>NC_053023.1:67278822-67445739 GCF_003073215.2 Triticum urartu | reverse complement strand
AATGCCCTTGTTAGACACCAAAAAGCCCAAGAGTTTGCCTGCCGGCACATGATACGTCTCCAACGTATCTATAACTTTTGCTTGTTCCATGCTATTACATTATCTGTTTTGGATGTTAATGGGCTTTATTTTACACTTTTATATTACTTTTGGGACTAACCTACTAACCCAAGGCCTAGTGAAAATTGCTGCTTTTTTGCCTATTTCAGTGCTTCGCAGAAAGGAATATCAAACGGAATCCAAACGGAATAAAACCTTCGGGAGAATTATTCTGGGAACAAACGTGATCCAGAGGACTTGGAGTGGACATCAAGCAACCAATGCGGAGGCCACGAGGCAGGGGGCGCGCCTACCCCCCTGGGCACGCCCTCCCCCTCGTGGCTCCACCGACCTATTTCTTCCTCCTATATACTCCCTCCATTCCAAAATAGATGACCCAACTTTATACTAAAGTTAGTACATAGTTGAGTCATCTATTTTGGAATGGAGGGAGTATATTCATATACCCCGAAAACATCCAGGAGCACCACGAACCCTATTTGCACCGCCGCAACCTTCTGTACCCAAGAGATCCCATCTTGGGGCCTTTTTTGGAGCTCCGCCAGAGGGGGCATTGATCACGGAGGGCCTCTACATCAACTCCATGGCCCCTCCGATGATGTGTGAGTAGTTTACTTCAGACCTTCGGGTCCATAGCTATTAGCTAGATGGCTTCTTCTCTCTCTTTGAATCTCAATACAAAGTTCTCCTCGATCTTCTTAGAGATCTATTCGATGTAACTCTTTTTGCGGTGTGTTTGTCGAGATCTGATGAATTGTGGGTTTATGATCAAGTCTATCTATGAACAACATTTGATTCTTCTCTGAAATCTTTTATGTATGATTGGTTATCTTTGCAAGTCTCTTCGAAATATCAGTTTGGTTTGGCCTACTAGATTGATCTTTCTTGCAACGCGAGAAGTGCTTAGCTTTGGGTTCAATCTTGCGGTGCTCGATCCCAGTGACAGAAAGGGACATGACATGTATTGTATTGTTGCCATCAAGGATAAAAAGATGGGGTTTATATCATATTGATTGAGTTTAACCCTCTACATCATGTAATCTTACCTAATGTGTTACTCTGTTCTTATGAACTTAATACTCTAGATGCATGCTGGATAGCGGTCGATGTGTGGAGTAATAGTAGTAGATGCAGGCAGGAGTCGGTCTACTTGTCATGGACGTGATTCCTATACACATGATCATGCCTAGATATTCTCATAATTATTCACTTTTCTATCAATTGCTCGACAGTAATTTGTTCACCCACCGTAGATTATGCTATCTTGAGAGAAGCCACTAGTGAAACCTATGGCCCCCGGGTCTATTCTCCATAGTATTAATCTCCCATCAACAAGTTATTTTCTGGCACCATTTATTTTGCAATCTTTACTTCTAATATATATCATAAAAATACCCAAAATATTTATCGTATCATTATTATCTCTATCAGATCACACTCTCGTAAGTGACCGTGAAGGGATTGACAACCCCTTTATCGCGTTGGTTGCGAGGTTCTTATTTGTTCGTGTAGGTACGAGGGACTTGCGTGTAGTCTCCTACTGGATTGATACCTTGGTTCTCAAAAACTGAGGGAAATACTTACGCTACTTTGCTGCATCACCCTTTCCTCTTTAAGGGAAAACCAACGCAGTGCTCAAGAGGTAGCAAGAAGGATTTCTGACGCCGTTGCTGGGGAGATCTACGCACAAGTCAAGACATACCAAGTACCCATCACAAACTCTTATCCCTCGCATTACATTATTTGCCATTTGCCTCTCGTTTTCCTGTCCCCCATTTCACCCTTGCCGTTTTATTCGCCCTCTTTTTCCATTCCCCTTCTCTTTTCCAGTTCGTCTCTTTTCGCTTGCCTCTTGTGTGCTTGTGTGTTGGATTGTTTGTCACGATGGCTCAAGATAGTACTAAATTGTGTGACTTTTATAATACCAATAATAATGATTTTATTAGCACTCTGATTGCTCCTCTTACCGATACTGAATCGTGTGAAATTAATACTGCTTTGCTGAATCTTGTCATGAAAGAACCGTTTTTCGGCCTTCCTAGTGAAGATGTCGCTACCCATCTAAACAACTTTGTTGATTTCTGTGATATGCAAAAAGAAGAAAGATGTGGGTAATGATATTGTTAAATTGAAGCTATTCCCGTTTTCGCTTAGAGATCGTGCTAAAACTTGGTTTTCATATTTTCCTAAAAATAGTATTGATTCATGGAATAAGTGCAAAGATGCTTTTATCTCTAAGTATTTTCCTCCCGCTAAGATCATAACTCTTAGAAACGATATTATGAATTTTAAGCAACTTGATCATGAACATGTTGCACAATCTTGGGAGAGGGTGAAATTAATGATACGTAATTGCCCTACACATGGTTTGAATCTTTGGATGATTATACAAATTTTTTATGCCAGATTGAATTTTGCTTCTAGAAATCTTTTAGATTCGGCTGTGGGAGGCACTTTTATGGAAATCACTTCAGGAGAAGCTACTATACTCCTAGATAATATTATGGTTAATTATTCTCAATGGCACACTGAAAGATCTACTAGTCAAAAGGTTCATGTAATAGAAGAAATTAATGTTTTGAGTGGAAAGATGGATGAACTTATGAAATTGTTTTCTAATAAGAGTGTTTCTTCTGATCCTAATGATATGCCTTTGTCTAATTTGATTGAGAATAATAATAAATCTATGGATGTGAATTATGTTGGTAGGAACAATTTTGGTAATAATGCATATTGAGGTAAATTTAATCCTAGTCCGTTTCCTACTAATTCCTCTAATAATTATGGTAATTCCTACAACAATTCTTATGGAAATTATAATAAGATGCCCTCTGATTTTGAATCTAATATTAAAGAATTTATTAGTTTGCAAAAGAGTTTCAATGCTTTGATTGAAGAAAAATTGTCTAAAATTGATGAGTTGGCTAGGAACGTGGATAGAATTTCTCTTGATGTTGATTCTTTGAAACTTAGATCTATTCCACCTAAGCATGATATCAATGAGTCTCTCAAAGATATGAGAATTTCCATTGATGAGTGCAAAGAAAGAACCGCTAGGATGCATGCGAAAAAAGATTGCTTTGTGAAAGCGTGTTCTTCTAGTTTCCATGATAATAATGATGAAGATCTAAAAGTTGTTGATGTGTCTCCTATTAAATCTTTGTTTTGCAATATGAATGTTTACAATGATGGGATTGGTGATGATTCAACTTTGTTAGAAGGCGTCCCAATGATTCGGAGTTTTTAGATCTTGATGCAAAAATTGATAAAAGTGGGATGGGAGAGGTCAAAACTTTACATAGCAACGAACCCACTATCTTGGATTTCAAGGAATTTAATTATGATAATTGTTCTTTAATAGATTTTATTTCCTTGTTGCAATCCGTGTTAAATTCTCCGCATGCTTATAGTCAAAATAAAGCTTTTACTAAACATATCATTGATGCTTTAATGCAATCTTATGAAGAAAAGCTTGAATTGGAAGTTTCTAACCCTAGAAAACTTTATGATGAGTGGGAACCTACTATTAAAATTAAAATTAAAGATCATGAATGCTATGCGTTGTGTGATTTGGGTGCTAGTGTTGCCGCGATTCCTAAAACCTTGTGTGATTTGCTAGGTTTCTGTGAATTTGATGATTGTTCTTTAAACTTGCATCTTGCGGATTCCACTATTAAGAAATCTATGGGAAGAATTAATGATGTTCTTATGGTTGCAAATAGGAATTATGTTCCCGTGGATTTCATTGTTCTTGATATTGATTGCAATCCTACATGTCCTATTATTCTTGGTAGACCTTTCCTTAGAACGATTGGTGCAATTATTGATATGAAGGAAGGGAATATTAGATTCCAATTTCTGTTAAGGAACGGAATGGAACACTTTCCTAGAAAGAAATTTAAATTACCTTATGAATCTATTATGATAGCCACTTATGGATTGCATACCAAAGATGGCAATACCTAGATCTATCCTTGCTTTTATGCCTAGCTAGGGCGTTAAACGATAGCGCTTGTTGGGAGGCAACCCAATTTTATTTTTGTTCATTGCTCTTTGATTCTGTTTAGTAATAAATAATTCATCTAGCATGTGTTTAGATGTGGTTTTATGCTTTTAATTAGTGTTTGTGCCAAGTAGAACCTTTGGGAAGACTTGGGGAAGGTCTTTGCGATCTTGCTGTAAAAAACAGAAACTTTAGCGCTCACGAGATTAGCTGCCATTTTTTAATGGAGAGTTCTATAGTTAATTATTTTTGCAGATGCTTAATAGATAAATTCCTCACGTCCAGCAATTTATTTTAAAAATTTTGGGGTTCCAGAAGTATTCAAAACTGACAGATTACTACAGGCTATTCTGTTTTTGACAGATTCTTTTTTCCGTGTGTTGTTTGCTTATTTTGATGAATCTATGGCTAGTATTTAAGTGTATGAACCATATAGAAGTTGGAATACAGTAGGTTTAACACCAATACAAATAAATAATGAGTTCATTACAGTACCTTAAGTGGTGGTTTGTTTTCTTTTACTAACGAAGCTCATGAGATTTTCTGTTTAAGTTTTGTGTTGTGAAGTTTTCATGTTTTGCGTAAAGATTTGATGGATTATGGAACACGGAGTAGAAAGAGGCTAAGCTTGGGGATGACCAAGGCAACCCAAGGTAAAATTCAATGACAACCAAAAAGCTTGGGGATGCCCCGGAAGGCATCCCCTCTTTCATCTTCTTCTATCGGTAACTTTGCTTGAGGCTATATTTTTATTCACCACATGATATGTTTTTTGCTTGGAGCGTCTTGTATGATTCGAGTCTTTGATTTTTAGTTTACCACAATCATCCTTGTTGTACACACCTTTTGGGAGAGACACACATGAATCGGAATTTATTAGAATACTCTATGTGCTTCACTTATATCATTTGAGCTAGATAATTTTGCTCTAGTGCTTCGCTTATATCCTTTAGAGCACGGCGGTGGTTCTATATTATAGAAATTATTGAACTCTCATGCTTCACTTATATTATTTTGAGAGTCCTTTAGAACAGCATGGTAATTTTCTTTGGTTATGAATTTAGTCCTAATATGATAGGCATCCAAGATCGGTATAATAAAAACTTTCATAAAAGAGTGCATTGAGTACTAGGAGAAGTTTGATACTTGATAATTGTTTTGAGATATAAAGGTGGTAATATTAGAGTGTGCTAGTTGAGTAGTTGTGAATTTCAGAAATACTTGTGTTGAAGTTTGCAAGTCACGTAGCATGCACGTATGGTGACCGTTGTGTAACAAATTTGAAACATGAGATGTTATTTGATTGTCTTCCTTATGAGTGGCAGTCGGGGATGAGCGATGGTCTTTTCCTACAAATCTATCCCCCTAGGAGCATGCGTGTAATGCTTGGTTTCTGATGACTTGTAGATTTTTGCAATAAGTATGTGAGTTCTTTATGACAAATGTTGAGTCCATGGATTATACGCATTCTCACCCTTCCATCATTGCTAGCCTCTTCCGTACCATGCTTTGCCCTTTCTCACCTTGAGAGTTGGTGCAAACTTCGCAGGTGCATCCAAACCCCGTGATATGATACGCTCTGTCACACATAAACCTCCTTATATCTTCCTCAAAACAGCCACCATACCTACCTATTATGGCATTTCCATAGCCATTCCGAGATATATTGCCATGCAACTTTCCACCGTTCCATTTATCATGACACAAATCATCATTGTCATATTTCCTTGCATGATCATGTAGTTGACATCGTATTTGTGGCAAAGCCACCGTTCATAATTTTTCTTACATGTTACTCTTGATTCATTGCCCTTCTCGGTACACCGCTGGAGGCATTCATATAGAGTCATACTTTGTTCTAGTATCGAGTTGTAATCATTGAGTTGTAAATAAATAGAAGTGTGATGATCATCACTAATAGAGCATTGTCCAAAAATAAAAAATAAGAAAGGCCAAATAAAAAAAGAAGGCACAAAAAAAGAAACAAAAAGAAATAAAAAGGGGCAATGCTACTATCCTTTTTTCCACACTTGTGCTTCAAAGTAGCACCATGATCTTTATGATAGAGAGTCTCTTGTTTTGTCACTTTCATATACTAGTGGGAATTTTTCATTATAGAACTTGGCTTGTATACTCCAACAATGGGCTTCCTCAAATGCCCTAGGTCTTCATGAGCAAGCAAATTCGATGCACACCCACTTAGTTTCTTTTGTTGAGCATTCATACATTTATAGCTCTAGTGCATCCGTTGCATGGCAATCCCTACTCCTTGCATTGACATCAATTGATGGGCATCTCCCTAGCCCATTGATTAGCCGCGTCGATGTGAGACTTTCTCCTTTTTTGTCTTCTCCACATAACCCCCATCATCGTATTCTATTCCACCCATAGTGGTATATCCATGGCTCACGCTCATGTATTGCGTGAAAGTTGAAAAAAGTTTGAGATTACTAAAGTGTGAAACAATTGCTTGGCTTGTCATCGGGGTTGTGAATGACGAGAGCATTCTTGTGTGACGAAAATGGAGCATGACCAAAAAATATGATTTTGTAGGGATGAACATTCTTTTGCCATGTTATTTTGAGAAGACATAATTGCTTAGTTATTATTTTTATGTCAATATTAGACTTTTGTCTTGAATCTTTCGGATCTGAATATTCATGCCACAATAAAGATAATTACATTGAGAATTATGCCAGGTAGCATTCCACATCAAAAATTCTATTTTTATTGTTTACCTACTCAAGGACGAGCAGGAATTAAGCTTGGGATGCTTGATATGTCTCCAATGTATCTATATTTTTTTATTGTTCCATGCTATTATATTAGTAACTTGGATGTTTTATATGCATTTATATGCTATTTT
Source organism: Triticum urartu (assembly GCF_003073215.2). Lineage (NCBI taxonomy): Eukaryota > Viridiplantae > Streptophyta > Magnoliopsida > Poales > Poaceae > Triticum > Triticum urartu. Next base: position 67,438,810 of record NC_053023.1, on the reverse strand, counting down.
ATATGATTCTGGGACTAAACCTATTAAACCTAGAGCCCAGTGCCAGTTTTTCTGGTTTTTTCCTTGTTTTTGAAGTATTGCAGAAAAAGGAAAACCAAATTGTAGTCCAGTTGACCTGAAAACTTACACGGAGATCATTTTTTGGACAAGAAGAAGCCCACGGAGTACCGGAGCTGGGCTAGAAAAGTCCCAAGGCGGCCACGGGGTAAGGGGGCGCACCCAGGTATCTATAATTTTTGATTGTTCCATGCTATTATATTATCAACCATGGATGTTTTATATGCATTTATATGCTATTTTATATGATTTTTGGGACTAACCTATTAACCTAGAGCCTAGTGCCAGTTTCTGTTTTTTCCTTGTTTTTGAGTATTGTAGAAAAGGAAAACCAAATGGAGTCCAGTTGACCTGAAACTTCATGGAGATCATTTTTGGACCAGAAGAAGCCCACGGAGTACCGGAGCTGGGCTAGAAGAGTCCCGAGGCCACCACGAGGGTTGGGGCGCGCCCTACCCCCTGGGTGCACCCCCTTACCCCGTGGCGGCCTCGGGGACCCCCCTGACTTGTTCCCGACTCCAACACCTCCTATATAAGACAAAACTTCCAGAAAGAAACCTAGATCGGGAGTTCCGCCGCCGCAAGCCTCTGTAGCCACCGAAAACCAATCTAGACCCGTTTTGGCACCCTACCGGAGGGGGGAATCCCTCTTCGGTGGCCATCTTCATCATCCCGATGCTCTCCACGATGAGGAGGGAGTAGTTCACCCTCGGGGCTGAGGGTATGTACCAGTAGCTATGTGTTTGATCTCTCTCTCTCTCGTGTTCTCGATTCGGCACGATCTTGATGTATCGCGAGCTTTGCTATTATAGTTGGATCTTATGATGTTTCTCCCCTCTACTCTCTTGTAATGGATTGAGTTTTCCCTTTGAAGTTATCTTGTCAGATTGAGTCTTTAAGGATTTGAGAACACTTGATGTATGTTTTGCATGTGCTTATCTGTGGTGACAATGGGATATCATGTGATCCACTTGATGTATGTTTTGGTGATCAACTTGCAAGTTCCGTGACCCCGTGAACTTATGCATCGCGGTTGGCACACGTTTTCGTCTTGACTCTCCAGTAGAAACTTTGGGGCACTCTTTGAAGTTCTTTGTGTTCGTTGAATAGATGAATATGAGATTGTGTGATGCATATCGTATAATCATACCCACGGATACTTGAGGTGACATTGGAGTATCTAGGTGACATTAGGGTTTTGGTTGATTTGTGTCTTAAGGTGTTATTCTAGTAAGAACTCTATGATAGATTGAACGGAAAGAATAACTTCGTGTTATTTTACTACAAACTCTTGAATAGATTGATCAGAAAGGATAACTTTGAGGTGGTTTGGTACCCTACAATAATCTTTTCATTCGTTCTTCGCTATTAGTGACTTTGGAGTGACTCTTTGTTGCATGTTGAGGGATAGTTATATGATCCAATTATGTTATTATTGTTGAGAGAACTTACACTAGTGAAAGTATGAACCCTAGGCCTTGTTTCAACGCATTGAAATACCGTTTTTGCTCACTTTTATCATTAGTTTCCTTGCTGTTTTTATATTTTCAGATTACAAAAACATTTATCTACCATCCATATTGCACGTGTATCACCATCTCTTCGCCGAACTAGTGCATCTATACAATTTACCATTGTATTGGGTGTATTTGGGACACAAGATACTCTTTGTTATTTTGTTGCAGGGTTGTTTGAGAGAGACCATCTTCATCCTACGCCTCCCACGGATTGATAAACCTTAGGTCATCCACTTGAGGGAAATTTGCTACTGTCCTACAAACCTCTGCACTTGGAGGCCCAACAACGTCTACAAGAAGAAGGTTGCGTAGTAGACATCAAGCTTTTTTCTGGCGCCGTGGCCGGGGAAGTTAGCGCTTGAAGGTATATCTTTAGGATCTTGCAATCGAATCTTTTAATTTCTTGTTTTATCACTAGTTTAGTTTATAAAAGAAAATAGAAAATGGAATTAAGGATGCCTCATATGCTTCATCTTTTCAATGTCTTTCGTGAAAATAAGGAGTCCGATAATTGTGCTCAAGTGCTAGAAGAAGAATGCATTAGAATGTTTGGCACTAAATATTTGAATGATGAGCATGATTGCAATGTTGTTAGTATGAATTCCTTGAATATCCATGATGCTAATGATATGCAAAGCCACAAGCTTGGGGAAGCTATGTTTGACGAACATAATATTTTTTGTCCCCCAAGTTTTGATGAGAAAATTTATTATGATGATAGCATGCCTCCTATTTATGATGATTATATTGATGAAAGTGGGTTTGGAAGAGTGTTAACTTTAGGAAGTAATGATCCCACTATTTTGGAGGGTGTTGAATCTTATTGTGATAATTTTGAATGTGGATTTGGAGAGGTCATGACTTTATTTAGTGATGAATCCACTATTTCGAAAGAGGTTCCAATTGATTTTGTGAACAAAGTTGTTATCTATGATGATTATTGTGATGACATGTATGCTATGAAGAATAATGATATCCATTAAACTTGTCTTCTTGATTTTAATTTTCAATTGGATTATGCCCCACATGATATTTATTTTGTTGAGTTTGCTCCCACTATTATCCATGACAATAAATTTGCTTATGTATGGAGTAATAAAATTTGTATGCTTATGCATCATGAAAATAATCCTTTATGTGATAGCTATATTGTTGAATTCATTCATGATGCTACTGAAAATTATTATGAGGGAGGAATATATGCTTGTAGGAATTGCAATGATATCCAGTTTCCTCTCTATGTGCTTAAAGTTTTGAAGTTTTGCTTGCTTCACCTTCCTATCCAAGTTGATTCTTGTTCCCATAAATTGTTTGCCCACAAAATCCCTGTGAATAGTAAGTGGGTTATATATAAATATTCTAGTCATATTCTTCATGATGCTCTCTTTATGTTTCAATTCTTATGTTTTATGTGAGCATCATTGAAATCATCATCCCTAGCTGGGCCTTAAACGATAGCGCTTGTTGGGAGGCAACCCAATTTTATTTTTGTTCCTTGATTTTTGCTCCTGTTTAGTAATAAATAATTCATCTAGCCTCTGTTTAAATGTAATTTTATGTTTTAATTAGTGTTTGTGCCAAGTAGAACCTTTGGGGAGACTTGGATGAAGTCTTTGCGATCTTGCTGTAAAAAACAGAAACTTTTGTGCTCACGATATTAGATGCCATTTTTTACTGGAGAGTGAGATTAGGTTCATTATTTTTGCAGATGATTAATAGACAAATTCCTCAGGTCCACCAATTTATTTAAGAATTTTTGGAGTGACAGAAGTATTCGAATGATACAGATTACTACAGACTGTTCTGTTTTTGAGAAATTCTGTTTTCATTGTGTTGTTTGCTTGTTTTGATGAATCTATGAGTAATATCGAAGGGTATGAACCATAGAGAAGTTGGAATACAGTATATATTACACCAATATGAATTTAGAATTAGTTCACAATTGTACCAAAAGTGGTGATTTATTTTCTTATACTAACGGAATTTACGAGTTTTCTGTTGAGTTTTGTGTTGTGAAGTTTTCAAGTTTTGCGTAAAGATTCGACGGACTAAGTAATAAGGAGTGGCAAGAGCCTAAGCCAGGGGATACCCAAGGCACCCCAAGGTAATATTAAAGGACAAACAAGAGCCTAAGCTTGGGGATGCCCCGGATGGCATCCCCTCTTTCGTCTTCATTCATCGGTAACTTTACTTGGAGCTATATTTTTATTCACCACATGATATGTGTTTTTCTTGGAGCGTCATTTTATTTTCTTTTGTTTCGCTTGCTGTTTGAATAAAATACCAAGATCTGAAATTCTTAAATGTTAGAGAGTCTTCACATAGTTGCATAATTATTCAACTACTCATTGATCTTCACTTATATCTTTCGGAGTAGTTTGTCATTTGCTCTAGTGCTTCACTTATATATTTTAGAGCATAGCGGTGGTTTTATTTTATAGAAATAGATGAACTCTCATGCTTCAGTTATATTATTTTGAGAGTCTTTTTGAACAGCATGGTAATTTTTTTGGGTTATAAAATTGTTCCTAATATGATGGGCATCCAAGATGGGTATAATAAAAACTTTCATATAAGTCCATTGAATACTATGAGAAGTTTGATACTTGATAATTGTTTTGAGATATGAAGATGGTAATATTAGTATCGTGCTAGTTGAGTAATTGTGAATTTGAGAAATACTTGTGTTGAGGTTTGCAAGTCACGTAGCATGCACGTATGGTAACCGTTGTGTGACAAATTTGAAGCATGAGGTGTTTCTTTGAATGCCTTCCTTATGAGTGGCGGTCGGGGACGAGCGTGGTATTTTCCTACCAATCTACCCCCCTAGGAGCATGCGCGTAGTGCTTGGTTTATGATGACTTGTAGATTTTTGCAATAAGTATGTGAGTTCATTATGACTAATGTTGAGTCCATGGATTATGGGCACTCTCACCCTTCCATCATTGCTAGCCTCTTCGGTACCATGCATTGCCCTTTCTCACCTCGAGAGTGGGTGTAACTTCGCCGGTGCATCCAAACCCCGTGATATGATACGCTCTGTCACACATAAACTTCCTTATATCTTCTTCAAAACAGCCACCATACCTACCTATTATGGCATTTCCATAGCCATTCCAAGATATATTGCAATGCAACCTTCCACCATTCCGTTCATCATGACACACATCATCATTGTCATATTGCTTTGCATGATCATGTAGTTGACATCGTATTTGTGGCAAGGCCACTATGCATAATTTATCATACATGTCACTCTTAATTCATTGCCCATCCCGGTACACCGCCGGAGGCATGCATATAGGGTCATATTTTGTTCTAGTATCGAGTTGTAATCTTTGAGTTGTAAATAAATAGAAGTGTGATGATCATCATTAATAGAGCATTGTCCCGAAAAAAAGGAAAAAACAGAAAGGCGAAATAAAAAAAGGGAACGACCAAAAAAAACATAAAGGCCAAATAAAAAAAGGAAATAAAAGAAAAATAAAATAAAATAAAATAAGAAGGGACAATGCTACTATCATTTTTCCACACTTGTGCTTCTAAGTAGCGCCAAGATCTTCATGATAGAGAGTCTCTTGTTTTGTCACTTTTATATACTAGTGGGAATTTTTCATTATAGAACTTGGCTTGTATATTCCAACAATAGGCTTCCTTAAATGCCCTAGGTCTTCGTGAGCAAGCAAGTTGGATGCACACCCACTTAGTTTCTTTTGTTGAGCTTTCATACATTTATAGCTTTAGAGCATCCGTCGCATGGCAATCCCTACTCCTCGCATTGACATCAACTGATGGGCATCTCCATAGCCCGTTGATTAGCCGCGTCAATGTGAGACTTTGTCTTTTTTTTCTCCACACAACCCGCGTCATTATATTCTATTCCACCCATAGTGATATGTCCATGGCTCACGTTCATGTATTTCGTGAAAGTTGATTTTTTTTGAGATTACTAAAGTATGAAACAATTGCTTGGCTTGTCATCGGGGTTGTGCATGATGAGAGCATTTTTGTGTGACGAAAATGAAGCATAGACAAACTATATGATTTTGTAGGGATAAGCTTTCTTTGGCCATGTTATTTTGAGAAGACATAATTGCTTAGTTAGTATGCTTGTAGTATTATTATTTTTCCGTCAATATTAAACTTTTGTCTTGAATCTTATGGATCTGAATATTCTTTCTACAATAAAGAGGATTACGTGGATAAATATTTTAGGTAGCATTCCACATCAAAAATTCTGTTTTTATCATTTACCTACTTGAGGACGAGCAGGAATTAAGCTTGGGGATGCTTGATACATCTCCAATGTATCTATAATTTTTTATTGTTCCATGCTATTATATTATCAACCTTGGATGTTTTATTTGCATTTATATGCTATTTTATATGATTTTTGGGACTAACCTATTAACCTAGAGCCCAGTGCCAGTTTCTGCTTTTTTCCTTGTTTTTGAGTATTGCAAAAAAGAAAACTAAATGCAGTCTAATTGACCAGAAAGTTCACGGAGATCATTTTTGGACCAGAAGAAGCCCACGGAGTACCGAAGCTGGGCCAGAAGAGTCACGAGGCCACCATGAGTGTGGGGGCGCCCCCCTACCTCGTGGCCACCTCAGGGACCCCCCTGACTTGTTCCTGACTCGAACACCTCCTATATAACCCAAAACTTCCAGTAAGAAACCTAGATCGGGTGTTCCGCCGCCGCAAGCCTCTGTAGCCACCGAAAACCAATCTAGACCCGTTACGGCACCCTGCCAGAGAGGGGAATCCCTCTCCGGTGGCCATCATCATCATCCCGGCGCTCTCCATGACGAGGAGGGAGTAGTTCACCCTCGCGGCTGAGGGTATATACCAGTAGCTATGTGTTTGATCTCCCTCTCTCTCGTGTTCTTGATTCGGCACGATCTTGATGTATCGCGAGCTTTGCGATTTTTGTTGGATCTTATGATGTTTCTCCCCCTCTACTCTATTGTAATGGATTGAGTTTTCCCTTTGAAGTTATCTTATCGGATTGAGTCTTTAAGTATTTGAGAACACTTGATGTACGTCTTGGATGTGCTTATCTATGGTGACAATGGGATATCACGTGATCCACTTGTGTATGTTTTGGTGATCAACTTGCAAGTTCCGTGACCTCATGAACTTATGCATAGGGGTTGGCACACGTTTTCGGCTTGACTCTCCGGTAGAAACTTTGGGGCACTCTTTGAAGTTCTTTGTGTTGGTTGAATCGATGAATATGAGATTGTGTGATGCATATCGTATAATCATACCCACGGATACTTGAAGTGACATTGGGGTATCCAGGTGACATTAGGGTTTTGGTTGATTTGTGTCTTAAGGTGTTATTCTAGTATGAACTCTATGATATATTGAACGGAAAGAATAGCTTCGTGTTATTTTACTACAGACTTCTGAATAGATTGATCAGAAAGGATAACTTTGAGGTGGTTTCGTACCCTACAATAATATTTTCATTTGTTCTTTGCTATTAGTGACTTTGGAGTGACTCTTTGTTGCATGTTGAGGGACAGTTATATGATCCAATTATGTTATTACTATTGAGAGAACTTACACTAGTGAAAGTATGATCCCTAGGCCTTGTTTCAACGCATTGCAATACCGTTTGTGCTCACTTTTATCATTAGTTACCTTGCTATTTTTTATTTCCAGATTTCAAAAACCTTTATCTACCATCCATATTGCACTTGTATCACCGTCTCTTCGCCGAACTAGTGCACCTATACAATTTACCATTGTATTGGGTGTGTTGGGGACACAAGAGACTCTTTGTTATTTGGTTGCAGGGTTGTTTGAGAGAGACCATCTTCATCCTACGCCTCCCATGGATTGATAAACCTTAGGTCATCCACTTGAGGGAAATTTGCTACTTTCCTACAAACCTCTACACTTGCAGGCCCAACAACGTCTACAAGAAGAAGGATGTGTAGTACACATCAAGGGGTATTCTATTTCTCAGTCCTGAAGATATGCAAGAGGCAAAGAAATCTATGAAAGAAAAAGGTATTAAAGCTGAATATGTTAAGAATTTACCACCTATTGAGGAAATACATGGTCTTGATAACCCTACACAGGTAGTAAAGGTAAATTATCTCTATAGATTTGATGAAGGTGATATTCCTCGTAATAAGTCTGCTATCCAGTGCTTGGATGAGTTTGATAATTTTATTGTTAAGAAAGAAAACTTCAATGCTTATGTTAGTAGACAATTGAAACATAATGCTTATATGATTGAACACTTGAGTGATTATATGTCTAGAGTTAAAGGTGAGCTTAAACTTATTAGTAAACATGCTTCTATGGTCACCACTCAAGTAGAACAAGTGCTTAAAGCTCAAAATGATTTTCTCATTGAATTAAATAATAAGAAAAATGATAATGTTGTTAGAGTTTTGACTAGAGCGGGTAAAATGACTTAGGAATCTTTGTATCCTGAGGGCCACCCTAAGAGAACTGAGCAAGATTCTCAAAGAACTAATGTTGATGCACCTAGTTCTTCTAAGAAGAAGAAAAAGAAAAATGATAGGACTTTGCATGCTTCTAGTGACCTGTCGTTGACGCACCTGAGAATCCCAATGATATTTCTATTTCTGATGCTGAAGCACAATCTGGTAATGAAATGAACCTAGTGAGAATGTTAATGATGATGTTCATGTAGATGCTCAACCTAGTAATAACAATGATGTAGAGATTGAACCTGCTGTTGATCTTGATAACCCACAATCAAAGAATCAACGTTATGATAAGAGAGTTTGTTGCTAGAAAGCACGGTAAAGAAAGAGAACCATGGGTTCAGAAACCCATGCCTTTTCCTCCTAAACCATCCAAGAAAAAGGATGATGAGGATTTTGAGCGCTTTGCTGAAATGATTAGACCTATCTTTTTGTGTATGTGTTTGACTGATATGCTTAAAATGAATCCTTATGGTAAGTATATGAAAGATATTGTCACAAATAAAAGAAAGATACCAGAAGCTAAAATTTCCACCATGCTTGCTAATTATACTTTTAAAGGTGGAATACCTAAGAAACTAGGAGATCCCAGAGTACCAAATATACCATGCTCCATTAAAAGAAACTATGTTAAAACTGCTTTATGTGATCTTGGATCCGGTGTTAGTGTTATGCCTCTCTTTATATCGCAGACTTGATTTCAATAAGTTGACACCTACTGAAATATATTTGCAAATGGCCGATAAATCAACTGCTATACCTATTGGTATTTGTGAGGATGTGCCTATTGTGGTTGCAAACGTTACTGTTTTAACGGACTTCATTATTCTTGATATTCCCGAGGATGATAGTATGTATATTATTCTTGGTAGACCCTTTTTGAATACTACAGGGGCTGTTATTGATTGCAACAAAGGCAATTTCACTTTTCATGTTAATGGTAATGAGCATACGATACACTTTCTGAGAAAACAACCTCAAGTCCACGATATCAATTCTATTGGAAAAATTCCTACAATTACTATTGGAGGTTTTGAATTCCCTCTTCCTACTGCCAAGAAGAAATATGATATTCTTATTGTTGGGGATGTGCATATCCCCGTTGAGGTAACCTAGTGTTATTCGAAAATTGTCCGGTTTCATGCGATTCGGAAAGAGTTTGTTAACAAGACTTGATCAACCTTGTTAGTGGATTCCTTTTGATGAGCATGAGATGGATGAAGTTAGAAAGCACAACTCTCTATACCCTCTTTTTACTTTCTGTTATTTAGATTAAATAAAAAAATAGTATTTTCTGTCTATTTTCTGAATTATTCTTGCAACAAAAAATACCCCGAAAATAAAAGTTCTCCAAATGTCCTGAAAATTTTAGATGATTTTTTTGTAGAATATTTAAGAATATTTGGCACTGAGAACACACCTGGGGTCCACACCACCTAGCCACGAGGATCCAGGGCGTGCCCACCCCCCTGGGGCGCGCCCCCTACCTCGTGGACCCCACGTGGGCCCCCTCCACTTATTCCAGCACCCACACACTTTGTCTTCCTCCAGAAAAAATCCTCCCACAACTCAAACCCGAGTTCTAGCTCATCTTGCTGCCATTTTCGATCTCCTTGCTCAAAGCTCCATTCACGAAACTGTTTTGGGGGATTGTTCTTCGGTATGTGACTCCTCCATTGGTCCAATTAGTTTTTGTTCTAGTGCTTTATTTATTGCAAATTTTTTCTGCTTAGGTGACCCTGTTCTTGAGCTTGCATGTCAAATTTATGTGGTCAAAAGTAGTTTTAATGCATGATATGGCTTCTAGGCACTTGTAGAAATAGTTGCTATCAATCTTGTTGAGTTTGGTTCACTTTTATTTTGAGTCACTAAAAATTTCAGAAATTTTTCAGGGAAAGAAAATGATGAAGAGATTGTTGAGGGGCTCTTCGAGCCGAAGCTCGAAGGATAAGCAAAGCGAAGAGAATAAGAAGCCCAAATATAATCTCCCTCGTACTGCGGAGGTTCGGCTGTGCGAGTGGCCTTGTGACGAGTTCTTGAGAGCAGCCGGGATTTATGATGACTTTTATTATTTGGCAGAGAATGCAGGCCTCATCGACTTCCTCCACGACCAGCATGAACAGTATCTCCTCCTCACTAATATTTTCGTGCAATTTTTTTACTTTCATGCTAAGAAATCGCCGCCTTCAGTGGAATTTCACTTACATGATGAGGTTAAGGAGATGTCACTATATGATTTTTGTGGAGTCTGTAAGATGCGAGCAGCATAGAGGAACCAAATCGTAATGATGTGGAGGGGTTTATTGATACAATTGCTGTAGGGGAAATGAGGAAAGTTTCCGATGCAAGAATTACTAGCATACATTTTCCTGTTCTATGTTACTTTGCAATATTTTCTAGTAGATGCTTAATTGGTCACGGGAATAGTGGAAATCTCAGTGCTCTTGATATTTTTATTTTGTGCCATGCTTTTTTTCGTGATACCACTTTCAGTTTAGGCGCTATTGTTGCTAAACGGTTAAATCTGAACCGTACAAAGGGTCCCATCTTCGGAGGCATCTGTGCTTCGCGCCTTGCTGCACACTTTAGTATAACTATTAGGCATTATGAGAAAGAGGAAAAGTTGCTGCCTCATATTTTTCTAGATTATAATAGAATGGTAGCACATGATTTTATTGTTAAGGATAAGAAGAAGATGCTTAAGTATAAATTGATATTTGGTAAAAACTACTATGAGATTATTACCTTGCCCGCGCCCTCTTTGTTTAGCATATTTTCAGGCACGTACCTCGTTTTGCCGGAGGCTGTTCATGCATACTGGAGCCTGACACCAGCTCCAGATCCTGAGCCGGAGCCACCCCTTGAGCCTTAACGATAGTCTGTTTATCAGTGGGATCCGGAGGAGATCGCCAACGAGTGGCACCCAGAGGACTGTAGCGATCCGACCTCAAACGATCAAATCTCTGTGCATAAGTGTCATCCCTGGATCAGTAATGCTGACACACACAGTACTTGAAGGATTTATAACAGAGTGCAATCACAGACTTATTACATCGAATATCTCAAAAGAGAGTACTTACCACAATAATGTGGCTGAAGGCCATCTAATGAAGATAACAGCGGAAGGCTTCGAAGGTAAAATGAGTCCATCAACTCCAACGGCATAGCTGAGTGCAAGACAACGACCTAGCGCACCTTACTCTTTGTTTGAAAAGTCTGCAACATAATACGTTGCAGCCCAAAACGGGTCAGCACATGGAATATGCTGGCAAAATAACAGTGTAGAGCAATGAACAAGTAGCAGCTATAATTATATGCATATTGGGTTGGTGGAGTCTCTATGGTTATTTTTGCAGAAAGCTAGTTTTTCCCTACAACAAAGGAACATATTTTATTTAACTTCAAAGTTTGTTGAAAACATTGTGAATGGTAACCCCATCTCAATCCCAATTAAAGTAATCATTAACCCAACAAGTTAATTAAATAAAGTGATGAGATCAACATAATAATTCAAGCACCAGATACTCAAGAAGTCCATAATCGGGGACACGGCTAATCATGATTAGTTTGTACACTCTGCAGAGGTTTGCGCACTTTTCCCCACAAGACTCGATCTCCTCCATTGATTTATCGCACTACATGATGTTTGAGAAATGGATGACCGAGACGCAGTCTTTCAGAAGCATTAGCCCTTTCGATGGGTAACCCGTACCACCTACATCCCCTACATCTGCTAGTTTACCACTCAAAGAGGTCACACAACATACTCAACTATGCAAGGGCCCATAATGGCTTGTGGCTGCACACAGAAGTTTCCAGCATGGATAACAATATGATCCCTTTGATCCTGGGTGGCGGACCATAGGATGATCACACGGATCCCCGAGATCTCCTTGGACAACACTGGATTGCCCCAGGTGCCCACAAACAATCCACCCAGATGTGTGTTAAAGTAGCCACCTTAAATAAACCCTTAGTTCATAATAATACTCACAACTGTCATGAAACACTAAAACCAAACCATGTCTACGAGCATAGCATATCAGTATAAACATAATGTAGAAGTAACTCCCAGGGTTTGAATGAAAGGGCAATAGGTACTACCTCAACATCTACTTCCCAATACCTACATGTTATCAAGTCCTAACCATGCAATGTTTTAGGGTTTAAACTAATGCATAAAAACTGGATAATAAAGGGGTATGATCAAAGTGTTGCCTTGCTGACGATCTGAAAACCCTAGTGACTCGTAGTAGCACGCTTTGCACTCCGAAAACTCTATCGTAAACAAACGATAGCATACATAAGCACTCAAGCATAAGATGCAATTGTAAAACTCAAGAGAAAAGATCCAGACTGAAAGTACAAGAGAAGAGCTTCTATTTGCAAAAAGATCAATCAAATCGGAGCTACGAAACTCAAACTACGGTCAAGAAGAAGTTCGAATTCAAATCTGCTTGGAATCATATATTAAATTGTCAAAACCATGTTCAAGTTGATTATCTGGAAAGAGGGGAACAAGATGAAGATTGTGGCGTTGGTTTCACCAGAAATGGACGGACGGTTAAAAAGTAACAAGTGTTTGAAGATCAGGGGCTAATTTGCGATAAAAAATAATCGCGGATAGGTCCCTGGCCGAAAATAAAATAAAAATAAAAGACTAACGAATGAACGTTCGTTTTCAGAGACAAACGAACACGTTCGTGAACAAAGGTGTTCGGGCGAACGCCCGCTAAATAGAACCGATGAGAAAAACCGAGAAAACCCGATCTAGATCTAAAACCGAAAAAACGAACGAACCGGCGAACTGAGCGGTTTCTATACCAGTGAACGGGCGGCGGCTCCGGCGAGGGCTGTGGGGTGCGGCGGCGCCAGGTGGGTGCAGGGCGGCAGCGGCTGCAGCGGGAGGAGGCGGCGGTGCGGCGTGACAAGCAAGTGCGGCGGCGGCGCGGCTTGGTGGAGGCGGCGACAACTTCGTGAGGAGGGGCCGGGGTCGACCGTATATAAAGGGCCCCCGGGGGGTCCGACTTTGGCGAGCGGGCGCTAGGCGGCGGCGATCCAAACTCCTCGCCGGAGCCCGGAGCGGACACGGGCGCGACGCGAGGCGGTGCGACGCTGGGTCGAGCCCTGGCTCCCAGCTGGGCCTGCCAAGTTCGGCGCGCGACTTTAAAAAAATCCACTAAAAACTAAAAATCCTAGTAAAATATAAAAAAATTCTAAAAATGCCAAAAACAAATTTCACTGTCTAAAAAAAATATTTAGAACAAGGTGAACATTTTTCTGGCCTAAAAACGCAATTTTGAAAAATGCATATTTTTGAATTCAAATAAAGTGGCAATAAAATTCCAAATAAAATATTTATTTGATTTTATTATTTTTCCTCTGTTATTCCCCTCTTATTTGGAGAAGTCATTTTATCTCCACTCATTTATTTTAATATTGTAAATATTTTGGAGAGAAAATTTATTAAAATCAAAATGAACCTTTTTTCAAAATTGAGAAAATTCAAATATGAAAATAAAAGAAATCTCCAACTCTCTCCTCGGGTCCTTGAGTTCCTTAAGACTTCTAGGATCACAACCAAAATGCAAAAAAATATGATATGCATATGATGACCTATGTATAACATCCAAATTGAAAATTAGGATTTTACAAGGACCCTCCTCCGGACACCGGAGAGGGCAGCTTTGAGACATGGCCCTAGACCAACTTAGGCCAAAAGCCTAAGCTTGGGGGCGTACGTATTTCTCACCGACATTACATTCATGTTCACACACTCATTCCAGTTGTTGGTGCTAATACTTTTTCATTGTACCATCCATGCTAGTTTATTTTCTTTTTAAGCCTTCTTCTTGTGTGTTTGAAAAACCTTAATAAAAACAAAAAAATAGTTGTAGCTTTTAGTTAGTTTACTTTCCATGCCTATAGTAGTAGTATTAATTAAAAGAAAACCCAAAAAGATTTCTCGTTCTTCTTTTGCTTGTTGGGAGCTTTCCCGTGTAAATAGTTTTATTTCTTTTCTTTTCTTTGGGGGTCGAGAGGAGAAGATCATGATGAAAATGTTGAGTGGCTCTCATATGCATTATTGTTGATTTAACAAAGAGCCCATATTACCTTGTCTTCTCCCTTGTATTGAATGCTTGCAGATTCCAGCTTAGTCCAATGCACGTGCACTGTTATTATTATTCACATCATTCGGTCATGCACATACACTATTATTATTATCCACACCGTTCGGTCGTGCAAGTGAAAGGCAATAATGACGATATGTGATGAACTGATTGAGATGAGAAAAGCTGGTATGAACTTGACCTATCTAGTTTGTAAATATGATTAGTTCATCGTTCCTGATTCAGCCTATTATGAATGAAACATGTTGACAATGACAATTAGAGATTATAGTTGCACATGCCATGCTTAATTAGCTAGGAGTTTATAATGGTTTACCTTGCGTGCCAACATGCTATTAAAATGGTTGTGATGTGGTATGATAGGGTGGTATCCTCCTTTGAACAATTCGAGTGGCTTGACTTGGCACATGTTCCCGCATGTAGTTGAAACAAAATCAACATAGCCTCCACGATATTTATGTTCATGGTGAATTATATCCTACTCGTGCTTGCACTCAGTGTTGATTAATTTTAATGCATGTTCATGACTGTTGTCACTCTCTAGTTGGTCGCTTCCCAGTCTCTTTCTAGCTTTCACTTGTACTAAGCGGGAATACTGCTTGTGCATCCACTTCCATAAACCCCAAAAGGTATTCCATATGAGTCCACCATACCTTCCTATATGCGGTATCTACCTGCCATTCCAAGTAAATTTGTATGTGCCAAACTCTAAACCTTCAAATGAAATTCTGTTTTGTATGCTCGAATAGCTCATGTATCAACTAGGGTTGTCTATATCTTCCATGCTAGATGGGTTATTCTCACGAGGAGCGGACTCCGCTCCTCATTCACGAGAAAATGGCTAGTAACCGGGATGCCCAGTCCCATGCTTAAATTAAAATAATTGCAAACAAAACTCCACCAGGATTGTTGTTAGTTGGAGGCACCCGTTGTTTCGAACAAACCATGGATTGATGTTTGTTGGTGGTGGGGGAGTATAAACTTTACGATTCTGTTTGGGAACCGCCTATAATGTGTGTAGCATGGAAGATATCGAGATCTCTCGGTTGTTATGTTGACAATGAAAGTATGCCACTCAAAATATTATTTATCTCTATTTCAAAAATCAAGCTCTGGCACCTCTACAAATCCCTGCTTCCCTCTGCGAAGGTCCTATCTATTTACTTTTATGTTGAGTCATCACCCTCTTATTAAAAAGCACCAGTTGGAGAGCACTGTTGTCATTTGCATGCATTACTATTAGTTTACATTGAGTATGAATGTGACTGGATCTCTTTTACCATGAATTACATTGTTTAGTCAGTCCTTGAACTTCAAAGGTGCTCTGCATTTATGTTTTGCAGTCTCAGAAAGGGCTAGCGAGATACCATCTTGTTATATCATATTATGATTGTTTTGAGAAAGTGTTGTCATCCGAGATTCACTATTATTGCTCGCTAGTTGATTATGCCATTGATATGAGTAAACATGTGACCTAAATGTTATTTTGAATATGGTTAGTTCATAATCTTTGCTGAAAACTTGAATGCTGGCTTTACATATTTACAACAACAAGATCAAACAGAGTTTGTAAGTGTTTTTCTTTACCACTTTCAGTTTATCAACTGAATTGCATGAGTACGAGCAAAGGTTTATGCTTGGGGGAGTTGATATGTCTCCATCGTATCTACTTTTCCAAACACTTTTGACCTTGTTTTGGACTCTAACTTGCATGATTTGAATGGAACTAACCTGGACTGGCGCTGTTTTAAGCAGAATTGCCATGGTGTTATTTTTGTGCAGAAATAAAAGTTCTCGGAATTACCTGAAATTTCACGGAGAATATTTTTGGAATTTATAAAAATACTGGCGAAAGAATCAACACCAGGGGGCCCATACCCTGTCCACGAGGGTGGGGGTGTGCCCACCCCCCTGGGGGGCGCTCCCCTGTCTTGTGGGGCCCCTGAGGCTCCACCGACCTCAACTCCAACTCAATATATTCACATTCGGGGAGGAAAAAAATCAGAGAGAAGGATTCAACGTGTTTTATGATACGGAGCCACCGCCAAGCCCCAATCTCTCTCAGGAGGGCCGATCTGGAGTCCGTTCGGGGCTCCGGAGAGGGGAATCCGTCGCCATCGTCATCATCAACCTTCCTCCATCACTAGTTTCATGATGCTCACTGCCGTGCATGAGTAATTCCATCGTAGGCTTGCTGGACGGCGATGGGTTGGATGAGATTTATCATGTAATCGAGTTAGTCTTGTTAGGGTTTGATCCCTAGTATCCACTATGTTCTGAGATTGATGTTGCTATGACTTTGCTATGCTTAATGCTTGTCACTAGGGCCAAAGTGCCATGATTTCAGATCTGAACCTATTATGTTTTCATGAATATATGTGAGTTCTTGATCCTATTTTGCAAGTCAGTAGTCACCTACTATGTGTTATGATCCGGTAACCCCGAAGTGACAATAATCGGGACCACTCCCGGTGATGACCGTAGTTTGAGGAGTTCATGTATTCACTAAGTGTTAATGCTTTGGTCGGGTACTCTATTAAAAGGAGGCCTTAATGTCCCTTAGTTTCCAATAGGACCCCGCTGCCACGGGAGGGTAGGACAAAAGATGTCATGCATGTTCTTTTCCATAAGCATGTATGACTATATTCGGAATACATACCTACATTACATTGATGAACTGGAGCTAGTTCTGTGTCACCCTATGTTATAACTGTTGCATGAGGAATCACATCCGACATAATTATCCATCACTAATCCATTGCCTACGAGCTTTTCACATATTGATCTTTGCTTAGTTACTTTTCCGTTGCTACTGTTACCGTTACTTCAAAACCAATACTGTTACTTTTTCCACCGCTACCGTTATTCCATATTACTTTGCTACTAAATACTTTGCTGCTGATATTAAGTATTTTAGGTGCGGTTGAATTGACAACTCAACCGTTAATACTTGAGAATATGCTTTGGCTCCCCTTGTGTCAAATCAATAAATTTGGGTTGAATACTCTACCCTCGAAAACTATTGCGATCCCCTATACTTGTGGGCTATCACTGGTCATAGTGGGCATGTTACTAGTCTATGTTACTACCTTCATATTGGGTAGTAACATATGGATGGTAACATGCAAGTCTTCATTAGAGATATAGATTCCTTTTACCTCGGGGTGTGTTATGTTACAGTAACATATTATGTTACCACAAGCATCTCTTTCCTCATTAACTCCATGCCACATAAGAAATGTTTTCTTGGAATGTGCTATGTTACTAGTACCTAAGTTACTCCCACTATGGCTAGCCCAGCTAGCCAGATTTCGCTTTTCCAACCTTGCCTGGTCAAACAGTTTAGTTCTTTTTCTTACCAGCCTTGCCTCGTGAAAATCGTTGTCATGAGTGGGTCGCCGATTTTTCCATGCGCGAAGTTTGTCGTCGGATGCGAGCTGATCTGGCTCTCCTAAGCTAGCAAGGTGTTTCTAGCCCACCCAAGCTAGCTGGCCCACAAAAGCTAACACATTTTAACAGTTCCAAACGCCTAAACTTGCCCGGCTAGGCTATAAACTGGTCTTGCTAAGGATCCAAATGCTCCCTAAGTAACAACACTTGCTAGCAACGAGGCCAGTAGGGGATTGAGATGCAAAGTTAATGGACGACACCTAAACATTTTGGGAATATCTGATTTTCGTAAGATGACTTAACACCTACACGGAGGGAGTACTACTCCTCAGTCTAGGTTTGATGGAATATTCGTCACCTCTTCTCTTCTTGTACGTACTCCATTTGTATCTCACTTCCTGTGGCTTCGCACTCGCAGGATATTACTATTCTATGAACCTGTGTGTGTGTGTATGTGTTTAATAGCATGTGTGTGTTAGAGAGAGCGACACATCGACCTACTCCTACAGAGAGATGATGTGTAGTGTATGATTTAGCCACGAGAGTCGGTGCATCCTCTCGTTTCCGGGCATCTGGTCGGGACAGGCGGACAGCTGCCACGCCCGCTCCTGACCAGCCTGGCCCACCCAAAGCTCCTCCACCGCCCGCGTGGGCTTCTCGCCTGAAACGGTCAGCGCCGCTCCAAAGAATCTGTGCCGCATTCATGCTCGGGCAGAGCGGACGCGACCTCTCACTGGCGCCTACGTTGAAGGGAGAAGCAGATTTAAGAGTGATGGTTGCTTCGTCCGTCCAACTTACTGCTGGGTCTATGTGATTTGACGGCTCATTGGTTATTATTACTGAGGTGGTATGATTGTTGGATGTCCCACGCTTTCGGCAAAAGGAGGTACTACTAGATTACAATTTTCTCCATTCTTACAGCAGAGGAGTGAAAAAGCAGTGAAAACACGCAGGCTCAGTGATTACATGGCCCATCTCACACTATCACCATATTTTCTGGACACCGTGCGACACCTAACTCTTTACATAGTACTAGTATATTACGTACTGTAATTTCTGAGCGAGATAAATTTGTACAATGCTGTGAAGCTTCTAGCTTCTGTTTCATGTATCTTGCGTCCAAGGTTGCTCGTTGCAACATTTCATCAAATACAAAGGAGACTAACATGCAAGCTATTGCATCTCAATGATTGACAGATCATAGCCAATATGTACTCCCTCCGTTCCAAAACGAGTGTCTCAACTTTATGCAAACTTTAGTACAAAGTTGTACTACCACTGGTACGCTCAGTCCTATGCAAACGGTTTTTAATCCCTTTCTGCGACGGCATTTGGAACCGTCGCCTAGTGAGTGTGGGCAATAGGGGTGTCCTTCCCACACGACCCAAAAACCATCAAGGATATGCCCTCCTAGCACACACGCTTGGCAAAATGAGGTCGTGTGTGACCGGCGAGCGCTCAAATACAGAAATATGTATAGTAGAGCTAAAAAATACAATTATACAGAGAAATTGTTTCCGGTCGCAAATACATTCCACACAGTCAGTCCCCGCTAAATGTTTCCGTTCATATGTACAACCCACATAGTCGCTCCAAGGAAAACGTTTCCGTTCACAGGTACATCATACACAATTTTTCCCATTAAATCGTTTGCATTATTGAATGCACCACACACGGTCCATAGAAGAAACTGTGTGGCAAAGGTTGTCCATCACACACAGTTTTTATGTAGTAAACGTTTGTGCAAGGTGGCCTAACACAAATAGTTTTGAAGAGAAAGTCGTGTGTGATTGTTCATTGATCCAACACGGTTTATTCCTACAAACTGTGTGCGTTGCGTGAGGTCATCACCGACGGTATTTTTTCAACAACCGTTTGCAATAGCAAAACCCAATTAGCAGGCTAATTATCTGATTATTCATAATCCATTTATTAATCTAATTGACATTTCATATTAAGAACACAATATATTTCATTTTCATAATTGAAATACATCATAGTACAACATCATATAGCTTCAGCACTCAGCTACCCCATTACATAACTACACCAGGACCAAGTTTCACATGCAACATCTATAACCTTTTGAAATTAACATCATAGATGGTACATAGATAGATGTATCTCATCTGGAAAAGTGCTGAAGCAGAAGGCGAATATTGAGACTTCATTGATGTTGAAGGTCTTTGTAACTTTAGGCCAGTGCATGTGGATGATTGACCGTCCATCGTTCGTCCTCTTCAGGAACACCTCAATATTGAACCATGGGTGTTGTATGAATACCTTCCTCACCTCCTGACCATATAGGTGGTTCGAGAGTTAATCACCAGTGAACTGCTTTGGTAAGGCCTAAAAACAAGGATGTGCATAAATATATTCTTTATATTGGAAATGGGGCAAATGAATAAAAAAGGCAAGGTATAATAGTTAGTACTATACTGTAGTGAACTAATGTTTTCTTCATTATGCAGACAAAGATCTTGTTGTTTTTTGTCGCTAATATCTTTATCCTAACAATCTATCTGAGTTTCTTGACTTAACTGATATTCATGGACAACTCATTTCCCCATATGCAAAAAGGGTCGAACAGTGGGTCAAAACCTCTGACAGGAGGACCTACATGTGCAAGACCAAATTGTTAAAAACCTAAATATTAGAATGGTTCCTGCAATTGCCCAATAATGTGCTATTAGACAACAGACCATGCACGTGCTAACCTCGATTGTAAACCTTAGTGCTCCCCATTGTTTCCTTGCAACACATATAAGGTAGTTAGTCATCAGGTTAAGTAAGAGTTCGCATGCTATCAGTAAAATATGTTGATGAAAAATAAGCACAATGCAGATTCATCAGATTAATTGAAGACACATGGAAAACCCATTTATCCAAACCAAACATGATTAAGAACTAGGAAATATAGCACTTGTATATATTTGTCATGTATTAAGTGTAGCCAAATTCGATTTATTCCTCACATGCACTGTAGCGACCCGACCCGAATGGATCAAGTCTCTGTGCTTAGGTGTCATCCCTGGATCGGTATGCTGACACACACAGTACTCGAAGGATTTATAACAGAGGTAAATCACATGTATAAAGTAACGTAAATACTATTACCTCAATCCAAATAGCGGAAGCAACAAGGTTGTGGATTCCCATCAACACCAACGGCAAAGTTGAGTGTAGAAATCGTAACCCTAACGTATCACTTACTTGTCGTAAGAAACCTGCAACATAAGATGTTGCAGCCCGAAATGGGTCAGTACATTGAATGTACTCGCAAATTCACACCATAGAGAATGATGAATAAAGGCTATCACTACATGCATATTTGGCTGGTGGAAAGCTCTATGGTTACAGTTTTGCGTAAAGCCAGTTTTTCCCTACTGCAAAGGAATAAATTTATTTAACTATCATGGTGGTTGTGAAACATTGAGAATGGTTGACAGCATTCTCAATCCCAATTAAGTGAACAATTAAAACCCAACAACATTAATTAGAAGTAACATGATGAGATTCACATGATATTCAAGTACTAGATACTCAAGATGTCCATAACCGGGGACACGGCTAATCATGAGTAGTTTGTACCCTCTGCAGAGGTTTGCGCACTTTTCCCCACAAGACTCGATCGCCTCCGTTGGATTTCTCGCACTACACGGTGTTTGAGAAACGGATGACCGAGACATAGCCTTTCAGAAGCGCTAGCACCTTACGATCGGGTAGACCGGTACACCTACATACCCTACATCTGCTAGTCTACCACTGTAAGAGTTCGCACAACTTAGTCAACTATGCCAGAGCCCATAATGGCTTGTGGCTGCACACGGAAGTTTCTAGCATGAAAGATCTTATGATCCCTTTGAGCCTGGGTGGCGGTCCAAAAAAACAGGCAAGTCCTGATAGACATCAGGTGCCTCAATCCACCCAGATGTGTGTTTAAGTTGCCACCTTAGATAAACCATTAAAATTATCAACTCACATCTGTCATGGATATCACTCACCCAATCCATGTCTACTAGCATAGCATGGCATAATAAGCAAACATAGAAGTAACTCCCAAAGGTTTCATAGTAATACAGGTGATAGGTACTACCTCATCTACTTCCCATCCCACAATTTAATTAGATCCTAATCATGCAATGTGAGAGGATTGATATAATGCAATAAAACATGGGTTGTAGAAAAGGTATGATCAATGTGTGAACTTGCCTGCAAGGTTGATGAAGATGATTCGCACTCAAAATCTCTTGATAGATCTACTCGTCACACTCCGGTCAATCTATCGTAAGCAAACAATAGTAACCACACAATAAGTACTCATCTAATGCACAGGTAAAACTCGAACAAGAGAACGAACCAGATAGTTCAACTTAAGAACTCCGGTTGCAAAGAAAGAACGAACCGAACAAAGAAACGGAAAACAAACGGTGGAAGAAAACAACTCGGTTCTAGCAAGTGGAACTAGGTCAAATTTTACCGGGGCAAAAACTTGTTCAAGTTGATTAGACGGAACGGCGGTTTCAAGACGAAACTCCAGGCGCTTGAATCACCTGATTCCGATAAACGGGCGAGAAGATAAACTAGAACGAAGATCGGATCTGAGATCACGATCGCGGAATAAATCCGACGAAAAGAAAGAGACGAACGGTTAAACGAACGGGCATCGTTAACCGGGAAAAGATCGGTGATCACGTTCGTTGAGAGGAACGGTCCGAAAGAAGAACGAAAACCGATCTAGGGTTTCGGAAAAGAAACCGAAACGAAGAATCGGAGAGAAAAACCGGAAAAGAAAACCGGAACGGTTTCTTTTAAAAGAACCGAACCGCGGGGAAGAAAAAGAGAGGCGCGGGGCTACCTCCGGCGAGGCGGGGCGAACGGTGGCGACGACGGGTGAGAGGCGCGGGGTGGGGCGCGGCTTGGGGAGGAGAGGGGGTTTTGGGTTTTTGGTGTGAGGAGAGGGGGGGTCTATGGGGGTATTTATATAGGAGAGGGGGGGGGTTTACTTGGGGTAGGGGGCAAGAAATAGAGTAGGAAAAAGGAAAATGAAACAAAGGAAAGAGGGCTAGCCTAGAGTCCTTTTAGGACTCGGCTAAGAGGCAAGAGGCGGCGGCCTAGCTGCCTGCGCCTGGCGCTGGCGCACAGTGAGGCTGGGGCGGCGGCTGGCTGGGCCTTTGGCCCGGCTGGCCTGCTCATTTTTTTAACTGATTTCGCGCGCAGAAAAACAAAAGAAAACAAACTAAACGAACTCCGAAAAATCTAAAGTAAATTTTCCCCGACTCCTAAAAATGAGTCGAACAAAATGAACTTTTCTACGGACCTAAAATGCAATTTTTGAAAACGTGCATTTTTCCCTATCCAAAGAAAAACAAACAAACACCGGAAAACGAAATTCAATCTATTTATTAAATCTTCATTTTTCCTATATTTTGGGAAAGTCATATTATTCCCTCTCTCATATTTTGATATCGGAAAAATAATTGAAGATGAAATAAATAAATCAAATGATCCTCTTTTCAAATTCGAGAAAACTCTCAAATATGAAAATAACGAAATCTCCAACTCTCTCCGAAGGTCCTTGAGTTGCGTGAAATTTCTAGGATCGACCAAAATGCAAGAAAATAAGATATGCATGAAGATCTAATGTATAACATTCCAAATTGAAAATTTGGGATGTTACAAACCTACCACCCTTAAAAGGAATCTCGTCCTTGAGATTCGGAGAGGCTAGCAAGAAAAGGTTAGGGTTTGGGGGTCTTCTCAAAATCCATCGATCATCACACGGTGTCTGGGGTGCTACCACCCTTAGAATCATTGTTACGGTTCCATCGAAACTCATATACTTCATCCATATTGTTAACAGTGTCGGTCTTCTCAAATCCTCGGAAAATTCCTTCTCTGGCTCTTCCGGTAGTGGCATAACCTTTTCCTCAATTCTTCTGTCCTTTCCTCTTGGTAAGGTTATTCCAAGATTGGGTCTTCTTAGCTGACGGGTCTAGCGCCAAAACTAAACAACTATCGATATCTCATGGTGGTCAACAATGTATGGTTTCTCCTGCAGGAAATGGGTCTTGGTTGATCCTCACCTTATAACCTACGGTTGGCAAAAGCTGCCTTGTACCAGGGAAAAATACCTATACCATTCTAAGGCTTAAACAAGGTTTGAATCGTCGTCTCTCCACTATAGGTAAGTCACTCAGATTTACCATCCCATATAGCAAGGCGAATAATAAGAGTAAGTCGGTATGGTGATCAATCCATCCTGCACCCAAATCATTACCTTGTATACAGTTTAGCGAATCTCGCATTCTAACACTCGGTCATCCTCACAAGCATTGCAGAATTTCTCTTGTCGACGAACCAAGTTCGGAATAATCCATTGATTCTGCAAGCCAGACAAACATCTATCGTTCCTTCACAACTCTCAAGTTTTGCGTTACTCCTATAAGATTTTCTATCGGTAAAGGTATATCCTCTTCCAGGGTCCTTCCTTCAGCAAGAATGTGCTTGCTTCTTGGCAGATTCTGGAGCCTGTGGGTTAGAGCCCATCTCCTCACTTGTAATCCTTGAACTCATCTTCGGGCAACTGATCATTAGTCCAACTTCCAACTTCCTAGTATTCTTAAATCCATCCAATTGTATTGTCTTCCTTCCTTCTATTGGCACCAAACTAAGACGTGAGTACTCAGACTTGTCATGGGGTTGCGATTGCTCCAACATCATACCTCCTTTATATCCAATAGTACTTCATCTCTTCATCCTCATGGGATTTCCCACATACCGAGGTAAAAACTTATACTTATGAAGTCCATACTCTACTTCGTGGAACATCATTATCCTTTCCAGGGTCAAGCGTCCTTACAGGGGAATATTGGCCATCTCTGCATGGCACTCCTCCAACTGGGAAATGTGAAACACATCATGAACTCCTGACAGTCCTTCGGGTGACTCCAACTTGTTGGCCACTTCTCTCATACGCTCCAAAACTCGGTATGGTCCTACAAATCTCGGGGCTAACTTTCCTTTAACTCCAATTCGTTTAACTTCTCGCAGAGGAGACACACGAAGACATGCTCTGTCTCCAACTTTCATAGACTACGTCCTTGAGTTTTTTTGAGTCTACATAACTCTTCTGTCTGGACTGAGCTACCTTCAGTCTATCTCGAATCAACTTAACATTCTCTTCTGACTCCTTGATCACATTTGGTCCAACAACTGACGATCTCCAACTTCATCCCACATACTCTTGGGGCATCACACATATCGAGACAAAACTCGTATTCATTTTGTCCGAAATCCACTCAGTGGAGTATGCTTATCTTTTCCAGGGGTCAACGGTTCTTACAGGGTACTACCACCCTTAAAATGCTCCATTATTTTATAGACCATATTTCTCATATCCTCAAAAAAAGGTCAACATCTTTCCTCGTAGAGTAACTCATAAAATCCAAATCAGTACCAACACTGCTAACTTTATTGATTCTCAAATTATTACAATCTCCTGTTTTTCCATTACATGCCTCAACTCAACACCTCAATATAAAGGAAAATGTCCTCACTACTACGACTATATTTCTCCTGTTACAAACTCAACTACTTATCACAAGTCTCCTTCTCCTTCGGACAATCTCTGGCAAAGTGCCCTGCTTTATTACAACTAAAACATATTACTTCTGACAAGTATCGAGGTTTCCTTTTTGGGTATTTGTTGAGCTAGTGCCCTGACTCCTTGCACCCATAACAGGTGACATGACTCAGATCCTTCCTGGAATCCAATCTACTTCTCTTTCCGGACTTTTCCATTCCAATCAGGGCTTCTATTTCCTGTGGGTCATACTCTACTTCCTCAGCCGGGAATTCTACTAGATCCCCATTCATACAATTCTGGGAGATGTGTCCTTCTTCTCCACATGAATAGCAAGACTTGGTGTAGGGTTTAATTGGTTCTTCTTTGGGTGTGTCCTCCACCTCTTTCTTCATCACAGGTTCTTCTAAACTTTCCATAAGAGCTCCTTTCATTGCTTCTTCCTTCTGCTGGATGGTTCTTTGTACCATGGGGTAAATGTGACACTGAGCAGGATAGTGGGTAGTCCCTTCACACAAGAAACAAGTGATCTGCCTAGTTGGGCATTCTTCAGCTGGGTGAC
Source organism: Triticum urartu (assembly GCF_003073215.2). Classification (NCBI taxonomy): domain Eukaryota; kingdom Viridiplantae; phylum Streptophyta; class Magnoliopsida; order Poales; family Poaceae; genus Triticum; species Triticum urartu. Next base: position 67,413,097 of record NC_053023.1, on the reverse strand, counting down.
GTCCTTCACAATTAGGGAATTCATCCTTGTGTTCTTTATGGTTGTGTCCGATTTCTCCACAAATCTTGCATGCACAAGGTTTCTTCATGTCTTTTCCATAAGGCTTCAACTTCTGGGACACAAACTGAGACTTTAGCAAAGTCAACTTAAATTCTTTCCAAGTGGTTATTCCTTGCCATCCATTGATGGTTTGGTACATCCTCCACCAAGTAGCAGCACCTCTTTCAAAGCATTGAAGAGCATGTTGGGCCATATCCTTTCCGACTATAGGGTTGTTCTCCATATGATCCTCCATGTTCTGAATCCATCGGTCTGTCTCCAATTGACTCATCGGTCCAGAAAATACAAGCTCATCTCCATTCATCATCTATTGGGTCCATGAGTTTGGGGTGAGATAAGAGAGATCAAGAGAGAGGAATGCACACAATACAAACAAAAGTTTTGAAAAGACAGATTTTTGTTGTGGCTGTCGAAAAACATCAAACAAATGACAGCTCACAATCGTCGCATCTAACGTAGGTATATAACAGGGGTTTGGTCTTCTAATGGTCAACGTTGCCAAACTCTTCAAGTCTTGTTCATGTCTCCAATGGCTTCTTCCGACCATACTTGTCTTTCTCAAGTTCTTTTGCCAGATCATCTCTATTGACGCAAAGTCTGTCGTGGCGTCCTTCAATATTTTTGGAGTTGCATTCCAAACTTCTAGGTTTCAACATCCTTCGCATGAACCATGGTCCTACTGTCCTTCAGTTCCTGACGAATCTCCTGTATCTCAAGGTTTTACTTCTCTAGCTTGGCTGCTTTCAACTTCTGGTCTTAAGTTCTTCACGAAATGCTTCCTTGTCTAATACGACTTCCTGGAGCTCCATTTTAAACCTCTTGATGTACTACTCCAGATCTTGGTGATACACCAGCTAATTTTAAAACTGCATCCTTTGCTGATAGATGCTCCATCAGCCTTCTACCATCCAATCCTTCTGAAGGAATGCATGCTTAGCTCAGCTCGGTGACCACAGTATCAATGGTGATGACATCATGGATAACCGTGTTTCTGCCCTTGTCATTGCCATGAGCTATCTTCCATAATTGATATCCCCTGCCTTAGGGTTTTCTTTGACAAAACTTCAAGTTCTCATGCTCCATGTTCCGGTCTTTCTCCAACACACCTTGATCTCGGGTATTGACAACTTCCATAGTCTTTCAAGTTCCATCAGGGTAGCAGTCCTAGGTCATACAAATCTGGGGATTCTTCAGAGCCTTCAAATTCTACTTGTCTTCGGTCTTCAGCCGTTGTAGTTTCCATTATCATAATGTATGGTAAAATCCTCTTCATTCCGAATGGTCTCGGTTGTCCAATATCTTGTACATCTTGGAGTGGTCTCATCAGTCGAATCTTCGAGGGGTCAAAAGGGAAAGGGGGTATGGTTTCACTAAAGGGAAATTTGAATAAACTCAGAAGAGAAGAGAGGTAAAAGACCTTTTTGAAAGGGAAAGTTGTAGAGAAAAATCTTTGCTATGGGCTTGCCAGTTTCTAGGGTCACGTCCTACAGTCAACATGTGCTCTGATACCATCTTGTAGCGACCCGACCCGAATGGATCAAGTCTTTGTGCTTAGATGTCATCCCTGGATCGGTATGCTGACACACACAGTACTCGAACGATTTATAACAGAGGTAAATCACATGTATAAAGTAATGTAAATACTATTACCTCAATCCAAATAGCGGAAGCAACAAGGTTGTGGATTCCCATCAACACCAATGGCAAAGTTGAGTGTAGAAATCGTAACCCTAATGTATCACTTACTCGTCGTAAGAAACCTGCAACATAAGACGTTGCAGCCCGAAACGGGTCAGTACATTGAATGTACTGGCAAATTCACACCATAGAGAATGATGAATAAAGGCTATCACTACATGCATATTTGGCTGGTGGAAAAGCTCTATGGTTATAAGGTTTTTGCGTAAAGCCAATTTTTCCCTACTGCAAACGAATACATTTTAATTAACTATCATGGTGGTTGTTGAACATTGAGAATGGTTGGCAGCATTCTCAATCCCAATTAAGTAACGTCATTAAACCCAACAATATTCATTTAAAGTAACGTGATGAGATCAAAAGGATAATCCAAGAGCTAGATACTCAAGATGTCCATAACCGGGGACACGGCTAATCATGATTAGTTTGTACACTCTGCAGAGGTTTGCGCACTTTTCCCCACAAGACTCGATCGCCTCCGTTGGATTTCTCGCACTACACGGTGTTTGAGAAACGGATGACCGAGACATAGCCTTTCACAAGCGCTAGCACCTTACGATCGGGTAGACCGGTACACCTACATCCCCTACATCTGCTAGTCTACCACTGTAAGAGTTCGCACAACTTAGTCAACTATGCCAGAGCCCATAATGGCTTGTGGCTGCACACGGAAGTTTCTAGCATGAAAGATCTTATGATCGCTTTGAGCCTGGGTGGCGGTCCAAAAAAAACAGGCAAGTCCTGATAGACATCAGGTGCCTCAATCCACCCAGATGTGTGTTTAAGTTGCCACCTTAGATAAACCATTAAAATTATCAACTCACATCTGTCATGGATATCACTCACCCAATCCACGTCTACTAGCATAGCATGGCATAATGAGCAAACGTAGAAGTAACTCCCAAAGGTTTCATAGTAATACAGGTGATAGGTACTACCTCATCTACTTCCCATCCCACAATTTAATTAGATCCTAATCATGCAATGTGAGAGGATTGATCTAATGCAATAAAACATGGGTTGTAGAAAAGGTATGATCAAAGTGTGAACTTGCCTGCAAGGTTGATGAAGATGATTCGCACTCAAAATCTCTTGATAGATCTACTCGTCACACTCCGGTCAATCTATCGTAAGCAAACAATAGTAAACCACACAATAAGTACTCATCTAATGCACAAGTAAAACTCGAACAAGAGAACGAACCAGATAGTTCAACTTAAGAACTCCGGTTGCAAAGAAAGAACGAACCGAACAAAGAAACGGAAAACAAACGGCGGAAGAAAACAACTCGGTTCTAGCAAGTTGAAACTAGGTCAAATTTTACCGGGGCAAAAACTTGTTCAAGTTGATTAGACGGAACGGCGGTTTCGAGACGAAACTCCAGGCGCTTGAATCACCTGATTCCGATAAACGGGCGAGAAGAAACTAGAACGAAGATCGGATCTGAGATCGCGATCGCGGAATAAATCCGACGAAAAGAAAGAGACGAACGGTTAAACGAACGGGCGTCGTTAACCGGGAATAATCGGTGATCACGTTCGTTGAGACGAACGGTCCGAAAGAAGAACGAAAACCGATCTAGGGTTTCGGAAAAGAAACCGAAACGAAAGAATCAGGAGAGAAAAACCGGAAAAGAAAACCGGAACGGTTTCTTTTAAAAGAACCGAACCGCGGGGAAGAAAAAGAGAGGCGCGGGGCTACCTCCGGCGAGGCGGGGCGAGCGTGGCGACGGCGGGTGAGGGCGCGGGGTGGGGCGCGGCTTGGGGAGGAGAGGGGGTTTGGGTTTTTGGTGTGAGGAGAGGGGGGGTTTATGGGGGTATTTATATAGGTGAGGGGGGGTTTTACTTGGGGTAGGGGGCAAGAAATAGAGTAGGAAAAAGGAAAACGAAACAAAGGAAAGAGGGCTAGCCTAGAGTCCTTTTAGGACTCGGCTAAGAGGCAAGAGGCGGCGGCCTGGCTTCCTGCGCCTGGCGCTGGCGCACAGGGAGGCTGGGGCGGCGGCTGGCTGGGCCTTTGGCCCGGCGGGCCTGCTCATTTTTTTAACTGATTTCGCGCGCAGAAAAACAAAAGAAAACTAACTAAACGAACTCCGAAAAATCTAAAGTAAATTTTCCCCGACTCCTAAAAATGAGTCGAACAAAATGAACTTTTCTACGGACCTAAAATGCAATTTTCGAAAACACGCATTTTTCCCTATCCAAAGAAAAACAAACAAACACCGGAAAACGAAATTCGATCTATTTATTAAATCTTCATTTTTCCTATATTTTGGGAAAGTCATATTATTCCCTCTCTCATATTTTGATATCAGAAAAATAATTGAAGATGAAATAAATAAATCAAATGATCCTCTTTTCAAATTCGAGAAAACTCTCAAATATGAAAATAACGAAATCTCCAACTCTCTCCGAAGGTCCTTGAGTTGCGTGAAATTTCTAGGATCGACCAAAATGCAAGAAAATAAGATATGCATGAAGATCTAATGTATAACATTCCAAATTGAAAATTTGGGATGTTACATGCACAATAATACAAAATTCTACCCATGACAAATGGACATCGTAGTGTAGAATTGAACTAAGAAGTTAGCTGAACACCATAACAAATGAACGAAACATTAACTGAGCACCACATTGCACAATATAACATACTCCTAATAGAAGATCAGACAGTTAACCAAACCAACCATTATTAACAACTTGGAAATATAGCAATTGTATTTTTTGTCATGTATTTACTACAGCCAAATTCAATTTATTTCTCATGTTATATAGTAACAGAAGGCACCCACAACTATTGAACATCACATTACAGAATTGAACTAAACAACACAACAAATGAACCAAACGTTAACTAAGCACCACATTGCACAATATAACATACTCCTAATAGAAGATTAGATAGTTAACTAAACCAAGCATGCTTAACAACATGGAAATATAGAAATTGTATTTGTTTCTCATGTATTTAGTACAACCACTAGATTTATTTCTCACATGGTATACAATAAAAGAATGCTCCCACAACAATTGAACATCGCATTGCAGAATTGAACCAAACTGCTAATTGCATCACGTCGTCGGTGCGCGAAGCATCGACGGTGGCCTCGACGGCGAAGTGATCTTCCAAGATCTAGGGGTCGACATGAATGGCAGCCATCGCGACCTCATCCGCGCGTGCGGTCGCGATTTGCTTCTCCGCTGCTAAATAGTCCTTGGGATCCTGGCTATACTACATGCACCATAGCTTAGGGCGGCGCTTATTTGGTGGAGGGGTCAGGGATTTGGGTGGAAGGTGTCGCGCCAGTGGTCGGGGCATGTGGGATGTGGAAGGAGAAGGAGGATGGGGGTCGGGTGTCGATTACCTGCCTGGATAGGCGAGGCCGAGCAGCATGGAGGAGGGTCACCGGCGAGGAGGCGGCGCTGCAAACAAAGAGTGAAGGTTTCAACTTGGAAAGGAAGGCTGAAACAAGGGAAATGTGGCTTTTGGTAAGGGGGGTGGGGTGGGTAGGTAGATATTTCTGTGGAAGCTGAAAATTTGGAATCACTTCAGCAAAAAACTGGCGCACAAAGTGTCATTAGACACGGTCCCTTATTCAGAACTATGTACAATATGTGAACATCACAAACGATTCAGATAGCTTAACCCATGTGTGTTGAGTTTGAACGTCAAAAATTTTGGTTCGAATTGCCCTGGTTACAGCGGCCATCCACGCCATTGCATAATTTGGGTACACAAAGGAGACTAATTTCTTAATCGAGCAAGTTCAGCAATTAAACAGAGCTAGCTGACCTAAACATTACTCTAACAAATTAAAGACCGGTGCTCTTAATTAAAAAAAACAAAGAGTACTACTACGGCTGGTGCTCATCGATCTCCGCCGCCGCCTCCATGTCCAGCTCACGCCTGACGGTCTCCTGGGGAAGGGGTTCCATGGCATCAATTGCACCATACTCGGGAAGCATCTCGCCATCCGCGTCCGCCATATCTTTGGAATAGGCCTCCACGAGCTGGGCGTGGGCGGCCACGATCTGGGCTCTGGCGGGCTCCGTCATGGCAAGGTATGCCGCATAGGAATGGACGGCTGCTGGAACTCTCTCGGTGATTGCCAACTCTTCGGCCGTCGGTTGCCGACCATTGTCGCAGAGGCCTCATTCGATTTGTGCGGTGACCGCCATGAGCTGGGCATGGACGGCCTCCACATGGTAGTGGGCGGCCTCCATCAGGGCTAAGGCCGCCACTGCGGAACGGACAACTGTTGTGCTGCTCTCGCCAGTTGCTATCCCCGAGGCAGATGCTGCTGCCGCCGCCTGAGAAGCAACAGCGGCCGTTTGGGCTGCCTTGGCCGCCCGGACGCAGACTGCGGTCACCCTCACAAAGCTTGTTAGCATGCGCCTGGTGGCTACGGCCGCGCTCTCACCGGAGTGGGCCGCCGAAGTTGCCCTCACGACGTGGGTCCACGTCCCCATCTTTCACCAGCGATGAATGAACAGTGAAATGATGTTTGGGGAGTGAGCTAGTGTGCTTGACATGCCAGCTGTGGACTATAGCCGACGCACCTTCTCGTGTAAGCCATAGGCGTACTATACACCAACGACGCTCCAAGATATTTTGTGCTGCATCTCACATGGTTGGTGATAATAAATCGTGTGCGATCTTCTTGATTTATCGTCTTGATTAGAATTATGTAATGTGGTCACAGGTACAAAGGATGGTGTTTGAATTGCTAGAACTTTTATCTACAATGGACATGCAACTATAGGTGTGTCGTCAAAAAATGGAATTATTCAGGGTTCATTTGGACGTTTTTATACATTCACTTGGTTTTGTAGGCATTTCAGGTGCATAATTCTAATTTGAACTACATGCACATGCTCCAGTGCATATAAACGGGTTGAAAAAACAAATATGGGTCCTTGGTTGCATGCTTATGTCCCATGCAAGAAATGGGAATGAATGTCACAAACCCTGCCACCGTCATTCGGCCGCAAATATTGAGATACCCGGTTTTTAAATTCTAGTAAATCCAAAACTCGTTTGAAATTCATGAAACTTGGCATGCTATCATGGAGCGGCATCAACATGCCGTGGTAAAAAAATTCCCCATTTGGGGCAGGTTTGGGTATAAGCTTCTCACAAACCAGAGCTTCTCACAACAAGCGTGATGGTATCGGTAGGGAACGTGCCACCTTTGGGGACGAAATGATATCCGTTGCCTCATATTGCTTTCAAAAAATTTCAAGTGTCAACATAGAACAACAGGAGTGTTGTGTTTAATTTTGGAATTTTTCCGGGGTTCGTTTGGACATTTTTATACATTAAGTGGGTTTCCCAGGCATTTTATTGGCATAATTCAAATTTGAACTACATGCACATTCTCCAACGCATATAAACTGGTTCAAAAATCAAATATGTGTCCTTGGTTGAATGCTTAGGTCCCATGCAAGAAATGGGAATGAATTTCAAACACCCTGCCACCGTCACTCATCCGCAAACATTGAGATACCTGGTTTTTAAATTCTAGTAAATCCAAAACTCGTCTGAAATTCATGAAACTTGGCATGCTATCATGGAGCAGCATCAACATGCCATGGTAAAATTTTTGTCCCATTTGTGGCAGGTTTGGGCATAAGCTTCTCACAAACCAGAGCTTCTCACAGCAAGCGTGATGGTTTCGGTAGGGAACGTGCCACCTTTGGGGATGAAACGATATCCACTGCCTCTTATTGCTTTCAAAAAAATTCGAGTGTCAACATAGAACAACAAGAGTGTTGTGTTTAATTTTGGAATTTTTGGGGTTCGTTTGGACATTTTTATACATTAACTGAGTTTCCCAGGCATTTTATGTGCATAATTCAAATTTGAACTACATGCACATTCTCCAGTGCATATAAACTGGTTGAAAAATCAAATCTATGTCCTTGGTTTCATGCTTAGGTCCCATGCAAGAAATGGGAATGAATTTCAAACACCATGCCACTGTCACTCGGCCGCAAACATTGAGATACCTGGTTTTTAAATTCTAGTAAATCCAAAACTCGTCTGAAATTCATGAAACTTGGCATGCTATCATGGAGCGGCATCAACATGTCGTGGTAAAAATTTTGTCCCATTTGGGGCAGGTTTAGGTATAAGATTCTGACAAACCTTAGCTTCTCACAACAAGCGTGATAGTTTTGGTAGGGAACGTGCCACCTTTGGAGACGAAACGATATTCGTTGTCTCTTATTGCTTTGAGAAAATTTCGAGTGTCAACATAGAACAAAAGGAGTGTCGTGTTCAATTTTGGAATTTTTCGGGGTTTGTTAGGACATTTTTATACATTAATTGGGTTCTCCAGGCATTTTATGTGCATAATTCAAATTTGAACTACATGCACATTCTCAAGTGCATACAAACTGGTTGAAAAAACAAATATGTGTCCTTGGTTGCATGCTTAGGTCCCATGCAAGAAATGGGAATGAATTTCAAACACCCTGCCACCGTCACTCGGCCGCAAACATTGATATACCTGGTTTTTCAATTCTAGTAAATCCAAAACTCATCTAAAATTCATGAAACTTAGCAATGCTATCATGGAGCAGCATCAACGTGCCGTGGTAAAATTTTTGTCCCATTTGGGGCGGGTTTGGGTATAAGCTTCTCACAACAAGCGTGATGGTTTCGGTAGGGAACCTGTCACCTTTGGGGACGAAACGATATCCGTTGCCTCTTATTGCTTTCAAAAATTTTCTAGTGTCAACATAGAACAACAGGAGTGTTGTGTTTACTTTTGGAATTTTTCGGGGTTCGTTTGGACATTTTTATACATTAACTGGGTTTTCTAGGCATTTCATGTGCATATTTCAAATTTGAAACTACATGCACAAGCTCCAGTGCATATAAATTGGTTGAAAAATCAAATCTGTGTCCTTCGGGGCATGCTTAGGTCCCATGCAAGAAATGGGAATGAATTTCAAACACAAGGGCACTGTTGATTGTCGGCAAAACATTGATATACCTGGTTTTGAAATTCTAGTAAATCCAAAAGTTGTCTGAAATTCATGAAACTTGGCATGCTATCATGGAGCGGCATCAATATGCCGTGGTAAAAAAAAGTTCCCATTTGGGGCAGGTTTGGGTATAAGCTTCTCACAACAAGGGAGATGGTTTCGGTAGGGAATGTGCCACCTTTGGGGACGAAACGATATCCGTTGCCTCTTATTGCTTTCAAAAATTTTCTAGTGTCAACATAGAACAACAGGAGTGTTGTGTTTATTTTTGGAATTTTTCGGGGTTCGTTTGGCCATTTTTATACATTAACTGGGTTTTCTAGGCATTTCATGTGCATAATTCAAATTTGAACTACATGCATAAGCTCCAGTGCATATAAATTGGTTGAAAAATCAAATATGTGTCCTTTAGGGCATGCTTAGGTCCCATGCAAGAAATGGGAATGAATTTCAAACACCAGGGCACTGTTGATTGCCGGCAAAATGTTGAGATACATCGTTTTTAAATTCTAGTAAATCCAAAACTCGTCTAGAATTCATGAAACTTGGCATGCTATAATGGAATGGAACCCGACATGCTTTGGTATTTTTCGTGTCCATTTTGAGAGAAGGCGCACTCGAATAACTACCAACAAAGGCATTTTGAAACAAATAGCTGGCAATGTAACATCTCAAATGTTTTGTATACTTTAAATTGTGTGCGTTCTGTTAACCATTCACGTGATGCCACGCCTCACTCTTTCAATGGCTAGGAGGTGTCGTGTGGACTGGTGCTTGACTAAACGGAAGGCGTGCCGATAGCTTCCCCAAGAAGCCAAGAGAAAATGTGCCGAGCAGGATTTCTGCAGCTCTTGATCGCAAATGTTTTAGATAGAACACCCGTATGCAAAGTGAGAGCTATGGTCTTCCCCCTTAAGTCAAGGGAAAATCCGCAGCGCGGGATTTGTACATCCCTTCAACGCAAACGGTTTTTTTGGATGACCCGTGTGCAACCACGTACAAAAAATTTGGTACGGTTTGCATCTCTCATATTTGGTATGCTGCCATTTATCAAACTAGAAAGATTTACATTTGTTGATCTAGTAACATTGCCATTTGTCAATCCTTGTAACACTGTGATTTGTCAAAATATGCAGCTCGAAATCACTAGCACTATCTAATTTTTGCATCTAAAATTCAGAAATTAAGCATAGATTTCATTCATAGATTAAGCAGTCATTCTTAATTTATACAAACAGTTCAACTCGACAGCTGAACCAACCAAACTTTTCCCCAATTGTTGCCAACCACGTAATGAAATAGCTAGTTCAACTATATATACTAGCTAATTTTAAGTACGTTGTACAGTTCAACCACACATCTATAGTCAGATGAACTGAAAAATAGCCCCTAAATACTACTACCACGGAGGGGCTTTGTGCTACTTCCGGTAGCCTCTCCTCTGCCGAGCACGCTCAGTAAGAGGCAGAGGAGGAGGAGGAGCGTATCGACGAGCTGGAGAAATGCAATACGGTGCATGCCGCTGCTGCGCGTTCAGTGACGCCCGCCAGCTCGAACGCCCACTGCCGCTCCAGACGATCCCTCTCGAAGCGGCCAGACTTCTCATAGATCACCTGATTCCTCGCCTCTGAGTCGGCATGTGCTGCAGCCATGGCTGTGGTAAGGCTCTTTGTGTGCTCGACGAGGCACTCCTCCTCCTCCCACAGGAACTCGATATAGCGCACAAGGTCGCTAACGCATGTGCAGGCCTCCACCTCCGCCTCCCTCGTTCAACCAGTGGTGGTGGAGCGGGTGATGATCCCAGCGGTCGACGGTGGGCCGACGGCCATGGCAGCCGACGATGGGGTGGCGGCCACGACCACCACCTCCTGCCTTCGGGCCGCGGTGGCGGAGCGGGTGATGGACCCGGTGGCCGGCAGCGGGGTGGCGGCCATGACGGCCACCTCCCACCTTCGGGCTGCAGCGGCGGAGCGGGAGATGGCCCCTGCTTTCGACGGTGGTGTGGCGGGAGCGGCGGCCGACAATAGTTGCCAACGGGCAGCGGTGGCCGAGCGTGTGGCGAGTGTTTCGCGCACACCCAACAGGGATGCCACACGCACTACACTACGCCGGGGACTGCGCCGCCGCCGCGGTGTAGCCTCCCAGCTGGAGGTATGCTCTGATGACGGCGGAGTGGCTGAGCGACGACGACGGAATGGTGCCATTGGCGATTGTGGGAGAAGCGCATGAGATAAGCTACAGATAGGGAGGGGAAAATGGGATGCAGGACTCGCCGTCCATGAGGGTTTTATAGCAGGCCGGTAAGCATTGGGATTTTGGGGGATTTCACTGAGTCAGGCGGGAAGCTTGCGCAGGAACCTGCGAGGTTGCGCGGAAACAGGCTCACCGACGATTCATTGGCGCCACCGTTTGGCCAAAAGAACGCCCCCGCGCGCTGCGCATGCTTGCGTTGTAAGCCGTCTGCGGCAGCGGGGTGACAAGATGTGCGAGAGGAGGATGAAAGGACATGTACACATACGGTTAATATAGAAAAAACGTTTGTGATTTAGTTACCTACTATACCCCCGTCCTGGTTTATAAGTAGGATTTAACTAATAAAATATGAATGCATGTCGCCAAAGATTATATCGTTGGAGTCGTATTTGAACATAGTTTCCAGCTATACAATTTTTGTAACATGCATTAAAACTTTTTTGGTTAAAATTTAAGGTTATATACCAGCAGGCGTTTGCCCGCTACACACACGGCTTATCCCATCACAAACAGTTGGGATGGATCAACTATATGCCACTTATCGCACACGCAACTCTAATCTGATTCGTGCTTGATATATCCGACATCGCTCGCACAGTTCGTCGTACCTGCCATGTATCACTATGCCGGCCTCTGCTCGCGTCCCTCCGCAAGCTCTGCTCGCTGTTAGGCGCTGCGGCGCGCTCAGCTCGCGTCCGTGGTGCGCTCGGCTTGTGGACAGCTTTTCCTTGCGTGTTCAACTACTATATGCATATATATATATGGTTGCTCGCCGTTGAGGCGACCGCGGAGCGCTCTACTCGCGTCCCTCTGTGTGCGCTCTGCCAGCGGTTGGGCATGCGCCGGATCACGTCGGGGGACCCATATGCATGTGGTTGCGCCACGCGCATTGCCACGCGATGCAGTTACGTGCGGCACGATGGAGTTACACGCTGCAAATTAGAACTGCCATCAGGGCTTGCCGATATTCCTGGCCATCCGGCTTCCCTTTTAATTCCCACGGCCATTATAACCTTAGTCTCTTCAACCTTCCGATCGCGCCCCACAAGAGAACAAGAACACCCACAACGACACATAGAGAGGGGATGTCCAGTGGCGCTCCAATGGAGTTCGGCGAGCATAGAGTGGAGACCCACGCGAGGGAGATGGATCTCTCGGTGGCGTACACCATCGACCCGGCCGTGGTGGACGACTACATCAACAGCGTTGAGCAGTTGCTTGCTCGAGACAAGTAAAGGTGGTCGGCATCGACCTCCACTACACCACCGGTTGTCCCAGCATAAATCAGAAGGTTGCCGTCGCCCAGTTGTGCGTGGGCCATCATGTCCTCATCTACCACTACTGCATGGCCACAGAGCCTTGCAGCCGTTTCAACAGGTTTGTTAACAGCATCGAATACAAGTTCGCCACGATGGAAACCACCGATGATGTAAATGCGCTTCGTGTTATGGGCTTGGACTGCAAGAACCTTGTCGAAATCTGTGACCACTACAGGGTCTGTGGCATCATGGAGAAGGACTCCCTGGTCGAACTCGCCTCAACCATCATCGACCCCTACTATGAAAAGATGAAGCAGGATGCCCAGAGAACAAGTCCCCTATCCTGGCACAGGGCCTGGATGCATAAACTGGATGAACCTCACCTCAGGTTCGCGGCCAAGAGTGTGTACACATGCTACGAGATGCACAGGCGAACCATTGACATGAGGAAGTGCCTCGTTACCAAAATCGACAAGCCCGGATCGAGCCACAAGTAGAGCAAGCGTCTCAAGAATTAGATGTAAGTGCATCTAATGCCCCTTTGTGATTTTTGTGTATTGAATACTTATAGGTTAAGGGACTCATGTGTTTGTGAGTGTACACAGGTCTATAAGTCTATGAGGAGTTTTATATTTACAGAGAAAGTCGACCCCTAAAAATGAATGTCTTCAACTGAAGACTTTGGATTTCTGAAGACTTTGAAAGTGAAGAAATTGGTGTGACCATGAAGACTTGATATTCATACGAGGAATGTGAAGCGTGAAGACTTTTATTTTCGTAGTTTCATTTTCTCTTTCTTGAGTCATAGGAAACACCATACTATTAAAGGGGGTCGAGGTAAAACTAAGGAAAAGTTTCCAGGTGATGCTCATCTCAAAATCCTACACCTACCAATCCCTTCGATTGAAGCCATTGGAAATCTCATACAATTCAGTCATTTTCTTCAGTGACAGAGACGAAGTTCTTCTGATCTCTGAGGAATTTGTCCTGACTGAGGAGTTAGGATTTCGCCAGTGCAAACTGCCTACAAGTGAGGAGCATGATAACCCTGAGGAATTTGATAGTAAAATTTCCGACCGTTGCTGTGCTATGCGCCAGCTGTCCCAAAATATCTACCCACCCAACGGTCATATCATTGAAGGGCATTTATGTCTTATCATGTCGGGCTGCTCCCTAGGCTATAAATAGCCGCCCCCTACAACCACTAGCTGGTTGGCTGCTCCGCAAGAAACTGACACTTGTCATTGAGAGCATCCCATCCTCTGAGGACTTTGAGAGAAAATCATCAAGTGAGGAAAAACCAAAAACCCCAAACCAAACACCTACAAACCAAAGTGATTGAGCATCACTGAAGAGATTGTTCCTATGTGGAACTGACACTTGTTACCTTTAAGGACTGTGCATCCTCCAAACAGTTAGGCGTCATGGTCTAGAGCATCCAAGAGGAAATTGTGGATCGCCGGGTGACCAAGTTTGTTAAGATTGGAAGTCACCTAAAGACTTACCACGAGTGATTGGACGAGGTCTGTGTGCCCTTAGTTTAAGGAGAATACGGTGAGGACTGTCTATCCGAGATTGTGTGTCCTCAGGTTTAAATACCTGGCCGCTCTAACCAGACGTACAACTATCACAGCAGTTGGAACTGGTCTACCAAATCATTTTCTTCACCAAGCTTACTTGTTCTATTTCCTCAACCCCTTCATTTCCTCATTACTGTGTTGTGTGCTTGTTCATATCTGTTTGAAGGCTTTGACTGAAGACTTTCTCAATTTCCTCAATTCAATTTCTTCAGTATGTTTGTCTTCCTCCTGTTTTATCCTGTGCTTACACTTTCTGTACTCTATGTCTTGTTTTCAATTCATCATGATGTCCATGCTTATGTTATGTCATGTCTGCATCTGAGTACTTATTCCGCTGCAAGTAGTTCTTCGCTCAGGAATTTCCTCACCCTGAAATTCCTCAGTGAAGAATTTATAAAAATCTCCTATTCACCCCCCTCTAGTCAACTTAACGCACTTTCAATTGGTATCGGAGCGAGGTACTCCCTTGTTCTGTGTGATTTTGGTTTAACCGCCTGGAGCTTTAGTTACGTCGACCGCAGGTATGATCAAGGTTTCTGTTTGGTGTCCTACCTTCGATGGGACGGACTACCCCTACTGGAAGAATAAGATGCACATGCATCTTGAGGCAATTGACAACGATCTTTGGTACGCTGTTGAAAATGGCGTTCCCTCTATCACTCCTACCATCAACGCTGCTGATGTGAAGAGATTGAAGAAACTCGACTCTCAAGTGAAGAACATCATATGTGGCCATTTGAGCAAAGGGAAGTATGGCAGAGTGAGTGCTTTGGAGACACCAAAGCTTACCTGCGACAGGCTGTTCAAGGTCAATGAAGGAGTCTCAACACAGCGTGACTCTCGAGTTGACGTTCTTCGCAATCTCTTCAACCGCTTCAAAAGACTTGACAATGAAAATGTTCAGCAAACCTTCGATTGCCTCACTGGCATTTCAAATGAGCTTCAAGCCCTTGGTGCCTCTGACATCACCGACCACGAGGTGGTGAAAAAATTGCTTCGATCGCTTGATTCCTCATTTGACACCCTTGCACTGATGATACAAGAACGAGGAGACTACAAGTCACTTGATCCCACTGACATCCTCGAAAGGCTAAACACTCATGAGTTCCAGCTTGCTGAGAAGAGAGATCTCTATGGACCAAGCTATGGCAGATCATGAGCTCTGAAGGCCAAGGCAGTGTCTGAATCTGAAGGTGAAGATCCTGGTAGAAGTCTTGGTGATCCTGAAGAACTGAGCCAGGAGCTAGCAATGCTCGTGAGGAAATTCCAAAAGTTCTCAAGACGTGGTCGTTTTGGAAAATCCTCAACTAGTGATGACTTAAGATCAGATTCCTCATCCCGTGATTACAAGAAGAGACTTTGCCACAAATGCAAGAAACCCGGTCACTACATTCAAGATTGTCCTCAGTGGGAAAAGGAATCAAAGAAGAAGAAGTACAAGGACTACCGTTTTGATGATTCAAAGAAGAAGAAGAAATCTTCAAAGACCTCTTCATCAAAATCTTCAAGGTCTTCGTCTCACAAGAAGAGAAACTCCAAGAAGGCTCAGGCATTCATTGGCAAGGAAATGGACTCTAAGGCTGAATCTAAGGAAACTGAGGAAGAGGAGGAATCTGAGGAGTCAGACTCTGGTGTGGCGAGTCTAGCCCTCGCTATCGTGTTCGTTAGCAATTCCATCTTCAACTCTAAGGAAAGGGACCTCCCCAACACCACTGATGACGGCGATGATGACTACGCTCCCACCTATTGCTTCATGGCAAAAGGTGCAAAGGTACTCAAATATCCCTCCTCTGAATCAAGTGAGGATGAATCTGATGAAAATCTCAAGCCTGGTTATTCTAAACTTGCTAAGAATGCTGTGAAACAACAAAAGGCTCTTGAAAAGGTTCAAAATATGCTAGACAAAAGCGATGATATGTTGGGTGATGAAATGGATCACACTAAAACTTTGACTGAAAATCTTCAGAGACTTCAGACTAAGTTTGATAACCTTCAGAGTCATCATAACACTCTTTTATCTGATCATGAGAAGCTTTCTTATGAATTTCTTCAAAGAAAGCAAGATCTTGAGCAGTTAAGAGTGAGTTATGAAGATCTTCAGAAGGAGCATGATTCATTACTTGCTCAACAAATCAGCGCTGCTCAGAAAGAATTTAATCCTCCATGGTTGAAGTGCATTGAACATGAATCTGCTAATTCTTCACCTGAATGTTCAAATGCTTCTATTGCTGTAAATTCTTCACCTGTCTATGCTATCACTAATTCCTCATCTGAGGATGCTACTAGTATCACTAACCATGCAGGGCTGAAGGAATTGTATGTGACAGGCATGTACAAAAGCCTCAAAGGGCATCAGGCTCTTTGTGATGTGCTAAAGAAGCAGATCCTCAACAGGAACCCTAGGAAAGAGGGTATTGCCTTTGAGAGGAAACTCAATGCGGATGGGACCTACTGGAAACCTGCGCAGTATCCCAAAACCTCATGGGTTGCTGCAAAGGTACCTTCAGTGGATCCATCTACTTTATCTGGCTTTACATGTGAATCTTCATATTCTTTTGATGAATCATTTAACTCCAATTACAAACTGTTCAAAAATTAGGATGGTGAAGTATTTGCTAGATATGTTGGCACTAACTGCAGGAACGACCCCCCTATGAAGAAAATCTGGGTTCCCAAAAGGTGCCTTAAAAGTCTTCAGGTAAATGTCATCATGACACCACCTAAGAATAATAGGAACCCCACATGAAACTCTTCATATGGACCAAATTCCTCAAAAGGATCAAAGTCCTCACATGAACATCATCGTGCTAACACCTCTGTTTCGCAGGGAAAGGCTAAGGATTATGGATATGTGCACTATTCTTCAAATCATTATGTTCATAAATCCTCGAAGAATTTCTCTGCTTACTCATATGCTTACCCTAACCCCTCTTATGCGAAATGAAGTGGACTGGCATCTATGCCACCTTTCTCTTATGGAGCTCGCAGAATGATGAACTCTTTGCCACCCCTTCAGATGTGGGTGGTGAAGAAAAAGAACTAATCTCTTATGCAAGGTCAGGTCTCCAAACGAACTTAAACGTCTGAACAATTTGTTGGAGACCTAAATATGCTTGAAAGGATGCATGCTAATCATGAAGAAATGAATTTTCATTTGTCACGCCCTCACATTGCTATATCTGTTCTATTGCTTGATGAAATTGATCTGATGAGTTGATGTCATATTCTTCACTAATGAAGTATATGAGTTCGTAAGTTGCACTAATTCATCTGCAGGATGATCAACCCAAAGCCACTGAGTGGGTCCTCGATAGTGGATGCACAAATCACATGACTAGTGACAAGAATCTATTGATGGACGCTCCCTTATCTCCATCGCATCTGAAGGATGTCACCTACGCTGACAAAGGCAAAAGCAAGGTATTGGGTCTAGGTAAGGTTGCAATCTCAAAGGATCGACACATGGACAAAGTCATGCTTGTCGAGTCCTTAGGGTTCAACCTCATGTCCGTCTCAATGCTTTGTGATCTTGATATGGTTGTCGTCTTTGGCAAGTATTGATGTGTTGTGATCATCAAAGCTGACAATTCCAAAGTCTTTGAAGGCTTTAGGAGAGGATACTTGTAGTTGTTGATTTCTCTACAGGACCACAACCTGCTACATGTCTACTTGCAAAAGCTTCAGAAGGCTAGCTATGGCATCGACGACTTGGTCATGCTGGGATGAGGAACTTGCACACGCTCGCGAAGAAAAATCATGTCATTGGCATCGAGGGTATCAAATTCCTCAAGGGCCATTTGTGTGGAGCTTGTGAAGCTGGAAAGTTGACCAAGGCCAAGCATCCCTCAAAGACCATCATGACTACCACTCGTCCATTTGAATTGCTTCAAATGGATCTTTTTGGCCCTACTCACTATGCCACATTTGCTAATGCTGCATCTTTATATGGCTACAAAACTGAAGTGCAGGAAGTCTTGAAACAATTTTCCTCGAGGGCTTCAACCAACTTTGGTGTGAAGATCAAGCACATCAGAAGTGATAATGGAACTGAGTTCAAGAACACCGGTCTCGATGACTATCTTGATGAACTTGGTATTACTCATAAATTATCTGCTCCCTATACTCCTCAGCAAAATGGCATTGTGGAGCGCAAGAATGGGACTCTTGTTGAGATGGCCCGCACTATGCTTGATGAGCACAAGACGCCTCCTCACTTCTCGCCTGAGGCAATTGATACTGTATGCCACATCATCAACAGAGTATATCTTCACAAATTCTTCAAGAAGACTGCATATGAATTCCTCACTGACAAGAAACCCAATGTGAGTTATTTCAAAGTCTTCGATGCTAAATGCTGGATTAGATATCCTCATCACAGTTCTAAATTTGCACCGAAAGCACATGAAGGTTTTATACTTGGTTAGGTAAGGACTCGCCCACCTACAGAATCTTAAACACCTATCACCACAAGGTTGTTGAAACTGTAGATGTGCAGTTCAATGAGACTAATGGCTTGCAAAGAGAGCACTTACCTCCTGTGATAGATGAAATACCTCCTAAGGAATCCATTAAGTTCAAGGCTACTGAGGATGTCATTCCTACCAAAGAATCTGTTGAAGAAGTCATTCCAGAACATGAAGAACATCATGTTGGTGCACCTGAAGAAAATGGCTCTGAATAAAATGCTGAGAAAATTCCTCATCGTCAACCAGCTCATCCTCGCGTCGCTAATGAAGTGCAGATTGAGAAAATCATCAGCGACATCAACACACCAGGTCCTCTCACACGCTCAAAAGCTTCACATTTATCTAACTTTTGTGGGAACTTTGCTTTCGTCTCTATCACAGAGCCCACTAAGGTAGATGAAGCATTTCTGGAGCCCGAGTGGATTCAAGCTATGCAAGAGGAACTACATCAGTTCGAGCTCAACAACGTATGGGAACTTGTCAAGCGACCAGACCCTCGCAAGCACAATATCATCAGCACAAAATGGACCTACCGCAACAAGCAAGATGAAAATGGCCTTGTGGTGAGGAATAAGGCATGACTTGTAGCTCAAGGCTACACACAGGTTGAAGGAATTGATTTTGATGAAACTTTTGCACCTGTTGCTAGACTGTCGGTGTACAAAAGTAGGGGCTCTCCTTTTGACCCCTTTACTTGTGCACGGGCAGTCAGAGCCACGCACCGCGGCCACACATAGCAGGGCAGAGGAGGGAAGCCGGAGAGAAGCCAAAGCACAAGACAACCAAGGCGACGCCAAGACCAGAAGTGCATGAGGGCAAGAGGGCGAGGTGGACTCCCTCGGCAAGATCCTTGCCAAGGTGGCCCCCCGTAGCCCTGGTGTCGGTGTCAAAACCGGCGGATCTCGGGTAGGGGGTCCCGAACTATGCGTCTAGGCCGGATGGTAACAGGAGGCAGGGGACACGATGTTTTACCTAGGTTCGGGCCCTCTTGATGGAGGTAAAACCCTACATCCTGCTTGATTAATATTGATGATATGGGTAGTACAAGAGTAGATCTACCACGAGATCAGAGAGGCTAAACCCTAGAAGCTAGCCTATGGTATGAATGTATGTTATGGTTGTTGCCCTACGGACTAAAACCCTCCGGTTTATATAGACACCGGAGAGGGTTAGGGTTACACAAGGTCGGTTACAAAGGAGGAGATATTCACATCCGTATTGCCTAGCTTGCCTTCCACGCCAACTAGAGTCCCATCCGGACACAAGACGAAGTCTTCAATCTTGTATCTTCATAGTCTAACAGTCCGGCCAATGGAGATAGTCCGGCTGTCCGGAGACCCCCTAATCCAGGACTCCCTCAGTAGCCCCCGAACCAGGCTTCAATGACCATGAGTCCGACGCGCAGTATTGTCTTCGGCATTGCAAGGCGGGTTCCTCCCCAAATTCTGCGTAAATGTCAAAATAATGTCTGGTTTCTTGTGAATGTTTGTACCCCTCGGCTTCTACGCCCAATAATGGCCACTCTCCACGTGTCGAGCGAATGTGAAGAGCGAGGGTGTTTTCACATTTACCCCCCTAGCTATGTGAATGAGCCGCCTATTTAAAAAGACGAGGATTCAGATCCAAATCACACCATCCTCCCTTGGCGAGCCTTCATCGGAGCATACCCGACAGAGATCCATTCCATCATGGCCGGTCGACTATAACACCCTCGATGCGACTATATCTCCCACGTGTCGAGGCACAACTTAGAGGCATAATCGCATTGAAGGCATATGTCGCAAGTTAGGCAATCTTCACAACATCCCATGTAATATATATAAATAAAAGGGGAGATAACATAGTTGGCTTACACTCGCCACGTCAATCAAGTACATAAATAACATTGCATCATCCAAACACTCATGGCCCGTCTACGGCGCCAAAATAAAAGAGAACCCAACATGCGACACGGTCCCGATCACCCCCAACTGGGCACCACTACTGATCATCAGGAAAGGAAACATAGTAACGTTGAGAGTCTTCGTCGAACTCCCACTTGAGCTCAAACGCGTCTCCTGGAGCGGAATCATCAGGCCCTGCATCTGGTGTAATAGTAATCTATGAGCCACAGGGACTCAGCAGTCTCGCACCCTCGTGATCAAGACTATTTAAGCTTATAGGTAAGGCAAGGTAAAAATATATGTGGAGCTGCAGCAAGCGACTACCAAATATGGTGGCTATCCTGTTGCAAATATGGTGGCTATCCTGTTCGCAAAAGAGAGCGAGAAGAGGAGGCAAAGCGCGAGCGAGAAACTAGAGAACAACCTGCGCAAGCATTACTCCAACACCGTATCCACTTCCCGGGCTCCGCCGAGAAGAGGCCATCATGGCAACACACTCAGTTGATTCATTTTAATTAAGTTAAGGTTCAAGTTATCTACAACCGGACATTAACAAATTCCCATCTGCCCATAACCGCGGGCACGGCTTTCGAAAGTTCAAATCCCTGCAGGGGAGTCCCAACTTAGCCCATGACAAGCTCTCACGGTCAACGAAGGAATAGACCTCCTCCTAAGACGTTCCGATCAGACTCGGTATCTCGGTTATTCAAGACACTTCGATAGGTTAAAACAAGACGAACAACACCGCCCGAATGTGCCGACAAATCCCGATAGGAGCTGCACATATCTCTTTCTCAGGGCACACTCAGATGAGCACTCCATACAACTAAAACCAAACCTCGAGTTTCCCCGAGGGGGCGCTGCATAGGACTCTAGTTAGGACCAACACTCAGAGGAGCACTGGCCCGGGGGGGGGGGGGTTAAAATAAGATGACCCTCGGGCTCCGGAAACCCAAGGGAAAAGAGGCTAGGTGGCAAATGGTAAAACCAAGGTTGGGCATTGGTGGAAAAGCTTAATCAAGGCGAAACTATCAAGGGGTTCCCATTATAACCCAACCGCCGTAAAGGAACGCAAATTCCGGGAACATAACATCGATATGACGGAAACTAGGGCGGCAAGAGTGGAACAAAACACTAGGCGAGAGTCCAAGCCTTCCACCCTTTACCAAGTATATAGCTGCATTAAAATAACATGGAAATATAATGATATCCCAACAAGCAAATAAATGTTCCAACAAGGAACGACCTTCAATCTTCACCTGCAACTAGCAACGCTATAAGAGGGGCTGAGAAAAGCGGTAACATAGCCAATCAACGGTTTGCTAGGAAATGGTGGGTTAGTGGTTTGACATGGCAATTTGGGAGGCTTGGAAGCAAGTGGTAGGTATCATAGCATTGGCAAAGCAAAAGAGCGAGCAAATCTAGCATAGCAAAGATAGTAGTGATTTCGAGGGTATGATCATCTTGCCTGCACAGTTGTCAGAGTTGACTGGATCCTCGAAAGCAAAACTCCACGGGCTCCTCATTAGCGAACTCGTCTCCCGGCTCTACCCAAACAAGACAAACAAGCAACATGGACATAATCAACCACGTGCAAGGAACAAATGAAATGATGCAAAGATGGAATGCTATGCGGGATGCAATGCGGGATGCATATGCAAGATCTGACAAAGGATGCATGAACCTAGCCTCAACTTCGAAATCCAAGTGTGCCACTGGAAAGATGAGATGAAATCTCTTGAAAACGATATAAAGAACGCGAATCGATTTACGGTTTGGAATGGCAAGCGATTCAAATATGACACCGGTCTACGATTTACAGCAAGTAGCCATCTAAATGCAGCGAAGATGTACATGCTAAATCACCCAAACATGCCAACAAAATCCATGACAGGGATTAATTCATGATTCTTACAAAAGTCTAGCCCTGAGCTACCGGCCAATTCATCATTAACAGGTTCAAACAGCATGGCAAAAATGCAATATGGTAAACAGATTTCAACTTAGTGAAATAACACTTGTCTGGAATTTCAGGATCAGGTAGCATCCTTCGGAGCATCAAAACTAACATGCTACAGACCTGAACATGGCAAGTAAAGCACGCATGAGCTACTCAGAGCTAAAAAAAGTCCTTAGTGACCTTGAGCCAAAGGGATCAGAAAATACAATTGCATGTGAACATGGCAAAAAACAAACCAGTTTTCAGACTTAAGTGAAAACTGGCAATGCTGAAATATCTCAGTAGCCTGTTTACCGAGCTCCGATGCACTCACTATGGAGCAAGTCATACGCACTAAGCATACATCCATCCATGAATACACAAAATGCAAGGTAGACATGGCAAGACATAGCAATAGCATGCACGGAATCACTACAACACATCAATCGCAAAATTGCAACAAGTTGACAATCTGCCAGGTTCACAAAGATCAAAAGTAGAGCTCGATTGACTCCTAGGGTGCTCCATACATTCAAACAAAGGCATGAATGGATAGAGAACTACATATTACCAAAACATCCTTATTGATCATCCTCAAAAGAGCACGGAATCACTAGGAACACATGAACATATGGCCATATGAGATAAACAGCTCAAGGACTTAGTGAATTTGCTTAAGTCCCTGAAATCAGAATCTAAGTCCCTGAAATCAGAATTACCAAGTGCCTCACTTGGTAAGCTTTTGCTAGTCACCACACACATCACAAAAATACATGGGTTGCACCTCTGGAAAGATGACAAAACCCTTAACAAAACATATGTAGGACTCATGGTCATAACATGCACAAAACAATCATGGCAAAAATGACAAAAAGCTAAATGGAGTAGCAGATCTGACAAATAACTCAAGTAGCACTCTTCTAACAGCATTTCGGGCGTCAAGATGAACTCAAATGAAAATGATGCAGTGGGATGAAATGATGTACTCTCTGAGATGAACATTTTGATATGCTATATGCCCAAAATGGAGATACGGATGCAGAGTTATAGCATGATGAAGATGGGCACATGGATTAGGGTTTCAAGAGAAAAAGTCAACCCGAGGAGATAGTTTGAGATCCGGATCGCACGCGGATCGAGGTTCGACGGAGGAGTCGCCGGAGTTCTTGCCGGACTTGACGAAGGCGACGACGGACCCGGGCAAGGAGGAGGGCGGCGGGCGACCGGAGAGATCGCCGGACGGCGGCGGTCACCGGGCGGCGGGGCGGCGCCGGGCGGAGGCGGCTGGAGGCGGTGGCGACCGGGCGGCGGGGCGGCGATGACGGCGCGGTGGTGGCGTAGTCTGGCCGGGTGGGGTCGGGTGCGAGGAGGCGAAGGGCGGCGGCGCGGGGAACGGGCTCGGGGGCCGGATCTGGGCTTCCCGGCCCGCGGCGGCGGCGAGCGGCGGGCGCCACGTGGCACGCCCAGAGTGGCTGCGGGCGGCGGCGCGCAGGTCCGACACGTCCGACTCGGCGCGGACGTTGTCCGGCGGCGCGAGGAGGAGCGGATCTAGGGTTTTTGACGAGGGGGATCCGGAATTTCGGGGAGAGACCTATTTATAGGCATAGAGGGAGCTAGGAGAGTCCAAATGAGGTGCGGTTTTCGGCCACGCGATCGTGATCCAATGCTCTAGATGATGGAGCAGGTTTAGGTATGTTTTGGGCCAAATTGGAGGGGTGTTGGTCTGCAACACGCACGATGCCTTTTCGGTCCCTCGGTTAACCGTTGGAGTATCAAACGAAGTCCAAATGATACGAAACTTGACAGGCGGTCTACCGGTAGTAAACCAAGGCCGCTTGGCAAGTCTCGGTCCAATCCGGAAATATTTAATCTCCACACACGAAAGAAAGGTAGAAATGACCACCGGAGGAGAACGAAGCGCCGGAATGCAAAACGGACAACAGGGAAAATGCTCGGATGCATGAGACGAACACGTATGCAAATGCAATGCACATGATGACATGATATAAGATGCATGACAACGATAACAACACACGGAGACAAAGACCCAAACCCAAGAAAATAAAATAACTTAACGCCGGAAACGGCAAGAGTTGGAGTACAAATTGGGAGAGTTACATCCGGGGTGTTACAACACTCCACCACTATGAAAGGATCTCGTCCCGAGATCTAGGACTGAAAGAACGTCGGGTATTCAGAACGGAGGTGATCCTCGCGTTCCCAGGTAGCTTCACGGTTGGAATGTGTGACCACTTGACTTTGAGAAATTTGATTGACTTGTTGCGAGTCTTGCGTTCCGTCTCTTCAAGAATAGCAACTGGGTGCGCACGATAGGAGAGATCTTCTTGGAGCTCAATGTCCTCGAAGTTGACGGTGCGGTCAGGAGTCTTGAAGCACTTTCGAAGCTGAGAGACATGGAACACGTCATGAACATTTGCAAAGTTTGAAGGAAGCTCGAGTTGATAGGCGAGATCGCCTCTCTTGTTGACAATCTTGAAAGGTCCCACGTATCTAGGGGCAAGCTTCCCTTTGATACCGAAGCGACGAGTACCTTTCATAGGAGAGATACGGAGGTAAACATGATCTCCGATCTCGAAAGCCAAATCACGGTGCTTACTAGCATAGTAGCTCTTCTGGCGGGATTGGGCTGCTTTGAGGTTATCTCGAATGACTTTGCACATCTCCTCTGCCTCTGTGATTAAGTCATTACCCAAAAGCTGACGTTCACCAGTTTCAGACCAGTTGAGAGGGGTACAGCACTTCCTGCCATACAGAATTTCAAATGGGGCCTTGCCCGAACTTGCTTGAAAACTGTTGTTGTAGGAGAATTCAGCATAAGGAAGACAATCCTCCCACTTCACGCCGAAGGAGATCACACAAGCCCTGAGCATATCTTCAAGAATCTGGTTGACACGCTCGACTTGACCGCTAGTTTGAGGATGGAAAGCTGTGCTGAAGCGGATGTTGGTGCCCATGGCCTTGTGAAAAGAATCCCAAAACTTTGATGTAAAGATGCTGCCATGGTCTAAAGAGATCACTTGTGGAATACTGTGCAGAGAGACAATCCGAGAGGTATAGAGTTCCGCCAATTGAGCTGCAGTGATCAACTCTTTGATAGGCAGAAAATGAGCCACTTTGGTGAGTTTGTCGATGACAACGAATATAGCATCATTGCCATGCTTGGACTTTGGAAAACCAGTCATGAAGTCCATTTCAATGTGGTCAAACTTCCATTCTGGAATGGCAAGAGGTTGGAGGAGACCAGCTGGCCTTTGGTGTTCTGCCTTCACTCTTCTGCAGACATCACATTCATTCACGAACTGAGCAATCTCGCGCTTCATTCGAGTCCACCAATAAGCCTGCTTAAGGTCCTGATACATCTTCGTGCTCCCAGGGTGGATGGAGAGGAGAGAATTGTGAGCCTCATTCAAGATCACTTTACGAAGGTCACCTTTGGGTACAACAATACGATCCTCGAAGAAGAGAGTATCCTTGTCATCAAGGCGGTAGCACTTGTACTTGGATTGACTCTTGGCAATCCCAATCTTCACCTTTTTCACAATAGCATCAAGAAGCTGGGCTTGGCGAATCTGGTCTTCCAAGGTAGGAGAAACTTGAAGGTTGGCGAGGAAACCTTGAGGAACAACTTGCAGATTAAGTTTGCGGAAAGCTCCACAAAGCTCGGGTTGATAAGGCTTGAGAATCAGACTGTTGCGATAAGCTTTCCTGCTCGATGCGTCAGCAATCATATTTTCCTTGCCTGGAGTATACTCGATACTCGGATTATACTCTTGAATCATTTCGACCCATCGAGTTTGCCTGAGGTTGAGATTAGGCTAAGTGAAGATGTACTTGAGACTCTTGTGGTCAGTGAAAATGTCCACTTTTCTTCCCAATAGAAGATGTCTCCAAGTCAAAAGAGCATGCACAACTGCCGCCAATTCGAGATCATGAGTGGGGTAGTTCTTCTCATTAGGCTTCAACTGGCGAGAGGTATAAGCAACAACTTTCTTCTCTTGCATCAATACCGCGCCAAGACCTTGGAGAGAGGCATCACAAAAGACCTCATATGGCTTGGATTCATCAGGCGGAGTTAGAACTGGAGCAGTGATCAATTTCTCTTTCAAAGTGTTGAAAGCAATGTCACACTCCGGAGACCAAACGTACTTGACGTGCTTCTGGAGAAGATTACAGAGAGGCTTCGCGATCTTAGAAAAGTTTTCAACGAATCTTCGATAGTAGCTTGCGAGGCCGAGGAAGCTACGGAGTTGCTTCACGTTCTGAGGAGGTTCCCAATTCACAATTGGAGACACCTTCTCAGGATTCACGGCAATACCCTTGGCAGAGATGATATGACCAAGATAAAGAACCTCATTGAGCCAAAATTCACACTTGGAGAACTTGGCGTAGAACTGATGTTCCCTCAACTTATCGAGTACCAAACGCAAGTGCTTGGCATGATCTTCCTTGTTTTTCGAGAAAACCAGAATGTCATCGAGATAGACCAAAACGAAGTCATTGGTGTAGGCGTTGAAGATGAAGTTCATCATGCGAGAGAACGTCGGAGGAGCATTGACGAGGCCAAAAGACATGACAGTGTATTCATATGAACCATAGCTTGTCCTGAAAGCCGTCTTGGGAATATCTTGCTCACGGATTCGAATCTGATGATAACCCATACGGAGATCACGCTTGGAGAATACTTGGGCACCTTTGAGTTGTTCGAACAACTCATTGATGTTGGGAAGTGGGTATTTGTTCTTGATGGTCTTCTTATTCAATGGCTGGTAATCAACACAAAGTCGGTCCGTTCCATCCTTCTTCTTCACAAAAAGAACACCACAACCCCATGGAGAAGAACCAGGCCGGATGAGACCCATTTTCTCTTGAATATCGAGTTGCTTCTTCAGCTCCTTCAACTCTTCAGGTCCGAGCTTGTAAGGACGTTTGCACACAGGTTCCGTGCCAGGCTCAACATCAATGACGAATTCAACTGGCCGGTGCGAAGGCATTCCTGGAAGCTCTTCTGGAAAGACGTCTTGATATTCGCAAACGACTGGAATTTGCGAGATAGCATCCAGTTCACCCTTCTTATTGAGAGAAAACAGATGGATGGTATTATCCCGAGCGGCAAAGACAATTACATCCTCAGACGAATGAGTCAATTGAATCTGCCTGGCAGCACAATCAAGATGTGCCTTGTGCTTAGAAAGCCAATCCATTCCGAGAATAAGATCAATACCCGAGTTACCAAGAACAATTGGGGAAGAAAGGAACTTGTAGTCGCCCAATGTGATAGTAACCTCCGGGATGCAGGTGTTAGCTGTCATCTGCTTGCCCGGTGACACAATTTGCAAGGAACTTTGTAGATACTGATAATCGCACTCATACTTTGATGCAAAAGGTTTGGAAATGAAACAATGCGATGCACCAGTGTCAAAAAGAACTTTGGCAGGAATATCGTTAACAGGAAGGTTACCCATAATCACATCTGACAAGTCCTCTGCCTGCGCTGCATTCATCAAGTTGACCTTGGCATGCTTGGGGTTATGCTTGACCACAGCTGTACTTGCCGATCTGACAGGAGGAGGAGGGGGAAGACGCCCCTGGTTGAAACACTTGTTGGCATAGTGACCCTTCTGTTGGCACTTGTTGCACGTGACCTCTGAAAGCGGACGGTGATACAGAGCACTCGATCTTGGAGCTTGAGACAAAGTCTTGTTCTGAAAGCCAGGGTTGGGTGGGTGGGAAGAACCACTGCCACCTTTGCTCTTCTGCTGATACGGCTGACGGAACGAAGGAGGAGGAAGCCAATACTTCTGCTGCTTGGCCACTTGAGTAGAGGAATAAGGAGTAACATCTCTAACTCGCTTCTTGGAAGCATCACACCTCAACTGAGTAGCCTCTTGCTTCAGTGCCATGTTGTAGAACTCATCGTATCTCAAGGGCTCGAAGAGAACAAGAGCTAGCTGGATTTCTTCTCTGAGACCACCCCTGAACTGGTATATCATGCTCTTCTCATCAGGCACGTCCTGCTTGGCAAAGCGGGCGAGCTTCTGGAACAACTTGTTATAGCCATAGACAGACAAAGAGCCTTGCTTCAGGTTGCAGAATTCTTCACGCTTGCTTTCAACCACGCTCTGGGGAATATGATGAGCTCGGAAATCTTGACGGAATACATCCCAGGTGATAACACGTCCACCTCTGGAATCCTTGTATTGCTGGAACCATTCTGCAGCTTGATCTTTGAGTTGGAAGGAAGCGAACTTGACAAAGTCCTCAGGCCTGACGTTACTGCACTCGAAATGCTTGCACAGATCCACAAGCCAATCGTCAGCATCAGTTGCCTCAACACAATTGCTGAAAGTCTTTGGCCTGTTAGCAAGGAACTGGTTGAGTGTAGCAAAGTGATTCTGATTGTTGCCTTGGTTCCGTTGGTTGCCTTGATTTCGCTCTTGAAGAATTTGCATGATCAACTGTGTGTTTGCATTGGTTGCGGCCATCACAGCTTGCCATGCCTCCGGAGGAGGTGGAGGTGCTGGCGGATCCTGACTCTGATTCTGATTGGTGCTCTTAGCGGGAGCCATCCTGAAGAGGTTGACCACCGTTAGCACATAGACAGATAAATGAAGCTGAATCCAAGGGAATGAAAATTGCAACATATAGTCTTCACATCCGAACAAAATGAACGAATGCATTCCTCTTGAAATGGTCACATATCCATAAATTGAGAAGCCACGTAGAATTAAGGTAGAGAAATAAATCAACAAGGTACGGATCAAGAACGAATAATTGGTAAGAAATCCCAATCTCAAACCAATATCCGTGGAAGAAGAACTAGAGCTACTAGAATTCCCACCTATGAAACTCCCGAACCTTTCCGGTTATGCAATCAGGTGTTGGGGATACAGGGGAAGCAAAATATCTCACACAAACTAGCAAATCCTACATCTAGCTGTATCCATCCTTCAGCACATAACCAAGAAAAACTTCGGAAACCATCTACCTCAACCTTCGAAAAGCATCCGTTATACAAGTTATGGCGATACTCCCGAACTCCCGCCCAGTACTGGGTGGCATCGAGGTTATCTCACCAACAAACTGCATAAAAGAGATTTTCGATGTCGGCGTACTAAACTCAGGTATTCCAGAACTGCAACGATAAAATTATGAAGACAACACCTCAGAGCTCAACTCCCCGGGACACTTCCACAAAAACCCCTGACAGGAGGCACCAAGACAATGTTCTCATCATAAAACCATCGGAACGATTCCAAGATACCCGCGTGATCCTAAATTTTTTTTAGTGAAATTGAGAAGAGAAGAGTCAAAACACTACGTCGGGATGCCTTACCAGAGCGATGAGGAGACTGGGAAGTAAAAAGAATTCCTAAACTCTCCGATATATAATTCCTAAATGACTCAAAACATTTTTCTAGACACAACTCGGCCGCTAAAAACGATCAAGAAATGGGGCTCCTAAGGTCGGGGAAGGCTCTAATTACCAACTTATAACACCCTCCATGCGACTATATCTCCCACGTGTCGAGGCACGACTTAGAGGCATAATCGCATTGAAGGCATATGTCGCAAGTTAGGCAATATTCACAACATCCCATGTAATATATATAAATAAAAGGGGAGATAACATAGTTGGCTTACACTCGCCACGTCAATCAAGTACATAAATAACATTACATCATCCAAACACTCATGGCCTGTCTACGACGCCAAAATAAAAGAGAACCCAACATGCGACACGGTCCCGATCACCCCCAACTGGGCACCACTACTGATCATCAGGAAAGGAAACATAGTAACGTTCAGAGTCTTCGTCGAACTCCCACTTGAGCTCAAACGCGTCTCCTGGAGCGGAATCATCAGGCCCTGCATCTGGTGTAATAGTAATCTGTGAGCAACAGGGACTCAGAAATCTCGCACCCTCGCGATCCTCGAAAGCAAGCTCAACGGGCTCCTTGTTAGCGAACTCGTCTCCCAGCTCTACCCAAACAAGACAAACAAGCAACATGGACACAATCAACCACGTGCAAGGAACAAATGAAATGATGCAAAGATGGAATGCTATGCGGGATGCCATGCGGGATGTATATGCAAGATCTGACAAAGGATGCATGAACCTGGCCTCAACATAGAAATCCAAGTGTGCCACTGGAAAGATGAGATGAAATCGCTTGAAAACGATATAAAGAACGCCGGAATCGGAGTTACGGTTTGGAAATGGCAAGCGATTCAAATATGACACCGGTCTGTGATTTACAGCAAGTAGCCATCTAAATGCAACGAGATGTACATGCTAAAGCACCCAAACATGACAACAAAATACATGGTAGGGATTAATTAATGATTCTTAACAAAAGTCTAGCACTGAGCTACGGCCAATTCATCCATTAACAGGTTCAAACAAGCATGGCAAAAATGCATATGGTAAACAGATTTCTCACTTAAGTGAAATTAACACTTGTCTGGAATTTCGGATCAGGTAGTACTCTTCGGAGCATCAAAACTACATGCTATAGGACATGAACATGGCAAAGTAAAGCATCGCATGGAGCTACTCAAAGAGCTTAACAAAAGTCCCTTAGTGACCTTGATCCAAAAGGGATCAGAAAATACAATTGCAAGCATGTGAATATGGCAAAAACATAACCAGTTTTCAGACTTAGTGATAACTGGCACATGCTGAAACATATCTCAAGTAGGCATGTTTACGAGCTCGATGCACTCACTACGGAGCAAGTCATGACCAACTAAGCATACATCCATCAAGAATACACAAAATGCAAGCTAGACATGGAAAGAACAATTGCAAACAAGTTGACAATCTGCCCAGGTTCACAAAGTATCAAAAGTAGAGATCGATTGACTCAAGCTAGGGTGCTCCATAAATTCAAACAAAGGCATGGATGGATAGAGCACTACAATATTAACAAAACATCCTTATTGATCATCCTCAAAAGAGGCACGGATCACTAGGAAACAACATGAACATATGGCCATATGAGATAAACCGCTCAAGGACTTAGTGGAATTGCTAAGTCCCTGAAATCAGAATTACCAAGTGCCTCACTTGGTAAGCTTTTTCTAGTCACCACACACATCACAAAAATACATGGGTTGCACCTCTAGATAGATGGCAAAGACCCTTAACAAAACATATGTAGGACTCATGGTCATAACATGCACACAGTAATCATGGAAAAATGACAAAAAGCTAAATGGAGTAGCAGATCTGACAAATAACTCAAGTAGCACTCTTCTAACAGCATTTCGGGCATCAAGATGAACTCAAATGAAAATGATGCAATGGGTGAAATGATGTACTCTCTGAGATGAACATTTTGATATGCTATATGCCCAAAATGGAGCTACGGATGCAGAGTTATAGCATGATGAAGATGGGCACATGGATTAGGGTTTCAAGGGAAAAAGTCAACCCGAGGAGATATTTTCAGATCCGGATCGCACGCAGATCGAGGTTCGACGGAGGAGTCGCCGGAGTTCTTGCCGGACTTGACGAAGGCGATGGCGGACCTGGGCAAGGAGGAGGGCGGCGGGCGACCGGAGAGGTCGCCGGACGGCGGCGGTCACCGGGCGGCGGGGCGGCGCGCACCGGGCGGTGCGGGGCGGCGCCGGGCGGAGGCGGCTGGAGGCGGCGGCGACCGGGCGGCGGGGCGGCGATGACGGCGCGGTGGTGGCGCAGTCCGGCCGGGCGGGGTCGGGCGCGAGGAGGCGAAGGGCGGCGGCGCGGGGAACGGGCTCGGGGGCCGGATCTGGGCTTCCCGGCCCGCGGCGGCGGCGAGCGGCGGGCGCCACGTGGCACGCCCGGAGTGGCTGCGGGCGGCGGCGCGCAGGTCGGACACGTCCGACTCGGCGCGGACGTTGTCCGGCGGCGCGAGGAGGAGCGGATCTAGGGTTTTTGACGAGGGGGATCCGGAATTTCGGGGAGAGACCTATTTATAGGCATAGAGGGAGCTAGGAGAGTCCAAATGAGGTGCGGTTTTCGGCCACGCGATCGTGATCGAACGCTCTAGATGATGGAGCAGGTTTAGGTGGGTTTTGGGCCAAATTGGAGGGGTGTTGGTCTGCAACATGCACGATGCCTTTTCGGTCCCTCGGTTAACCGTTGGAGTATCAAACGAAGTCCAAATGATACGAAACTTGACAGGCGGTCTACCGGTAGTAAACCAAGGCCACTTGGCAAGTCTCGGTCCAATCCGGAAATGTTTAATCTCCACACACGAAAGAAAGGTAGAAATGACCACCGGAGGAGAACGAAGCGCCGGAATGCAAAACGGACAACAGGGAAAATGCTCGGATGCATGAGACGAACACGTATGCAAATGCAATGCACATGATGACATGATATAAGATGCATGACAACGATAACAACACACGGAGACACAGACCCGAACCCGAGAAAATAAAATAACTTAACGCCGGAAACGGCAAGAGTTGGAGTACAAATTGGGAGAGTTACATCCGGGGTGTTACATCGACGCGGCTCCTCCTCTCGCACCCCTAGCTCCAAGCCCGGAGATTGGGAGAGATGTTCCGTCCCGCACAACAAATTAGTGATGCTTCAGTCCAAGGGATTTCTTCCCCTAGCGTACCTGGTCCCGGTTCGAGCCGGGCTTACCACCTATAATGGCGGAGAGCAAGCGGAGAGCCTTCCCAATCCCTCCAAGGGAGAGCGGGTATGCCTTGTCCCTTATTTGGTAAGAGGGCTCGGATTCCCAATTCATCCGTTTCTCCGGGGGCTCCTGGAGTTCCACGGCCTCCAGTTGCACAACCTTACGCCTGCTTCCGTGCTGCATATCGCGGGATTCATAGCCCTTTGCGAGTTGTTTTTGGGCTGTGAGGCTCATTTCGCTCTGTGGAAGAAGCTGTTCTGTCTTGTCCCCCGTTCTCAGAAGGGGTCAATATATCATGTGGGTGGAGCCGAAGTGTGGCGTATTGCCACGACCGGATACCTGTCCGGGACCCCAAAGAAGACGTCCGAAGACTGGCCTTCAGAGTGGTTTTATATAGAAGATGTCCCCCCTCCCGGATCCTATTCGGATCGGCCTTCCTGAGTTCGACAACGCCCCTTTGAAGAAGCACCGGAGCTGGCGTCCACGGAGCTCCCTGGAGGAAGATGACAAGGATATTCTTTACCTGATGAGCCGGATAAGTTTTTTTAGCTCAATCCGGATTGACCATGATCGAGGTCATGGCTACATGCATCATGCAGGGGGTGCAGCCGCTTCAGTACAGAGGCCACCCCATGTGGGATTTCAACGGGGAGGATGACGCCACCCGCCACGGCCGTAAAAGGGAGAAGAGGAGGAATTCCTTCGTGTCAACCCGCATGGCAGATTTTCTATGTACAATCCTCCAAGCTGGGAAAGCAGAGACTTTTTATCGCCCATCCATTTTGTATTCCCGTAGTTAAGTATTCATTCCAGCGATTTCATTGCAGGAGCTGCGCCAGGCTGTAAAGGAGATAAACAGCCTTCCTCCACAACCCGAGGACCCTGGATGGTCCCTTGACCCGGCCTCCCAGGAGGATCGGGACATATCTGTGGAGCTGATCGATGGGGTATTTTACCAATCGAGTAATGACAATGCTTTGGTGGCCATTACGGCCGATTACCCTGGGCTAGTTCCAGCCTCACAGGTGACTGAGACCGAAGTCCCAGCAGTTCAAAAAGGGATCCGTCCTTGCGTGTTATTGATCGCCGTATAACAGCCGTGTTTTGCAGGGGAGGTCCTCGAGGCCGAAGGCCGAGCCTGCGGCGACTGGCCAACAAGGGGCCGCGAGGCCAGGCAGGCTGAAAAGACCCGCAGTCCGGATTGAGACACCAGCGCAGCGGTATGGTGCGCCGTCCTTATTACAAGACATTATTCTCAGAGGCATATTAACACCCACGCCTTCTTTTCAGGAAAAAGAGCGCTCGCCGGACTATACCCGGAGAGGCTACCAACCGTGCCTCCAAAAGCCAGGCTCCAAGGCCGGATTCGGAGGCGGGAACGAATACAGGGCGTGCGCGGGTGCTCCTCCGACAGAGGGTGCAGATAAACTATCCGCCACCCATTCCGAGGTGGAAAGTGCCATGAACCACAAGCGTCGCTGGACTGTTCTTCGTGATGCTTGTTTCTCCCAAGAGGCATTGGATGCTTTCAACTCGGGAGACGCGCACCTCCGTGCCGCTCAAAATGTTCTAGCCAGAGCCACACAACAGTATGTAAAAGACATACGGGTGACAAAATTTGATGATTATATATATCAGTAGCCCCTGAGACTTGAAACAGTTAGGATAATTGATTTAAGGATCTTTTGTTATGCAGGTTCTTGCAGAAAAGAATACTCAACTGTCCCAGGAGCTAGAAGTGTGCAAAGCCCAACTTCAGGCCACACTGGCCGCGGCAGGGGAGCCCAAAGAGATCCCCTCTGGTAACATATCCTTTGAATGATAAGTATCATATAGAATGCGGCGTGTATGCAGATCTGACGATAAAATTGCAGATGACACTAGAGTAAATCCGGATAAGCAATGGCTCATACGCCAGCTGAAGGCCGGTGAGAGCGTGCTTATGAGGGTGAGGCAGGAGAAAAATGATCTCCAAGATGCCAACACCAAGCTGGGCGTGGAACTACAAGATGTTCGCGCCCAACTATCAGATTCTGTTAAGGAAAATCGGCGGCTTCGACGCGGCATATTTAGTAAGTGCTCGAACAAACTTTGAAAAAGAGTTCGGCGAGGAAGCTGGCTGACAGAGTTATGTCTGTAGGTATGCTAACAGGTCGTCCTGCCGAGGAAATGCCCGGTTCAACGGGTGACCTTCTTGCCGAGCTCTCACAGCTGCACGAACGAGTTCGGCAGGTGATGCGAGGCATCGCCTAGGCCTTGTGGCCATCCGTCTCCATACCCGAAGACCTTGGAGAGCTTGCAGAAAAGCTGAAGGGAGCACGGCGGTGCTTCCGATTATGGAAGATATCATCCTGCCGTCAGGGCACCAGGGAAGCCTGGGAAATGGTGAAGACACGGTACACGAAGGCTGACCCGAACCACATGGCCGAAGTCGGACCTATGGGGCCTGATGGGGAGGAGATCCCTGTGAGCTTAGTGTACGGCCAAGTAGAATTGGCCACAAAGTATTCTCAATAGGACTGTAGACTAGATAGCCTATTGGATGGTATTGAAGAGGAATTCAACCAGTCAAATTGACTATGTAATTTTAAAGTGACATGTATAATGCCTTCTAGCCGGATTGTAGATCGTTTGTCATGGCGGACCTTTTCGCTTCAACCTCGGGACCCGACCGTCGGGAGTGTATCCGAATACCCTCTTGGTTATGTAAGAACTGGGGCATGCGTGGAGACCAGGCGTAGGGGTCATTAGTGCTTTACCAGACAAGTGCCCAACTAGTTATGTTATATTACATGGGTAGTAAGAAACATCTTCCAGGGAGAATAGTTCCGTTAAGGGTTCCTTTCCCTGGGTAAGGATGCCCTAAAGTGCATGTCCGGACTGCGATAAGAAGCGCAGAAAAATCATCTGGGGGCAGATATGAATAATAAAAGTCATCTTTTGTTCACCGACCGAATATTCCCTTAAGAACGCTAGCTTTCGGCTTCACCCAGTCTGAGGTACACGTCCGGCTGACCCGACGGTAACAATCGCAGAGGTGCTCCCCTTATGCCCTAGCCGAATTAACGGGAACGTAGGGCATAAATACAAGATCCAGGAAACCCAGCTTGGCCAAAACTTAAGTCATATCGATGCATATAATGGTGAAAAAAGGTACATGCGGAAGTATAACACATGTGTTGGGCGTGAGGCCCAGGAAAATAACTTAAGCTTATGTGAAAGAAGCCCCCAGGTATGAAGAGTGCGGCCAGCACATCTGTAATGTACGAGTGAGGCGCAAGGTGACCTTTGAAGGCCTAAAGAAATAAAAGAAAGAAAGGGAAACATGACAGATGATGCATATGCAGAAAATGGACAAAGGGAGGGGACTAACATAGAGTCTGGTGCTAGGCGTAGAATCTTCGAAGCCTGGCTGCGTTCCATGGGTTCGGCTCGAGTCGACTAGTCGATGCATCCCGTAGCCGGTACGCTCCACCGGTCAGAACTTGGTCGATAATGAAGGGACCTTCCCATTTGGGCTCGAGCTTGTTCTTTTTCTTATCCGGCAGTCGTAGAACTAGTTCACCAACGTTATAAGTTTTGGCCCGTACTTCTCTGCTTTGGTATCTGCGAGCTTGTTGCTGGTAAAATGCGGAACGGGCTTTGGCTACGTCGTGCTCTTCCTCCAAGGTGTCCAGACTGTCCTGCTGATCGAGCTCGGCTTCTCTTTCTTCGTACATGCGCACTCGAGGTGAGTCATGAATTATGTCACAGGGCAGGACTGCCTCTGCGCCGTACACCATAAAAAATGGTGTATATCTGGTACAACAATTTGGCGTGGTCCGCAGCCCCCAGAGTACGGAGTCGAGCTCCTCTACCCAGTGCGTGTCAGACTCCGTTAAGGAGCGCACTAATCTGGGTTTAATGCCGCTCATTATAAGACCATTTGCTCGTTCGACTTGACCGTTGGTTTGTGGGTGATAGACTGAAGCATAATCGAGCTTGATGCCCATTTTGCTGCACCAAAGTTTTACCTCATCGGTCGTAAAGTTCGCGCCACTATCAGTGATGATGCTGTGGGGGACGCCATAACGGTGTACAACCCCGGATATGAAATCTATCACCGGTCCGGATTCGGCTGTTTTAACCGGTTTAGCCTCTATCCATTTGGTGAATTTATCCACCATGACCAATAAGTATTTTTTCTTGTGGGTTCCTCCTTTAAGGGGTCTAACCATGTCAAGCCCCTAGACCGCTAAGGGCCATGTAATGGGGATTGTTCGGAGGGTGGTGGGTGGCATGTGGCTTTGATTTGCAAAGAGCTGGCAACCGGCGCAACGTTGGACCAAGTCCTGTGCATCTGCCCGGGCCGTTGGCCAATAGAATCCTGTACGGAAGGCCTTGCTTACAAGAGCCCGGGCTGCGGCGTGATGACCGCCGAATCCGGCGTGAATTTCTGCCAAAAGGTTCCACCCTTCCTCTTCGGAGATGCACCTTTGAAGGACTCCGGTAGCGCTTTTTTTGTACAATTCTCCCTCATGGACCATGTAGGCCTTGGATCACCGCACTATGCAGCGTGCCTCATTTTGGTCCTCCGAAGTTCATATCTAGTTAGGTAGGCCAGGAATGGTTCTGTCCATGGGGCAATAATGGCCATTATTTCGTGGGCTGATTGTGTTATTTCGGTGGCGGAGCCTCCGATTGTGTTAGAGAGTTCGGTATCGGGTATTTTGGCTGGGTCCGGACTGTTGTTACCGGTGTCCCCTTCCCATGCTACGGATGGCTTGAAGAGCCGTTCCAGAAATATGTTGGGAGGTACCGCATCGTGTTTTGTGCTGATGCGGGCGAGGATATCCGCCGCCTGATTGTTTTCTCGAGCCACATGGTGAAATTCGAGCCCCTCGAACCGAGTTGACATTTTTAGGACGGCATTGCGATAAGCTGCCATTTTCAGATCCTTGGCATCGAAGTCTCCATTTATTTGGGATATCGCGAGGTTTGAATCCCCGCGCACCTCTAGGCGTTGAATGCCCATGGATACTGCCATCCGGAGACCATGTAGAAGGGCCTCATATTCGGCTGCGTTGTTGGAGTATGTATACATTATCTGTAGTACGTATTGAACGGTATCTCCTGTTGGGGACGTCAAAACGACGCCAGCCCCCAGACCAACCAACATTTTGGAGCCGTTGAAGTTTATGATCCAGTTTGAATATGTGTCGTACTCTTTAGGGAGTTCGGCTTCCGTCCACTCAGCGACAAAGTCAGCCAAAACTTGCGACTTGATAGATCGCCGTGGCTTGTAAGTTATGTCGAACGGGAGGAGCTAAATGGCCCATTGGGCAATTCGTCCTGTCGCGTCGTGGTTGTTTATAATATCGTTAAGTGTACTTCTGAGGCTACCGTTATCGAACACTCTTGAAAGTAGTGTCGCAGCTTCCGGGATGCCATAATACCCCTATCTTTTGATAACGCGGGTACCATGATTTGCATGGAGTAAGGACAGTGGACACATAGTAAACCGGCTTTTGAAGGGGGAATTTGTGTCCGTCCACTTCTCGCTCGACGACGAGCACTGCGCTTACTACTTGATGAGTTGCCACAATGTATAATAGCATTGGTTCACCAATGTTTGGCGCGGCCAGGACTGGGTTTTTTGCCAATATGGCTTTTATTTCGTTGAGTCCGGCCGAGGCGGCATCCGTCCACTCGAAGTGTTCGGTGCGCCGGAGGAGGCGATAAAGGGGTAATGCCTTTTCTCCCAAGCGGGAGATAAAGCGGCTTAGAGCCGCCACGCATCCAGTCAATTTTTGTATTTGTTTGAGGTCTGTTGGGGTAGCCAACTGTGACAACGCTCAGATTTTGGCCGGATTAGCTTCAATACCTCTACTAGAGACAATGAATCCCAGGAGCTTTCCGGCTGGTACGCCGAAAACGCATTTTTCCGGATTGAGCTTGATGTCATATGTTCGGAGGTTGTCGAATGTGAGCCTCAAGTCGTCTAGTAGAGTTTCGACATGCTTGGTTTTAACGACCACGTCATCCACGTATGCCTCCACTGTTTTGCCGATCTGGTTTGCCAGACATGTCTGAATCATGCGCTGATATGTTGCGCCGGCGTTTTTGAGCCCGAAGGGCATTGTGTTGAAGCAGAATGGGCCGTATGGTGTAATGAATGCCGTTGCGGCTTGGTCTGGCTCCGCCATTTTAATTTGATGGTAGCCGGAGTATGCGTTGAGGAAACACAATGAATCGTGTCCTGCGGTAGCATCGATGATTTGATCGATGCGGGGGAGGGGGAAGGGATCCTTTGGGCAGGCCTTGTTAAGGTCCTTAAAATCGACGCACAAGCGCCAGGATTTGTCCTTCTTTGGTACCATCACCAGGTTTGCTCGCCAGTCTAGATGTTTTATATCTATGATGAATCCGGACTCCAATAGCTTGGCTAGTTCCTCTCCCATGGCTTGTCTCTTAGGCTCGGAGAAACGTCGAAGAGCCTGCTTGACTGGCTTGAATCCTTTTAGGATATTTAAGCTGTGCTTAGCCAGCCTGCGTGGGATTCCTGGCATGTTGGAAGGGTGCCAGGAAAAAATGTTCCAGTTCTCGCATAGGAACTCTCGTAGTGCGGCGTCGACATCAGGGTTTAATTATGCCCCGATGGAAGCTGTTTTTGTAGGGTCCGTTGGATGGACTTGGAATTTGACTATTTCGTCCACCGGTTTAAAGGAGGTGGACTTGGATCTTTTATCGAGTATCACATCGTCCCTATTCACCGTGGAGCGTAGCGCAGTTAGTTCCTTGGCCGCTAGGGTTTCGGATAGTGCCTCGAGGGCCAGTGCGGCTGTCTTATTTTCGGCACGGAGTGCTATGTCCGGATCACTAGCAAGAGTGATGATTTTGTTGGGCCCGGGCATTTTGAGCTTCATGTACCCGTAATGGGGTATGGCTTGGAAGATTGTAAACGCCTCCCGCCGTAGTAGAGCATGGTGTCCGCTGCTGAACGGGGCCACTTGGAATGTAATTTCTTCGGACCTGTAATTATCCAGCGTGCCGAATACCACATCTAGTGTGATTTTCCCAGCACAGCATGCTTCCCGACTGGGGATGATTCCTCTAAAGGTTGTGCTACTTTGCTCAATGCGGCTCCAGTCTATTTCCATCTTTTGAAGAGTTTCCTCATAGATGAGGTTTAATCCGCTGCCGCCGTCCATGAGTACCTTGGTGAGTCAAAAGCCGTCCACGATTGGACTGGGGACCAGTGCGGCTGGTGCTCGGGCTGTTCGGAATTTGGGTTCGTCACTGGCATTGAAGGTAATAGCTGTGTCACTCCAAGGATTTATTTCTGCTATGTGGCAGATTTCGGCCATGCTGCGGAGTGTTCGCTTGCATCTATTATTTGACGCGAAGGTCTCAAAGACCGTTAACACCGTATTGTTGTCCATGGGATGGTGCTCTGTGGTTTTTGGGAGGAGTAGATCCTCACCACTTTTGGCTACCTGCCGGAGTATCCAACATGCTCTAAGGCTGTGCGTTGGTATTGCATCCGCTGTACTATGAATTTTGCAGGGTCCATTGAGCCATCCCTCTAGTAGGGTTCCTTGCCCCGTAGAGGGCTTTTGCTTTTTGGTAGTTAACCCAGGTGTATTGTGATAATGCACCCTTTTATTTCGGAATGGGTTTGTATTCAGGGCCGGATTATCCCAAAATTTTATTTCGGTTTTCCAGGCGCTTTCCATCGCACAGTACTTTCGTACTATGGACACCAAGTTCGCAAAGCGTGTAATTTCGCGGTGACTTATGGCATTGAGGATTCCCTTGTCTGTGCAATTATTGCAGAAGAATGAAATTGCGTCTTCCTCGTGGTAGTCCTTTATCCTGTTCATGGCCAGGAGGAATCTGGCCCAGTAATGGTGTACTGTTTCTTCGGGATCTTGCCTGATTTGGGATAGATCGCGTATGTTTGGGTGGGTGGGCGGAACTGAAT
This sequence comes from Triticum urartu, assembly GCF_003073215.2. Classification (NCBI taxonomy): domain Eukaryota; kingdom Viridiplantae; phylum Streptophyta; class Magnoliopsida; order Poales; family Poaceae; genus Triticum; species Triticum urartu. The sequence continues at coordinate 67,372,352 of NC_053023.1, read as the reverse complement.
CCGAATCCTTACCCAATCTGAGACTCAAGGTCCAAGGAGTTTCCGAACTCGAAAGTTTGGATTCTTAGATGTTTTCTGATAAATCTAGCCCGCTGCCTGATTCTAGGTTCAGGCCTTGAGTGACATCCTCCCTTCGTGGGTATCCGGCTTGGAGGGAGCGGGAATCCAGACATAGCTAGTCCTTAAGATAGATGAAGGGTTTCCGCATTGTTCCTCCACCACTGCAACATGATGCGTGACCTGGGAAGAGTTGATCTCTCTCAGATTGGGTTTAGGCCCAATCTGATCGTAGTCTGTAGCGACTCCCAGGGCGGCGATGCGATCCAAGAGCTCGTTCAGGGAAGAGAGCTCCATTGGATCTAACTTCTTGGCGAGTTCCGAGTTGACGTGAAGATTGCTTTCGATGACCCCAGAAGTCATCGTTGGCGCAGCGGCCGAACAGGCGGTCATAAGAAAACCACCTAGCCGAAGAGTTTGGCCGATAGCCAAAGCTCCCTCAGCAATAGTGCCGTCTTTAAAGACGGGATGAGACATCCTTCCTGGTGGCGACGGCACAACTGAACTCTCAATGAAAGCACCAATGTCGGTGTCAAAACCGGCGGATCTCGGGTAGGGGGTCCCGAACTGTGCGTCTAGGCCGGATGGTAACAGGAGGAAGGGGACACGATGTTTTACCCAAGTTCGGGCCCTCTTGATGGCGGTAAAACCCTACGTACTGCTTGATTAGTATTGATGATATGGTTAGTACAAGAGTAGATCTACCACGAGATCAGAGAGGCTAAACCCTAGAAGCTAGCCTATGGTATGATTGTATGTTATGGTTGTTGTCCTACGGACTAAAACCCTCCGGTTTATATAGACACCGGAGAGGGTTAGGGTTACACAAGGTCGGTTACAAGGAGGAGATATTCATATCCGTATTGCCTAGCTTGCCTTCCAAGCCAACTAGAGTCCCATCCAGACACAAGACGAAGTCTTCAATCTTGTATCTTCATAGTCTAACAGTCCGGCCAATGGAGATAGTCTAGCTGTCCGGAGACCCCCTAATCCAGGACTCCCTCAGATACGAAAAAAAGGACAAATCCTGGCGCCTATGTGTCGACTTCAAAGACCTTAACAAGGCTTGCCCAAAGGATCCCTTCCCACTCCCTCGCATCGATCAAATCATCGACGCTACCGTAGGACATAAATCACTTTGCCTCCTCGACGCATACTCCGGTTACCACCAGATTAAGATGGCGGAGTCTGATCAAGCTGCAACAACATTTATAACACCATATGGGCGCTTCTGCTTTAACACAATGCCCTTTGGGCTCAAAAACGCCGGCGCAACATATCAGCGCATGATCCATACATGTCTGGAAAAGCAGATCGGCAAGACTGTGGAGGCATACATAGACGACGTGGTCGTTAAAACCAGACATGTCGACTCTTTAATAAACGACTTGAGGATCATGTTCACCAATCTCCGAACATACGACATTAAGCTCAATCCGGAAAAATGCATCTTCGGCGTTCCCGCCGGAAAGCTCCTGGGCTTCATCGTCTCTAGTAGAGGAATTGAAGCAAATCCGAGCTCTTTCACAGTTGGCTACCCCAACTGACCTCAAGAAAATCTAGAAATTGACTGGATGCGTGGCGGCTTTAAGCCGCTTTATCTCTCGATTAGGAGAAAAGGCACTTCCCCTTTATCGCCTTCTTAGACGCACCGAACACTTCGAGTGGATGGACGCAGCCACGACTGGACTGGAAGAAATCAAAGCCATCCTGGCCGCCAACCCAATCCTGGCTGCGCCAACTGTTGGCGAACCAATGCTATTATATATAGCGGCAACTCACCAAGTTGTAAGCGCAGTGCTCGTCGTCGAACGAGAGACGGACGGACGGACATAAATTCCCGCTTCAAAAGCCGGTATATTATGTATCCACCGTCCTCACTCCATGCAAATCACGATACCCACATTACCAAAAGATAGCATACGCGGTGTTTATGGCATCCCGGAAATTACGACACTACTTTCAAGAGTGTTCGATCACGATGGCATCCGAAGTACCACTCAATGACATAATACACAACCGTGATGCCACGGGCCGGATTGCCAAATGGGCTATTGAGCTCCTCCCGTTCGACATAACATATAAGCCACGCCGAGCCATTAAGTCGCAAGTACTGGCCGACTTCGTAGCCGAATGGACAGAAGCCGAACTCCCTAAAGAGTACGGCGCATACTCCAATTGGATCATGCACTTCAACGGCTCTAAAATGCTGGCTGGTCTAGGGGCTGGCGTCGTCCTGACGTCTCCCACCGGAGACACGGTGCAATACATGCTCCAAATACTATATGTGGACTCCAATAACGCAGCCGAATACGAGGCCCTACTACACGTCCTCCGGATGGCGGTCTCCATGGGCATCCAATGCCTAGAGGTGTGTGGGGACTCGAACCTCGCAATATCCCAAATAAATGGAGACTTCTATGCCAAGGATCTGAAAATGGCAGCATATCGCAACACCGTCCTCAAAATGTCAGCTCGGCTCGAGGGGCTGGAATTCCACCACGTGGCTCGGGAAAACAACCAGGTAGCGGACATCCTAGCTCGTATCGGCGCTAAACGCGACTCTGTCCCACCAAACATCTTGCTGGAAAGACTGTTTAAACCATCCATGGTATGGGAAGTGGACACCTGCAAAATTAGTCCGGACTCGGCTACAACTCCAGATACCGAATACTCTGACGTAATCGGAGGCTCTGCCACCGAAATAACACCTTCAGCCCACGTGATAATGGCCGTCATCGCCCCGTGGACAGAACCATTCTTGGCCTACCTAACTAGACAGGAACTACCTGAGGACCAAAATGAGGCTCGCTGCATAGTGCGGCGATCTAAAGCCTACAAGGTCCATGAGGGAGAGCTTTATAAGAAAAGCACAACCGGAGTCCTTCAAAGGTGCATCTTCGAAGAGGAAGGGCGGAAGCTGTTGGCAGAAATCCATGCCGGACTCGGTGGCCACCACGCAGCAGCCCAGACCCTTGTAAGTAAGGCCTTCCTTACAGGTTTTTATTGGCTGACGGCCCGAGCAGATGCACAACATCTGGTTCAACATTGTGTTGGTTGCCAGCTTTTTGCAAACCAAAGCCACATGCCACCTACCGCCCTCCAAACCATCCCCATTACTTGGCCCTTCGCAGTCTGGGGGCTCGATATGGTCGGACCCCTCAAAGGGGGAACCCATAAGAGAAAATACTTACTGGTCATGGTGGACAAATTCACCAAATGGATAGAGGCCAAACCTGTCAAAACGGCTGAATCCGGACCGGTGATAGACTTCATATCCGGGGTTGTACACCATTATGGCGTTCCCCACATCATCATCACTGACAATGGCACAAACTTTATAGCCGACGAGGTGAAATTTTGGTGCAGCAACATGGGCATCAAGCTCGATTATGCTTCTGTCTATCATCCCCAAACTAACGGTCAAGTCGAACGCGCGAATGGTCTTATCATGAGTGGTATTAAACCCAGATTAGTCCGGTCCTTAAAGGATCAGACACCCATTGGGTAGAGGAGCTTGACTCCGTCCTATGGGGGCTGTGGACCACGCCGAATCGCACTACCAGATACACACCGTTCTTTATGGTGTACGGCGATGAGGCGGTACTGCCTTGCGACATAATCCATGACTCACCTCGAGTGCGCATGTACGAAGAAAGAGAGGCCGAGCTCGATCGGCAGGACAATTTGGATGCCCTGGAGGAGGAGCGCGACGTGGCAAAAGCCCGTTCCGCATTCTATCAACAACATGCTCGAAGGTATCAAAGCAGAGAAGTGCGGGCCAAAACCTATAACGTTGGTGAACTAGTTCCGCGCCTGTCGGAGAAGAAAAAGAACAAGCTCAAGCCCAAATGGGAAGGTCCCTTCATTATCGACCAAGTTCTGACCGGCAGAGCGTGCCATCTGCGGGATACATCGAATAATCGACTCGAGCCAAACCCATGGAACACAGCCAGACTACGAAGATTCTACGCCCAGTGCCAGACTCTATGTTCGTCTCCTTACCTCCATGAATTTTTTGCACATCTGTTTTTTCCTCTTTCTTTCTCTCTTTTCTCTTCAAAGCCCTAAAGGGCTAAACCTGTGTCTTGGTTACACAATCTTGACGTGGTAACCGCGCTCAATATACCTGGGGGCTTCCTATACAGAAGCTTAATCTAATTATTTTTCCGGGCTTCATGCCCCGCACATGTGTCATCCTTCCGCATGTACCTTTTTTCGCCATTATATGCATCGATATGACTTAAGTTTTGGCCAAGCTGGGTTGCCTGGCTCTTGTGTTTATGCCCTACGTTCCCGTTAATTCGGCTAGGGCATAAGGGGAGCACCTCTGCGATTGTTACTGCCGGGTCAGCCGGATGTGTACCTCAGACTGGGTGAAGCCGAAAGCTAGCGTTCTTAAGGGAATATTCGGTCGGTGAATAAAAGATGACTTTCATTTAAATTACTACACGCCCCCAGATGTTTTTAACCTGCGACTCGCAGCCCGGACATGCACATTAGGGCATGCGTACCCAGGGAAAGGAACCCTTAACGGAACTATTCTCCCTGGAAGATGTTTCTTACTACCCATGTAATATAACATAGCTAGTTGGGTACTTGTCTGTTCAAGCACTTATGACCCCTATGCCTGGTTTCCATGCATACCCTGGTTTTTATATAACCAAGTGGGTATTCGGATTCACTCCAGACTATCGTGTCTAGAGGTCGAAGCGAAAAGGTCTGCCATGACAAATGATTTACAATCCGGCTAGGGACATTACATATGTCACTTGAAGTACACAATCACTAAGACTGATTAAATTCTTCTTCTATACCATCCAATAGGCTGTCTAGCCTACAATCCTGTTGGGAATACTTTGCGTCTAACTCTACTTGATCATACACTAAACTGACAGGGATTTCATTCCCATCAGGCCCCACAGGTCCGACCTCGGCCATGTGGTTTGTGTCAGCCTTGGTGTATCGTGTCTTCACCATAGCCCAGGCTTCCCGTGCACCCTGTTGACATGCCGATATCTTCCATAACCGGAAGCGCCGCCGTGCTCCCTTCAGCTTCTCTATAAGCTCCCCCATGCCTCCTGGCGGGGACGCGGATGACCACAAGGCTTGGGCAATACTCTGCATCACCTGCCGAACTTGTTCGTGCAGTTGTGAGAGCTTCGACAGAAGATCACCCGCGGACCCAGGCATCTCTTCCGTGGGACGACCCGTCAGCATACCTGCAGATATAACACTGTTAGCAGGCTTCTTTGCCGAACTCCTATAAAAAAGTTCGTTCAAGCACTTACTAAAAATGCCGCGCTGAAGCCGTTTATTCTCCTTCACGGAGTCCGCAAGCTGGGCTCGGACATCCTTCAGTTCCACGCCCAGCCAGATATTGGCATCTTGGAGATTGTTTTTCTCCTGCCTGACTCGCGTCAGCACGCGCTCGCCAGCATTTCGCTGTCGATCATCACATGCTGTATCCGCCTCCACGACCTCCAGATTCACTCCGGGGCCACCTACAACATCTATTGTTAGGTGTGCATGTACGCCGCATACTACCTGGTACTGATATTCTTTGGAATAGACAAAAGAGTTACCAGGGGGACCCTCTGTGGACTCCTTCAATGCGGCAACAGCGGCTTCCAGCTGGGCCTTGCACTCGTCCAGCTCTTGAGACAATTGGGTATTCTTCTTAGTAAGAACCTGCACAAATATTGATCCTTAAATCAGTTGCATCAACTGTTTCAAGTCTCAGGGGCTACTGATACATATAATCGTCAGATTTACTTACCCGTACATCCCTTACATACTGGTCTGTGGCTCTGGCTAGACCATTTTGAGCAGCACGGAGGTACACATCTCCAGAATTGAAGGCATCAAATGCCTCTGGTGAGAAGCAAGCGTCACGGAGTACGGCCCGGCGACGCCTATGATTCATGGCGCTCTCCACTTTTGAATTTGTAGCGGACAGTCTATCTGCATCCTCTGTAGGAGGAGTATCCGGCGTCCGCCCCATGTCGGCTTCCGCCTCTATGTCCGGCCCTGGAGCCCGACTGGTGGAAGCATGATCGGCATCCTCTCCGGACATATTCCGGCAAGTGTTTTTTCTATTAAAGAAACATGGACGTCATTACATTTTGAGAAAGATGACAACCACAGAGCGGGGTTTTTTTTTCATACCTCTGTGTCGGCGTCTCTGTCCCGACCGCCTTCCTCTTTGGCCTACCTGGCCTCAGTGCTCTTGTTGGCGAGTTGCTGCGGGTTCGGCATGGTGTCCCGAATGCCTTCCTTGTAAAACACCATATGTATATGGTAGGTGAAGTGTCTAAAAGGGGATCCTAGTTTTTGGAGTTGGGATTTTGGTTTTTCTTACATGCGATGCAGGGAGCAGTCTGGGATAGTCGGCCGTAATGGCCACCATGGCGTCATCACAGCTCAATTGATAGAACTGCCTGTCTATCAGCTCCACGAATATGTCCGGATCTTCTTCGAGTGCGGGACCGAGGGCCCGGTCAGGGTCCTCTGGTTGTGGAGATGGGCTGTTGACCTCCCTTACAGCTTTTCGCAGTTCCTGCCGTAAAATGGCAAGGTAAGTACCCACGACAAAAATGCGGGAAAAATGGGAGTAAGGAGTTATAATTCACCCAGCTTGGAGGGTTGTACATGGAGAATCCATCCCGTGGCTTGGTGCGGATGAACTCCTCTTCCTCTCCCTTGAACAATTCAGACAGAATTTTTGCTAAAGCAGCAGCGGAGTCCGGTCCCTTACGTCCGCAACGGGTGGCATCATCTTCCCCGTTAAAACACCACAGGGGGTGCCCTTGATATTGAAGCAGCTGCACTCCCCACATTATGCATATTGACATAACTTCGATTACTGTCAATCCTGATTGAGCCAGCGCTTTAATCCGGTTCATCAGGTAAAGGACTTCTCCGTTGTCTTCCTCCTGGGGGCTCCGTGGCCACCAGCTTCGGCGTTTCTTCAGAGGAGCATTGTTGAACTCAGGAAGACCCCGCCGAACAGGGTCCGGAAGAGGGACGTCCTCCATATAAAACCATTTCGAAGGCCAGTCTTCGGACGTCTTCTTCGGAGTACCGGACAGGTATCCGGTTTCGGCGATGCGCCATATTTCGGCTCCGCCCACTTGATAAAGTGACCCCTTCTGCGTGCGAGGGACGAGGCAAATAACCTCTTCCACAGCTCGAAATGAGCCTCACAGCCCAGGAATAACTCGCAAAGGGCAACGTAGCCGGCAACATGTAATATGGAAGCAGGGGTGAAATTATGCAGTTGGAGGCCGTAAAACTTCAGGAGCCCGTGGAGGAAAGGATGAATTGGAAATCCGAGTCCCCTTAATAAGTAGGGAACAAGGCACACCCGCTCCCCATTAGAGGGGATGGGGAAGCTCTCCACTTGCTCCCCGCCATTGTAGGTGGCGAGCCCGGCTCGGACGGGAACCATATACGCTGGAGGGAGGAATCCCTGAGTCTGCAGTTCGACTAATCGACTTTGTGGGACGGAACATCTCTCCCAATCACCAGGCTTAGGGCTACGGGGGCGGGAGGAGGAGCTGCGGTGGTCGGCCATGTTGGAATGGATTTTTCTGAAGCGCGCTCCGATGGATTCTCATTGTGGGAGGATGGTATGGATTGGATCTAAGAATCCCCATCCCTATAATAGACGATTTATTTATCTGGCTAGGGGGGTGAATGTAAAAATGCCCTGGATCCTCGTATTCATTCGACGCGTGGAGGATAGCCCTTATTGGGCGCAGAAGCCAAGAAGTCCAACATTTATGGGTCCGGACACTACTTGACAAACATTCAAAATTTGAGAAGAACCCGCCTTGCAATGCCGAAGACAATACTGCATGCCGGACTTGACGTCATTGAAGCCTGGTTCGGGGGCTACTGAGGGAGTCCTGGATTAGGGGGTCTCCGGACAGCCGGACTATATCCTTTGGCCGGACTGTTGGACTATGAAGATACAAGATTGAAGACTTCGTCCCGTGTCCGGATGGGACTCTACTTGGCGTGGAAGGAAAGCTAGGCAATACGGATATGTATATCTCCTCCTTTGTAACCGACCTTGTGTAACCCTAGCCCCCCCGGTGTCTATATAAACTAGAGGGTTTTAGTCTGTAGGACAACATACAATCATACCATAGGCTTGCTTCTAGGGTTTAGCCTCTCTGATCTCGTGGTAGATCAACTCTTGTAATACTCATATCATCAAGAACAATCAAGCAGGACGTAGGGTATTACCTCCATCGAGAGGGCCCGAACCTAGGTAAAACATCGTGTCCCCTGCCTCCTGTTACCATCCGCCTTAGATGCACAGTTTGGGGCCCCCTACCCGAGATCCGCCGGTTTTGACACCGATAGGGACCCACACGCCGGAGTTGATCGTGTTGACTTGGCAATTGACCTAACCCACGTGTCAGTGACACCAAACGACACTTTTCACTAACCAATGGACCCCACTTGTCAGGTTTGACCTGGACAGCTCCCGTTGACATGATGACATCACATTGACGCAGTGCTGATGCAGTAAGACATTTTCTAGATTTAAAAATAACCCGGAAATTCATGAAAATGTTATAAACTTCAGAAAATCATAGGAAATAATCTGTAATTCAGAATGAAATAAGTTATATATGAAGAATGATCAGAAAAATCCAATCTGCCCATCTGTACTGGTTTCATGCATGTTTAAACAACTTAACCCTGCTCTTTAGAGCAAAACATGATAATGCACTATTTGAATTCATAACTCGAGTTTGAAGTTGAACCTTTGGTTCAAAACAACTCAAACCCCTTTGTTTGTAGTTGCATTAGACCAATCACAACATATTGCCATATCATTATCATGCATCATAATTGTGCATTGCATTGATTGTGTTTCCTTCTCTGTAGCCGGTATTTGTTCGCTCTTGATAGACATGGTTTCGACGATGAGATCGATGACACCGATGAAGAACTATACTATCTTCAGAAGTGCCAGGGAAGCAAAACCCCCTTGTTCATTCCGATACAATCCCACTCTCTCGCTTCTGCTCTCTTCTACTGCATTAGGACAACAACGATTCAACTATTACATGCTGCGGTAGTTGAACCCCTTTCCTCTGCATGACCTGTCATTGCCATAGTAAATAGATGAAACCCACTAGCATGAGTTGGACTTGTTTGAGCCCTGATGTGCCTACTCATTCATGCTTGTTGTCATGCCTGCTACTGCTTAGAGTTGAGTAAGGTCTGATTCATCAGGAATGAATTGGAATGTGGTGAACATGTCCTACTATTGAGATCTAAGTGTGTGAACATGATTTCCTAAAGGTAGTGTGTGAACATCGACTAGAGACTTGCGTGGTTAGTCAGGTCGTGGCCGACACCCTCGCCAGGCTTCCGCTCGAAGGTTGCCGAGATACATGACGTGTACATGGCGGTAAGTGGCGAGAGCGTGTGTGAAGAAGTACACCCCTGCAGGGTTTTAAATGATCTATTCGAATAGCCGCGTCCGCGGTAAAGGACCTCTGGGTTGCTTATACAGTTCATAGACAAGTGAAAGTGGATACTTTAAAATGCGCAATATAGGCGTGAGTGCTATGGATGGCGTTCTCGTAGGGAGACGGGAGTGGATCCATAGTGGTGTATTGATATGGTGAATATGTGGACTCGTGTGCGCCACCTCAAAAGAGTTACTTGCAGTCGTAGTTTACGATAGCCACCGAGTCAAAGCTGGCTTGATGCAGTTAAACTCCACCACCCCCTTTGTTGATACCGATGCATATGTAGTTAGCTCTGATGTAAGTTTTGCTGGGTACATTTGTACTCACGTTTGCTTAATTTATGTTTTTGCAGAGAGACTTCAGTCTCGCTGGTAGTTCCCCGTGGACTTCAACATTTAGCTTGTTACCTCAGCTACGATCTTGTGCCCTCAACAGGGTCTTGTAGATAGTCCGGCTTCACATCCTTTTCATTTGAAGTTGTATGTATTCAGACAAGTTAAGCTTCCGCTTGTGCTTATTGCTTGTATGACTTGAATGCTGGGTCATCAGACCCATGTTTGTAATATTTGGCTCTTCAGAGCCTAATGAATAAATACTTTGAGTTGTAGAGTTATGTTGTGATGCCATGTTGTATTTGCACATATCGAGCATATTGTGTGTATGTTATTGAAATGCTTGGTATGTGTGGGATCTGACAACCTAGTTGTTTATCCTTGGTAGCCTCTCTTACCGGTAAATGTCTCATGGTGCTTCCACTGAGCCATGGTAGCTTGCTACTGCTCCAGAACACTTAGGTTCGCCGGCATGTGTCCTTCTTCGTTCTTGTGTCTGTCCCTTCGGGGAAATGTCACGCGGTGTCTACCGGAGTCCTGTTAGCCTGCTACAGCCCGGATACTCCGGAGTCCTGTTAGCCCAGCTGCTATAGCCCGGATTCACTCGCTGACGACCGACACGTTCGTTGCTGGGTCATGAATGCATGTCCTTGTAAGTTAGTGCCACTTTGGGTTTACGACTAGTCATGTCGGCCTGGGTTCTTTGTCATATGGATACTAGCGACACTATCTTATACGTGAGCCAAAAGGCGCAAACGGTCCCGGGCTAGGTAAGGTGGCACCCGTGGGAATACAGTGCGTGAGGCCGCAAAGTGATATGATGTTTTACATGCTAGATCGGTGTGACTTCGGATTAGGGTCCCGACATTGCGCGGGAACGGGCTCACTGACGATTCATTGGCGCCACCTTTTGGCAAAAAGAACGCCCCTGTGCGCTGCGCAAACTTGCGCTATAAGCCGTCTGCGGCAGCGGGGTGACAAGACGTGCGAGAGGAGGACGAAAGGACACATACACATACGGTTAATAAAAAACATTTGCAATTTAATTACGTACTATACCACCGTCCTGGTTTGTAAGTATGATTTAACTAATAAAATACGAAAGCATGTCGCCAAAGATTATATAGTTGGATTTGTATTTGAACATAGTTTCCAATTATATAATTTTTAAAACATGCATTAACATTTTGTTGGTTAAATTTGAGGGCAAAGTATGGCATGGAATATAAAGGAGACTATAGACTAGACGGAGGTGGTACCACACGGCCGCTCTCTACGCAGTGACGCAACTGTCGGCCGGCTTGTAGGCGACCATTTCCTGCGTGTTCAACTGCTCTATGCATGTGGTTGCTTGCGGTTCAAGCGGCCACGGTGCGCTCTGCTCTCGTGTCCCTCTGGGTGCTCTGCCCTCGTCCCTCCACGTGTGCTGCCAGTGTTTTTGGCCGGCGCAAGATCACGCACGTTCATGTGCAAGCGGTTGCGCCGGGCGCGGCGCGACGATGCAGTTACCCGCTGCAAAAATTGCCATGCGGACGCGCCGAGAATCCATGCCGCCCAACCCGTTTTATTCCTGCGGCCATTTACCTTCATCTCTCATCTCACACGACACAATAAGCACACCCACAAAGACACATACAGAGAGGACATCCAACGGTTCCAATGGCGCTCCCAGCGGCCGACGACGACAACGGCGGGCAGTTCACCATGCATCACATAGTGGACACCCACGTGAGGGGGAAGGCCCTCTCAGTGGTGTACACGAACGATCCGGTCTCGTTGGAGAGCTACATCCAAACTATGGAGCAGTTCCTTGCCGAGGACAAGTATCGAGTGGTCGGCTTCGACCTTGAGTACACCATCGATCGTGCCGGGCATGATCAGAAGGTTGTCGTCGCCCAGTTGTGCATGCGACCTGACGTCCTCGTCTACCACTTCCACCTTGCCACAAGGCCTTGCGAACATTTCTCCAGGTTTATCAACAGCTCTGACTACAGTTTCGCTACGGTGGACACCACCAATGATCTAAAAGCACTCAAGGTTTCGGACTTGAAATGCCCGAATCTTGTCAACATCCAGCACCACTACAAGGTCTGGGGCAGCAACAAAAGAAAACTGAACTCCCTGGTTGACCTCGCCTCTGCCATCATCGACCCCTACTACGCGAAGATGAAGCAAGAGAGCAATAAGGACAAGAACGCCTGGCACAGTGTGTGGCATAAGAGACTGGATGAACAACATGTCAAGTACACGGACATGGACGCGTACACAAGCTACGATATGTAAGGAGGATCGTTGACATGATGAACTGTCTTCTTCCTGACCCAGACAAGGGATCGAGCCACATAGCAGTGGCGGGAGCGTCACAAGAAGTAGATGACTAGACGATCGTTTCTCCTACTTTAGAATGCATGCGATTGTTTATTGAGGTGTGTGCGAATTATCTGTATAGTCACTTACGTAATTGGATGTTTATTTTAGTTATATATATACATGTTATTCTACTATAGACAAAGTAATTCACACAGCTTATTAGCAGCAATCGTCTGTGTTATTGTTGGTCTTCGCACACATTTCTGATTATGAACATGTTTGCCGCGTATCACACACATCTTGTTCAGTTGAACCATTTCCATTGTGTTGACTAATCACACACAGTTCATCCCAGTGAATTGTATGTTGTATATCGCACACGCCTTCATCTGGCTGCCCGTTTCTTTTGTGCCTCCTCATCCCAAACAGTTAATTGAGCTGAACCGTATGCCCTGCATCGCACACGCAACTAAATTTTGAACCATGTTTGATGCATCTGTCATCGCAAACGTTTTGCACCTTTTTTGATGGGTTTTTTAACACCACCGTTTGCGATTATGGCATCGCACATAGTTTCATCGAAGGGTCTCTGATCGTAGTGTCGCGTTTGGACCATTCTGCAGTAGTGCATTATGCTATTTAATACCCCTCTGATCTTGAGCATGTTTATCACTTGTGAGTAGTTACTTTTGTTCTCGAGGTCATGGGATAAATCATGTTGCAAGTAATCCTATGATCTTGATATGTGTTCAATATTTTGATAGTATGTATGTTGTGATTCCCTTAGCGGTGTCATGTGAATGTCGACTACATGACACTTCACCATATTTGGGCCTAAGGGAATGCATTATGGAGTAGTTATTAGATGATGGGTTGCGAGAGTGACAGAAGCTTAAACCCTAGTTTATGCGCTATTCTGTAAGGGACCGATTAGATCCAAAAGTTTAATGCTATGGTTAGGATTTATCCTTAATAGTTTTATCATAGTTGCGGATGCTTGCGAGGGGGTTAATCATAAGTAGGAGGTTTGTTCAAGTAAGAACAACATGTAAGCACTGGTCCACCCACATATCAAATTATCAAAGTAGCGAACATGAATCGAATCAACATGATGAAAGTGACTGTAGATGAAATTCCCGTGTACCCTCAAGAACGCTTTGCTTACTATAAGAGACCGTTTTGGCCTGTCTGTTGCCTCAAAAGGATTGGGCTACCTTGCTGCACTTTTGCTACTATTATCGTTACTTGCTCGTTACAAATTATCTTGCTATCAAACTACTCTGTTACTTACAATTTCAGCACTTGCAGACATTACCTTACTGAAAACCACTTGTCATTTCCTTTTGCTCCTCGTTGCGTTTGACACTCTTACTTATCAAAAAGAGCTACAATTGATTTCCTATACTTGTGGGTCATTAGTGTGTCCGAACATCGTAACCGTACTTTATTAGATATGGTGCATTCTATGATGTCACTTATCGATTTTCATTTATCATTTTGGGGTTATGCATCAGAGACAGCCGCATTCACGTTAAATAGGGCACCATCTAAATCCATTGAGAAGACATCGTATGAACTATGGTTTGGCAAGAAACCTAAGCTGTCGTTTCTTAAAGTTTGGGGATGTGATGCTTATGTCAAAAGGCTTCAGCCTGATAAGCTCGAACCCAAATCGGAGAAGTGCGTCTTCATAGGATACCCTAAGGAAACTATTGGGTACACCTTCTACCACAGATCTAGGCAAGATCTTTGTTGCCAAGAATGGGTCCTTTCTAGAGGAGTTTCTCTCGAAATAAGTGAGTGGGAGGAAAGTAGAACTTGATGAGGTAATTGTATCTTCTCTCGAATTGGAAAGTAGCACATCAGAGAAAACCGTTCCCGTGATGCCTACACCAACTAGAGAGGAAGCTAATGATGATGATATGAAACTTTGGATCAAGTTACTACTGAAGTTCGTAGGTCGACCAAAACATGTTTCGCACTAGAGTGGTACGGTAATCCTGTCCTGGAAGTCATGTTGTTAGAAAACGGTGAACCTACGAACTAAGAAGAAGCTATGATGAGCCCAGATTCCGATAAATGGCTAGAGGCCATGAAATCTGAGATAGGATCCATGTATGAGAACAAAGTGTGGACTTTGGTGGACTTGCCCGATGATCAGCAAGCCATTGAGAATAAATGGATCTTCAAGAAGAAGATGGACGCTGATGCTAATGTCACTGTCTATAAAGCTCGACTTGTCGCAAAAGGTTTTCGACAAGTTTAAGGGGTTGACTACAATGAGACTTTCTCACCCATAGCCATGCTTAAGTTTATCTGGATCATGTTAGCAATCGCCACATTTTATGATTATGAAATCTGGCAAATGGATGAAAAAATTGCATTCCTTAACGGATTTCTTAAAGAAGAGTTTTATATGATGCAACTAGAAGGTTTTGTCGATCCTAAAGGTGCTAACAAAGTGTGCAAGCTCCGGCGATCCATCTATGGAATGGTGCAAGCATCTCGGAGTTGGAATGCTTTGTTGACGTGATCAAAGCATATGGTTTTATACAGACTTATGGTGAAGCCTGTATTTACAAGAAAGTGAGTGGGAGCTCTGTAGCATTTCTGATATTATATGTGGATGACATATTGCTAATTGGAAATGATATAGAATTTATGGATAGCATAAAAGGATACTTGAATAAAAAAAATTCAATGAAAGACCTCGGTGAAGCTGCTTATATATTGGGCATCAAGATCTATAGGGATAGATCGAGACGCTTAATAGGACTTTCACAAAGCACGTACCTTGACAAAGTTTTGAAGAAGTTCAAAATGGACCTGTCAAAGAAAGGGTTAGCGCCTGTGTTGCAAGGTGTGAAGTTGAGTAAAGACTCAAAACCCGACCACGGTAGAAGATAGAGAGAGAATGAAAAGTCATTCCCTATGCCTCAGCCATTGGTTCTATAAAGTATGCCATGTTGTGTACCAGACCTGTTGTGTACCTTGCCATGAGTTTGGCAAGGGGGTACAATAGTGATCCACTGGACATCGGTCAAAATTATCTTTAGGTACCTAAAGAGGACTAAGGAAATGTAGCGACCCGATCTCAGACGGTCAAGTCTCTTTGCTTAAGTGTCATCCCTGGATCAGTATGCTGACACACATAGTACTCGAGGATTTATAACAGAGGTAAATCACATGTATAAAGTAACGTAAATACTATTACCTCAATCCAAATAGCGGACGTAATAACAAGGTTGTGGATTCCCATCAACACCAACATCAAAGTTGAGTGTAGAAATTGTAACCCTAACGTATCACTTACTCGTCGTAAGATTCCTGCAACATGAGATGTTGCAGCCATGGAGGTCAGTACATTGAATGTACTGACAATTTCACACTGTAAAGCAATGTTGAATAATGGCTATCACTACATGCATATTTGGCTGGTGGAGGCTCTATAGTTATCATTTTCATAAAGCTAGTTTTCCCCTACAACAAAGGAATATATTTTATTTAACTACAAAGTTGGTTGTAAACATTGAGAAAGGTAACCCCATCTCAATCCCAAATTAATAGTCAACAACCCAATCAAGTTAATTAAGTAGAGTGATGAGATTGATCAATAATTCAAATACGAGATAGTCAAGATGTCCATAACCCCGGACACGGCTAATCATGATTAGTTTGTACATGCTGTAGAGGTTTGCGCACTTCTCCCCACAAGACACGATCTCATTCGTTGTATTTCTCGCACTGCATGATGTTTGAGAAATGGATGACCGAGACATAGTCTTTCCGAGGAGGACCCCTTAACCGATAGATATGTCGGTACACCTACAATCCCCTACATCTGCTAGCCTATCATGGAAAGGATTCCCACAACTTACTCAACTATGCCAGAGCCCATAATGGATGGTGGCCGCACACGGAAGTTTCTAGCATGAATAATCTTATGATCCCTTTGAGCTTGGGTGGCATTCCATAGGGTGATCACACAGGTACTCCGGGATCCCCTTGGACAAGCACTGGGTTCTCCAGGTGCCTGGGCAAACCACTGGCTGCTCCAGGATGCCCTAACCTATCCACCCAGATATGTATTAAAATAGCCACCTTAAGTTTCCCTTAGATAATATTACTCTCACGACTTTCATGAATTCTCTCAAGCCAATCCACGTCTACGAGCATAGCATAGCAGTATAAGCAAACATAGAAACTCCCAGGGTTTGAATAAAAGACAATAGGTTTGTTGGGGACATGACTACTGGAGGTAAACCGGCTAGGAGTGGCCGGGTTAACTCCATGAATATAAAAGCCCATGAAGACGTGAGGATGGTGGCACTTTATGAAGGCCCAAGGCCCAAAGGCGAGTTAAGGCCTGTAGATGTAAACCAACTCTTTCATGTAACTTGTATTATAAGTTAGAGGGAATAGAGACTGAGCCGGACACGTTTATGATCCGGCCTCGCGACTCTATAAACCGGCGGGCATCAACCTATGTATATAAAGGGACGACCTGTCAGCGGTTTAGGGACAACAGACAACAACTCGAGAGCCGGGCAAAGCGGATTCGCTCCCTGGTCATCGAAACCGCAACAATACCAATCACAACTAGACGTAGGCTTTTACCTTCATTGAAGGGGGCCAAACTAGTATAAAATCCCTCGTGTCCCTTGTCCGGTTTAACCCCTTTAAGATAACCCATAGCGATGGCTCCACGACTAAGTCCTTTCACGAGGACATCTGCCGTGACAAACCCACGACAAGGTTCCTACCTCATCAACTACTTCACAATACCCACATGTTATCAAATCCTACTCATGCAATGTTTGAGTGTTGAAACTAACGCATAAAAACTGGGTATGAAAAGTATGATCAAAGTGTGAACTTGCCTTGTACTGTTGATGAAAATGATTTGCACTCATAACTCCTAATAGTTCTACTCGTCACACTCCGGTCAATCTATCGTAAGGAAGCAATAGTAACCACACATAAGCAATCATGCAAAAGAATCAAAGAAAAGATCTCGGAAAACTTCAAAAACAAGCAAATAACTCTTGCAACATAAAACAATATCTAACAGTACCAAAATTAAGTGAATTTGCCCTTATCAGAAAGTTTAGGTCAAGAGCTTCAATTAGCAAAAATAATCAATTAAATCAGAGTTATAAAACTCGAGTTATGAACAAAAGAAGTTCAAATCCAAATATGTTTGAATTCAAATTTAAATTTTCAAAAACATGTTCTAGTAGATTATCTGGATAGATGAGATCATAACGAAGAAGTGAGCGTTGGTTTCGTTGGATTTGGATAAACGGTGTAAAAGTTGTGAGGGTTGATACGTCTCCAACGTATCTATAATTTTTGATTGTTCCATGCTATTATATTATCTGTTTTGCATGTTAATGGGCTTTATTTTACACTTTTATATTACTTTTGGGACTAACCTATTAACCGGAGGCCCAGCCCAAATTGTTGTTTTCTTGCCTATTTCAGTGTTTCAAAGAAAAGGAATATAAACGGAGTCCAAATGAAATGAAACCTTCAGGAGAGTTATTTTTGGAACGGAAGCAATCCAGGAGAGTTGGAGTAGACGTCAGGGAGGCTTCGAGGTGGCCACGAGGTAGGGAGGCGTGCCTGCCCCCCTGGGCGCGCCCCCACCCTCGTGGGCCCCTTGTGGCTCCCCTGACCGATTTCTTTCGCCTATATATGTCCATATACCCTAAAAACATCAAGGAACAGAATAGATCGGGAGTTCCGCCGCCAGAAGCCTCCGTAGCCACCGAAAACCAATCTAGACCCGTTTCGGCACCTTGCCGGAGGGGGAATCCCTCTCCGGTGGCCATCTTCATCATCCCGACGCTCTCCATGACGAAGAGGGAGTAGTTCACCCTCGAGGTTTAGGTTATGTACCAGCAGCTATGTGTTTGATCTCTCTCTCTCTCTCTCGTGTTCTTGAGGTGGTACGATCTTGATGTATTGTGAGCTTTGCTATTATAGTTGGATCTTATGGTGTTTCTCCCTCTCTACTCTCTTGTAATGGATTGAGTTTTCCCTTTGAAGTTATCTTATCGGATTGAGTCTTTAAGGATTTGAGAACACTTGACGTATGTCTTGCATGTTCTTATCTGTGGTGACATTGGGATATTCACGTGATCCACTTGATGTATGTTTTGGTGATCAACTTGCGGGTTCCGCTCGTGAACTTATGCATAGGGGTTGGCACACTTTTTTGTCTTGACTCTCCGGTAGAAACTTTGGGACACTCTTTGAAGTTCTTTGTGTTGGTTGAATAGATGAATCTGAGATTGTGTGATGCATATCATATAATCATACCCACGAATACTTGAGGTGACATTGGAGTATCTAGGTGACATTAGGGTTTTGGTTGATTTGTGTCTTAAGGTGTTATTCTAGTAAGAACTCTTGAATAGATCGATCCAAAAGAATAACTTTGAGGTGGTTTCGTACCCTAACATAATCTCTTCATTTGTTCTCTGCTATTAGTGACTTTGGAGTGACTCTTTGTTGCATGTTGAGGGATAGTTATACGATCCAATTATGTTATTATTGTTGAGAGAACTTGCACTAGTGAAAGTATGAACCCTAGGCCTTGTTTCAACGCATTGCAATACCGTTTTCGCTCACTTTTATCATTAGTTACCTTGCTGTTTTATATTTTCAGATTACAAAAACCTATATCTATCATCCATATTGCATTTGTATCACCATCTCTTCACCGAACTAGTGCACCTATACAATTTACCATTGTATTGCGTGTGTTGGGGACACAAGAGACTCTTTGTTTTTTGGTTGCAGGGTTGCTTGAGAGAGACCATCTTCATCCTATGCATCCCACGGATTGATAAACCTTAGGTCATCCACTTGAGGGAAATTTGCTACTGTCCTACAAACCTCTGCACTTGGAGGCCCAACAACGTCTACAAGAAGAAGGTTGTGTGGTAGACATCAAGCTCTTTTCTGGTGCCGTTGCCGGGGAGGTTAGCGCTTGAAGGTATATCTTTAGATCTTGCAATTGAATCTTTTAGTTTCTTGTTTTATCACTAGTTTAGTTTATAAAAGAAAATTACAAAATAATGGAATTGAGTTTGCCTCATACGCTTCATCTTTTTATTATTTTTTGTGAGAATGTTGGAAAGGAAAATTGTGCTCAAGTGCTAGAAGAAGAAGTCTATAAAATGTTTGGCACTAAATCTTTGAATGATGAGCATGATTGCAATGTTGTTAGTATGAACTCCTTGAATATCCATAGTACTAATAATGATTGCACTAGTCATGATGAAAATGTCTCTTATAAGCATGTCAACTTTTGTGGAATATATAGAGCCTGCAAGTACACACCAATTAGGGAAAATAGATTTTGCAAGAGGCATAAGTATTTGGAAACTAAATGGTTGCAAGAGAGGCTAGATGTTTGTGCTGAAAATTTAAAATTTCTTCACCATACTTGTGTACTTTGCAATGAACATGGTCATTTAAATCTCAAATGCAAATTGTTTCATGATCGTATCGTGTCCAAAAATTGTGATGATTTGATTTCCCTTGCACATCATAAAGAACTTAGTTTGCTTTTGGGTTATGAAGAAATGAAACGTATAACTAAGCATATTCCAGAATATAACCTTCAGAAATTCCTCGATATTGATCTACAAGAAATTTTTATGTATTGTGCGGTGAATTGCATTGAAAATCCTTATATTGCCAATTACATAAAGAAAAGAAAACAAATAGAGGATGAAGAGAATACTAATGAAAGGGAAGAGGCTTCCCAATATCCTCCTATCATTTCTTATGATGAATCAGGTTACGAGGAGGAGCCTTCTATTCAACCAATCTCATTAATAAGGAGCTCAAAAAAGAGGGTTAAACCCACACATGATGTGAAGACGAAAAAGAAAAGACGGAGAAGCAAAGGTAAAAATGTATCCCTCCCAAATGATGTTGTTCCTATTACTCATTGTGTCGGGGGTTGGGTGCGACATATGCCAATGGATGGCATATCATGGTGGGAGCGAGTAGAACGTCACCGGTGCCTGGAAATGGGATAAGGCGTAGACACGAACGCCGGCGCACTTTACCTAGGTTCGGGGCTCTCCTAAGATATAACACCCCTAGTCCTGCTCTGTGGGGTCTCCGCATGATCACTAAGGCACTAGTGAGTACAATGGTGCTCCTCGAGCTGTATGCTAGAGGTAGAAGAAGGCAAGGCCTGCTCTCCTCTCCCCTAGGTGTGAGTCTAATTCTAACAGGTTCCGACCCTTTGCATGGGTGCCCTGGGGGGTTTATATAGGCCTACACCCATGGGTACAATGGTAATCTGGCCGGGTGTAGGACCCGGCTGTCAGTCCCCCTGGTTGCCGGCTTCTCCGCTGACTGCTGGTGCCCGCCGCCTGGTGGGCCCCGCCGGCTGGTCTGGTACGGAGCCGACAGGCCGCCTCCGTCGCTCACGGGTCTTGTTGGCTGCGGATTACTGTTGCCGTGATGCTAATGACGCTTGCTTGGTCAGGGGAGCGTGGCTACAGTCCTGCCACCTGGCAGGAGATCACTGTAGCCACCCCGCGTCTTATCTAGTTAATGGTGAGTGGGGCCCTGAGGAAGGAACAGGCTGACTGCTGGGAGCCGGCCTCCCTCGGGTCCGACTGGTGAGGCACCCGCCATCTTCTGGGCTCTTGCTGATCGGCAGGGCCCGCCGTCTTCCGGCCGTACCGACAAGCGGTTGTGGGAACAGGGCTTCGCCTGTCAGGAATGATGTCAGGGGCGGAGTGGCAACAGTGCCGTGCCGGGCGGAGATCTTCTCCTATACGGAGCACTGTGGCCACGCCCTGGATACGGGGGGATGGGCCATACTGCAGCCACGCCCTGTCTTGTCTTCTTAATGGGGGCGCAGACTTTGACGGTGCCGTGGGCCAACTTCTACGAGCCGGCCTCTCTGGAGGCCACCTACTAGGAGTCGGCATGTCTTGGAGCCGCCTTCCCGAGCATGGACGCCTTTCGGCAATTGGTCGTTCGGCCAGCCAGCTGCTAGAAGGCGGAGCTCTATCTTGACGTCTTGAGGGGTACAGCCGGCCCCGATGTCTTGAAAGGCTCTGGGGCTCGAGTTAGGCTACCGGTGGCTCATTACTCCGACAATAGTCCCCGAAGCAGGTGACGTTCCATGGCTGAGGAGCCGAGGAGCATCAACAGTTTCCTTCCCCAGGTGCTCTGACGGAAGCTTCATCCGACTCCCGGGAAGCCAGTTGGCAGGAGTCGGTCATGAACAGTCGGAACTTTCTGGAATTTCGAATGCAACGGCGGGAACCAGGTGGCGTGCTAGCTAAGCTTCTCGGCCCGCCGCCCGTCGTGGGCGCGCCATGTGGCGCCAGCCAGTCGGGCCAGCCTGCAAGCCCACACACGCGATGGGACGCGTCTGCAGGCTGGGCCCACCACCACCGGGCCTTGGCGCGCGAGCGGATCCGCTGCGGTTGAGGCGGGCGGTTGCATTTCCCCGCGGAGTTACTACGCGCAGTAACTCATGCGATAAAGGTGGGGACGTGGGGTCATGGGCATAGTTAATCCCACGATCCCACGCCCGCCCCCTTAGCTTCATAGCCCACAGGCTACAAGTAGGGGGAGGAGAGGGAGAGGTGGAGTACGCGCAGCCCTCCACCCCATTCTTGTCTCCTTCTTCCTCTCACCGCAGCGCCCCCGAGCCACGCCGGAGCGCTGCCGTAGTTCGTCTCCGTCGAGCTCGTCCGCCCGAGCCCTCTTTGCTCCACTCCATTCTCGGCTCCCTTGCCACGCCCTTTCTTCGTCTAGCTCTCTATGGCGCGCGAGCCAGGAGGAGATTGGGACGGGTCCAACGTCAATGAGGACCACATCACTTTCCTCCGCGAGACGCGGCGTCTTCCTGACGCGGGCTACGTGAAGGCATGCGTGCCGCCGGAGGGGGAGATCTTGCCGACGCTGGGAGAGGGCGAGCGGGTCGTCTTCCGCTCGCACTTCATCCGCGGCTTCGGCCTGCCGGTGAGTGGCTTCCTCCATTCGTTTCTCGAATTCTATCACCTCCAGTCCCATCACATCACGCCCAACACTGTGATGCTCCTGGCTGCCTTCGTCACGATGTGCGAAGGCTACCTCGGCATCCTCCCCACCATCGAGCTGTGGGGAGTTTTCTTCTACACCAAGTTGGCACCTCCGTCCGGGAGGTGGCTGCCCAGTGCGGCGCCTTCGTCGCGGTTCGCCGACCGTCGCCGACGAACGCCTTCCCCACCATCAAGCTGCCACAGTCGGTCAAGATGTGGCAACAATCCTACTTCTATGTGGAGAATGTGGACCTGGCCATCGACTTCATCAATCTGCCGGCTTATGTAGCCAGGCCGCCTGCTGAGCCTCGGGCCAGCTGGGGCTACAAGCCGAAGCCGGTATCAGCAGACGGCGCCGCCGCCATCCAACGGCTCCGGGAGCTGACCGAGACCGAAGGCCTCAAGGCGTCCGACTTGCTGGTCGCCTTCGTCGAGCGCCGGGTTCTACCGCTCCAAGGCCAGTCGCACCTGATCAGCTGGATGAGCGGGCATCGCGACCCATGCCGGCTGAGCACCAAGGAGATGCCGGCTGCCGAGGTCGCGAACTTGGTGAACGAGATCTCCAGCCTCAAGCTGGCGGGGTCTTGGAGCTTCGGCAAGCGACCGTATTCTCGCGCCGACCCGCCGCCTGCGGTAAGTTTTCCAATTCTTTCTTTCTGATACTCATCTTAGTCTTGATCTTGGTCTTGATCAGCTAACCTCTCATCATCGGAAACAGATCTATATGTCGGACGCGACGGCCGCCATCATAGGGGCGGGTGGCGACTACCAACCGGACCGGGTAGTGAGCGACATGGACGACCTCGACTTGGGGGCAGGCGCCTTGGAGGACACCGCGACAGGCAGCGTCTACGAAGCAGGCGGCTCCGAAGAATGCGGCATCAAGACCTGGCCTGATGATGATGAAGAGCAAGAAGAGTCGCGCCCTGCGTGGGGTGCCGGTAGGGCGGATGCGGGCCCCTCCATCGAGCCGACTGCCCGAGGCGGCACGCGTAAGCGTAAGCAAGGCACCATCTTGTTTAGCAGCGCGCCGAAGAAGGCCAAGAGTCCAACCGCCATGACCAGGCGGAAAGAGGCTGCATCGAAGGTGACCAAGTACCAGAAGCTCCCAAAGGCACCTCCTATGGTGTCGGCGTAAGTATCTTTCCCTTGTGTTCTTCTTTATCATTGATTCTTTCTAAACTTCCTTTGTTTTATTTTCTTGATTTTAGGGCTCCGCTCTCTCTCGAGAAGTCGGCTGCCGCCTCCATCGTGGGGTCGGCGGAGACTTCCACCACCACCCGGTGAAAAGATCTGGCCGCCGACCTCCAGGAGGCGACAGAGCGAAACGCCCGGGAAGTGCCCGAGGAGCAGGAAGCCGCCCGCCTGGAGAAGACGGAGGCCAACAAGGCGGAGGCCGCGGCGGCGAAAAAATAGGCCGAGGAAGCCGCACGCCGCCATTCGGCGATATTCATCACCCCCTTGAACTCCGCGCCGCCGCCACCAGAGTTCGTGGCGCCGACTGGGGGAGCTGGCGATGAGCACCCGATCATGGAGAGGGACGGCAGCGACGTTGTCATGCTGGACGTAATCATGCCCTCGTCACCACCCTCTGAGGAGGCGCGAGACAAACAGCCGGCCGACCTGCCGGTGCCACCAGCCGAAGACAAGCTGGTGATAGGCCCAACTCCTGAGGACCGCACTGTTGGGGAACGTAGCATAAATTCAAAATTTTCCTACGTGTCACCAAGATCAATCTATGGAGTCATCTAGCAACAAGGGAGGAGTGGATCTACATACCCTTGTAGATCGCGCGCGGAAGCGTTCAAGAGAACGGGGTTGATGGAGTCGTACTCGTCGTGTTCCAAATCACCGATGATCCTAGCGCCGAATGGACGGCACCTCCGCGTTCAACACACGTACGGAGCAGCGACGTCTCCTCCTTCTTTATCCAGCAAGGGGGGGGAGAGGTTGATGGAGATCCAACAGCACGACGGCGTGGTGGTGGAAGTAGCGGGATTCCAACAGGGCTTCGCCAAGCGCTGCGGGAGGAGGAAGATGTGTCGTGGGAGGGAGAGGGAGGCGCCAGGGCTTAGGTATGGTTGCCCTCCCTTCCCCCCACTATATATAGGGCCAAGGGAGAGGGGGGAGGCACAGCCTTGGCCCTTCCTCCAAGGAAGGGTGCGGCCAGGGAGGAGTCCCTCCTCCCCAAGGCACCTCAGAGGTGCCTTCCCCCTTTAGGACTCTTCCTTTTCCCCTTCTCTTGGCGCATGGGCCTCTTGGGGCTGGTGCCCTTGGCCCATATAGGCCAAGACGCACCCCCTACAGCCCATGTGGCCCCCCGGGGCAGGTGGCCCCACCCGGTGGACCCCCGGGACCCTTCCAGTGGTCCCGGTACAATACCGGTGATCCCGAAACTTGTCCCGATGGCCGAAATAGCACTTCCTATATATAATTCTTTACCTCCGGACCATTCTGGAACTCCTCGTGACGTCCGTGATCTCATCCGGGACTCCGAAGAACTTTCGGGTTACCGCATACTAATATCTCTATAACCCTAGAGTCACCGAACCTTAAGTGTGTAGACCCTACGGGTTCGGGAGACATGCAGACATGACCGAGATGACTCTCCGGTCAATAACCAACAGCGGGATCTGGATACCCATGTTGACTCCCACATGTTCCACGATGATCTCATCGGATGAACCACGATGTCAAGGACTTAATCAATCCCGTATACAATTCCCTTTGTCTAGCGGTACGATACTTGCCCGAGATTCGATCGTCGGTATCCCGATACCTTGTTCAATCTCGTTACCGGCAAGTCTCTTTTACTCGTTCCGTAACACATCATCCCGTGATCAACTCCTTGATCACATTGTGCACATTATGATGATGTCCTACCGAGTGGGCCCAGAGATACCTCTCCGTTTACACGGAGTGACAAATCCCAGTTTCGATTCGTGCCAACCCAACAGACACTTTCGGAGATACCCGTAGTGCACCTTTATAGTCACCCAGTTACGTTGTGACGTTTGGTACACCCAAAGCACTCCTACGGTATCCAGGAGTTGCACAATCTCATGGTCTAAGGAAATGATACCTGACATTAGAAAAGCTTTAGCATACGAACTACACGATCTTTGTGCTAGGCTTAGGATTGGGTCTTGTCCATCACATCATTCTCCTAATGATGTGATCCTGTTATCAACGACATCCAATGTCCATGGTCAGGAAACCGTAACCATCTATTGATCAACGAGCTAGTCAACTAGAGGCTTACTAGGGACATGGTGTTGTCTATGTATCCACACATGTATCTGAGTTTCCTATCAATACAATTCTAGCATGGATAATAAACGATTATCATGAACAAGGAAATATAATAATAATCAATTTATTATTGCCTCTAGGGCATATTTCCAACACGCACACCCTCGCGCCACCGATTTGCAAAAGCGGCCTCGGCACCACGCCCACTGGAGAGCGGTGCCACGAGCTCTTCGATCCCGGACGCCGAGGCAACCAGCGCCGCGCCCACCGAGTGGGTGCGGGGAGGCGGGACGGGCCCTTTGAACAAGGCAATCCTGGACGTCCAGGCCAAGCTCCACGCTGAAGCCAACGCACTCAAGCGCTGCAACAATGCGTTCCTAGAGTCACGAGCAGCCATCCGGGTATGCTTCTTGCTTCTTTGTTTTTAATTCTTGTATTGCTTCGTGGGGGTGCGCCAGCGCACCCACTGGGTGTAGTCCCTGAGTTTCAGGCCGGCTGCTGAGCAGGCGCTCGGAACTTTAATTGGCAAGCTCCGAGTACTAATACTGTCTGATATCTTTGCTGCAGGATTATCATAACCTCTGTACAGCCGCCTTCGACTCCAAAGTCCAGGAGATGGATCAATGGGCCTTCGACTTCTCGGAGAGCCGGAGTAAGTCTTTTTTTCTATGCGGGGCCGCTTTGGCACACCCGCAGGCTGTAGTCCCCGAGATTCTGGCCGACTGCTGAGCAGTCGGGCCGGATCTTCCTGGCAACTGCTCTTCTTCTCCGTTGATATTTGATAACTTCTTTCTCCGTGGGGGCACGCTGGCGCACCCGCGGGCTGTAGTCCCCGAGATTCGGGCCAACTATTGAGCAGTCGGGCCAGATCTTCCTGGCAACCACATCTCTCTTTGTTGATTATTGATGTCCTTTCCTTATTCTACCTTTGCAGAGGCCAACGCCACCCTGCAGCAGCAGCTGGGCGAAGCCAACACCGTGCTGCATGCCAAGGAGGCGGACTGCAACAAGCTGGCCGAGGAGCGTGACCAGCTGATCACGCAACTGGCGGAGCAGGCAGAGCTTCTCAAGAAGGCCCAGAAGGAGGTGGAGGACAAGGAGGCAGGTCTCCTTGCTGAGTTCGAGATCGAGCGCTCTGCCTGGACCGACAAGGAGGCAATGCTGACAGCCGGCTATGGCGAGATTGAAGACATGGTCGACGGTAAACTGCCTTTTTACTCTTTCTTCAAGCCGCCGGCTTCTGATCAAGCCGACTTCTTGTTTCTGATCTGACTCTTTGCTTTTTTTGTCCAAGCAGACTTCTTCCCAGGTCACTTTGGTGCTGCCAACCAGGCTATTGAGGCCGATCGCGAAGGACGGAGGGCAGAAGGTGAGGATATCGCCGCCGATGCCCCCCTCACTCTTCACGAGTAGCTTCTCAGCATCCAGGCTCGTCTTTGGCCGACTCATTAGATGTTGCGCCGCCTTCAGCGTGTCGGCGCCCAGGCGATCGCCACCCTGTGGCCAGACATGCCGGCTCTCCGCACACCCAGCCGGACTGCCGACTGGCTGGAGGTGGCGGCCGGCTGCCTTGCGGCGTGGAAGGGCTCCTCGGCCCGGGCCGGAGCACACTGGGCCTTGGAGTTCTCAAGGCGTGGTACCCTAGGATAAATCTAGCCCAGTTGACCATGTTTCGACAGGAAGCCCAGGAGGAGCTGGTGGCAGTGGAGGGTGATCTTGTCAAGCGGGCGGCGGCAATCGCCGAGTACACCAACACCAGCATCTTCATCTCGGGGGCTGGAGTCCGTCACCCTTGGCGATCCTGGTGAGCTAGTGGCACTTCTGAGTGGTGTGATTGGACGGCTTCGCACCGCTGTGGAACTTGCAGGGTGCATCGAGAGTCTGCTCGTACGAGAAGGCGGGCAGCCAGTTGGGCTTGCCGCCCTTTTGGCGTTTGGGAGGAGACTGCCCTTCTGGCTTCTGATCTTCGACTGTTGCCACCTGCCGGCTCATGGAAGCCGGCTGCATGGCCTTGCGCTTGTTGCCGTTCAATTGTTGTCGCCGACTGGCCTCACAAACCGGGGTCCGAGGTGCTTGAGGGGCCACCTTGCCCGACACATTGACCTGAATCTCCGCCTTCATGGAGGAGTCGGTCGTGGCGTACTTGTCTGCTATGATTAGCAGTTCATCGAGGGTCGACGGCTCATCGCAGAGAAGCTTGTGCTTGAGGAGGGTGCCCTCTCGGCACCCGACAGTGAAGTACTCAATGGCCTGCACCTCGTGCACGCCCTCGCAAGAGTTGCGCAACTCGGCCCAGCGCGTGAGATAGTCGTGAGTCGACTCGTTGGGGCCTTGGATGCATAAGAAGAGATGGCGAGGCTTGGGCGGCCGCTTGTACGTGCTGGTGAAGTTGCGGACGAATGCTTTAGTAAAATCAACTCAGCTATTGATGCTGCGGGGCTTCAGACTGTTCAGCCATGTCCGGGCCGTGCCCTGGAGCATGAGCGGAACGTACTTCACGGCAACGCGCTTGTTGCCGTTGGCGATGCTGACGGCTGTGGAGTAGTCGACCAGCGAGTCCTCCGGCTTCATGGAGCCGGCGTACTTGGGTGTATCTCTCGGGAGAGTGAACCCTTTGGGGAAGGGCTCATCTCGGATGTGGGGGCCAAAACAAGGCGGGCCCAGCTCATCTTCTTCTTCTAGCGCCAAGGATCGATTGAGGCGATCAATCCGATGGCGGGCATCGTTTTCTCCGATTCCTTCTCGGCGGCCAAGGCGGTCGCCGAGTTATGGGTGATCAACAGGCGGCGGGGAAATGCGCCTCTCCCTGTGGGGAGGAGGAGGCAGACAGTCATCTCACCGCCGCACTGCTCTCGGGCGGCCGTCTTGGTTGCGCTCGATGGTGATGTGAGTCCGGCTGTGGCTGGCAGCCGGCTCCTTGTCTCTTCTATCGCGGATGCCACCAGTCGGCGTTCGGGATGTCGCGCCTTGATCTCGGCGAGGAGGTGGGTCGTCGTTTCGCCGGTTGGGCGCTTTAGTGCGGCACCTGGCATCTTGCTGCTCAGCAGTCGCGTCGAGGACCTGCTGGACTCGCTCCGTCATGTGGCAACGCTCGTCGCCCTCGAGCTTGTCTAGCTCGTCTGCTTCCGCCTGGGCAGCTCGTATGTTCTCTGCAGGCGTGGCGTATACGGGACGATCTGTCCCGAACATGTTGGCGATGGTCGCGCCATGCTGCCGGACCAAGCCAATGCGGCTAGGCCCATGAGGAGCCGGCGTGCCGCTGACAGCACGGTCCATCTCCCACTGGTTGGCCTCCGAAAGGCGTCTCATGCTGGCCAGCCGGTTGGCGCTCTCGACGAGCTGGACGCGGCGTGCTTCCAGCGTCTCAGCGTCAGCGTCTTCCGGGATAGGCGCAGCCAGGTCTTGCATCGCTGCCTGCAACGGATCCTGGCCACCTCCGCCAGAGTGCTCGCCATGGCTGATGACGAGCACCTCCATGACGGTGCTGCCGCCGCTGTCCGCGCGAGGAAGCGGCTTGTCGTAGACCACCACGTTGGAGGGGAACGCGTCAAGCGACACCGTGTCAGAGTAGACCAACATCGGGTTGGTGGAGCCAACCGACTCCAAGTCAGCAGCAGGCTCGCTGGCGACGTGGAGCTGATCAAGGAGGCTCACGAGGCGGCTCTCGGGGCCATCGGTGCCCGCATCAGACGCGGGCTCGTCGGAGAGGCAAATCTCGCCGACAAGATTGGTGAGGCAACTTGCCGCGCAGGCAACCTCCGCGCCATGCAGCGTGTCGGCGCAGACGCCGTCTGGCATGTCGGGCTGGCTGCGCTCGCCAGGAAGGAACAGGGTTCCCGTCCAGAACAGGTATCTGGGAGATGGTGCACCTCGCCCCACGATGGGCACCAAATGTCGGGGGTTGGGTGCGACATATGCCAATGGATGGCTTATCATGGTGGGAGCGAGTAGAATGTCGCTGGTGCCTGGAAGTGGGATAAGGCGTAGACACGAACGCTGGCGCACTTTACCCAAGTTCGGGGCTCACCTAGGAGATAACACCCCTAGTCCTGCTCTACGGGGTATCCACATGATCAGTAAGGCACTAGTGAGTACAATGGTGCTCCACGAGCTGTATGCTAGAGGTAGAAGAAGGCAAGGCCTGCGCTCCTCTCCCCCTAGGTGTGAGTCCAATTCTAATAGGTTCCGACCCTTTGCATGGGTGCCCTGGGAGATTTATATAGGCCTACCCCCCGGTGGTATAATGATAATCTGGCCGGGTGTAGGACCCGGCTGTCAGTCTCCCTGGTCGCCAGCTTCTCCACCAACTGCTGGGGCCCGCCACCTGGTGGGCCCCGCCGGCTGGTCTGGTACGGAGCTGACAGGCCGCCTCCGACGCTCACGGGTCTTGCCGGCTGCTGATTACTATTGTCGTGATGCTAATGACGCTTGCTTGGTCAGGGGAGCGTGGCTACAGTCCCGCCGCCTGGCGGGAGATCACTGTAGCCACCCCGCGTCTTATCTGGTTAATGGTGCATGGGGCCCTGAGGAAGGAACGGGCCGACTGCTGGGAGCCGGCCTCCCTCGGGTCCAACTGGTGAGGCACCCGCCGTCTTCCAGGCTCTCGCTGACCGGCAGGACCTGCCGTCTTCGGGCCGTACCGACAAGCGGTCGTGGGAACAGGGCTTCGCCTGTCAGGAATGATGTCAGGGGTGAAGTGGCAACAGTGCTGCGCCGGGCGGAGATCTCCGCATGTACGGAGCACTGTGGCCACACCTGGTCCTGGTTACGGGGGGATGGGCCATACTACAGCCACACCCTGTCTTGTGTTCTTAATGGGGGGCGCAGACTTTGAGGGCGCCATGGGCCGACTGCTAGGAGCCGGCCTCTCTAGAGGCCGCCTACTAGGAGTCAGCCTATCTTGGAGCCGCCTTCCCGAGCATGGCCGCCTTCCGACAGTCGGCCATTCGGCCAGGCGGCCGCCAGAAGGCGGAGCTCTATCTTGACGTCTTGAGGGGCACAGCTGGCCCCGATGTCTTGAAAGGCTCTAGGGCTCGGGTTAGGCTACCCGTGGCCCATTACTCCGACACATTGTGATGATGATAATTGTTATACTATTGGTGCTATCCATACTATTAATGATGAGAGTGATTATGCTTATGATATGAAAAGGCCCAAGTTTGGGGATGCTATGTTTGATGAGAATGACATGTTTGAGAATATATTTGCTGCAATTAATGTTTGTCCCAAGCTTGGGGATGCTATGTTTAATGAAGATGATATTTTTAGCCTCCCAAGTTTTGATATGTAAATTTGTTAAGATGATAGCATGCTCCCTACTTATGATGATTATATTGATTAAAGTGGGTTTGGAGAGGTCATGACTTTATTTAGTAATGATTCCACTATCTTGGAAGAGGTTTCAATCGATTATGATGAGAACAAAGTTGCTACTTATGATAATTATTGTGATGATACTTACGCTATAAAAAGTAGTGATGATTATATTTATAAAAGTTGTCATGATTATGATTACCCTTTTTCTGAATTTTATTCTTTCAATGTGGAAACAATTTATAGTCTTTGAGTTTCTTATGATGCTCCCACTATTCCGATTGAGAAGAATCTTGCTTATGTGGAGAGTAATAAAATTTCTATGCTTGTAGATCATGAAAAGAATTCTTTATGTGATGTTTATATTGTTGAATTCATTCATGATGCTACTGTAAATTAATATGAGGGAGTAATATATGCTTGTAGGAATTGCAATAATATCAAGTTTCCTCTCTATGTGCTTAAAGTTTTAAAGTTATGCTTGTTTTGCCTTCCTATGCTAGTTGATTATTGTTCCCATAAGTTGTTTGCTCACAAAATCCCTATGCATAGGAAGTGGGTTAGACTTAAATGTGATAGTCATATTCTTCATGATGCTCTGTTTATGTTTCAATTCTTATCTTTTATGTGAGCATCATTGAAATCATCATGCCTAGCTAGGGGCGTTAAACGTTAGCGCTTGTTGGGAGGCAACCCAATTTTATTCCTTGCTTTTTGCTCCTGTTTAGTAATAAATAAATAATTTATCTAGCCTCTGTTTTAGTTGTGTTTTTTGTGTTTAATTAGTGTTTGTGCCAAGTAGAACCGTTGGGAAGACTTGGGGAAAGTCTTTTTGATCTTGCTGTCAAAAAAAGAAACTTTAGCGCTCATGAGAATTGCTGCCATTTTTTATTGGAGAGTGCTATTTAGTTAATTCTTTTTGCAGATGATTAATAGATAAATTCCTCACGTCCAGAAATTTATTTTAGAATTGTTGGTGTTCCAGAAGTATTCGAAACCTACAGATTACTACAGACTGTTCTGTTTTTGACAGATTCTTTTTTTCGTGTGTTGTTTGATTATTTTGATGCATCTATGGCTAGTAAAAGAGTTTATAAACCATAGAGAAGTTGGAATACAGTAGGTTTAACACCAATATAAATCAATAATGAGTTCATTACAGTACCCTGAAGTGGTGGTTTGTTTTGTTTTACTAACGGAGCTCATGAAAATTTTCTTTTAAGTTTTGTGTTGTGAAGTTTTCAAGTTTTGGGTAAGGATTTGATGGATTATGGAACAAGGAGTGGCCAGAGCCTAAGCTTGGGGATGCCAAGGCACCCCAAGGTAAAATCCAAGGACACCAAAAAGCCTAAGCTTGGGGATGCCCCGGAAGGCATCCCCTCTTTCGTCTTCGTCCATGGGTAACTTTACTTGGGGCTATATTTTTATTCGCCACATGATATGTGTTTTGCTTGGAGTGTCTTGTATGATTTGAGTCTTTGATTTCTAGTTTACCACAATCATCCTTGCTGTACACACCTTTTGGGAGACACACACATGAATTGGAATTTATTAGAATACTCTATGTGCTTCACTTATATCTTTTGAGCTATATAGTTTTTGCTCTAGTGCTTCGCTTATATCTTTTAGAGCACGGCGGTGGTTCTACTTTATAGATATAATTGATCTCTCATGCATCACTTATATCATTTTGAGATTCCTTTAGAACAGCATGGTAATTCACTTTGGCTATAAATTTTAAATGCTAAGAGAAGTTGGATGCTTGATAGATGGTTTTGAGATATAAAGGTGGTAATATTAGAAGTGTGCTAGTTGAGTAATTGTGAAATTGATGAATACTTGTATTAAAGTTGGCAAGTACCGTAGCATGCACATATGGTGATTGTTGTGTGACAAATTTGAACCATGTGGTGTTCTTTGATTGCTTTCCTTATGAGTGGCGGTCGGGGACGAGCGATGGTCTTTTCCTACCAATCTATCCCCCTGAGCATGCGCGTAGTGCTTGGTTTTGATGACTTGTAGATTTTTGCAATAAGTATGTGAGTTCTTTATGACTAATGTTGAGTCCATGGATTATACGCACTCTCACCCTTCCATCATTGCTAGCCTCTTTGGTACCGTGCATTGCCCTTTCTCACCTTGAGAGTTGGTGCAAACTTCGCCGGTGCATCCAAACCCCGTGATATGATATGCTCTATCACACACAAGCCTCCTTATATCTTCCTCAAAACAGCCGCCATACCTACCTATTATGGCATTTCCATAGTCATTCCGACATATATTGCCATGCAACTTTCCACTGTTCCATTTATTATGACATGCATCATCATTGTCATATTGCTTTGCATGATCATGTAGTTGACATCTTATTTGTTGCAAAGCCACCATTCATAATTTTTTCATACATGTCACCCTTGATTCATCACAATCCCAGTACACCGCCAGAGGCATTCACATAGAGTCATATTTTGTTCTAAGTATTGAGTTCTACTTGTTGAGTTGTAAGAAAATAAAAGTGTGATGATCATCATTAGAGCATTGTCCCATGTGAGGAAAGGATGATGGAGACTATGATTCCTCCACAAGTCGGGATGAGACTCCGGATGAAAAAAAAGAGAAAGAAAAGAGGTCAAAAGAAAAAAGGCCCAAATAAAAAAATATAAATGAGAGAAAAATAGAGAAGGGACAATGTTACTATCCTTTTTCCACACTTGTGCTTCAAAGTAGCACCATGATCTTCATGATAGAGAGTCTCTTATTTTGTCACTTTCATATACTAGTGGGAATTTTTCATTATAGAACTTGGCTTGTATATTCCAATGATGGGCTTCCTCAAATGCCCTAGGTCTTCGTGAGCAAGCGAGTTGGATGCACACCCACTTAGTTTCTTTGATGAGCTTTCATATATTTATAGCTCTAGTGCATCCGTTGCATGTCAATCCCTACTCCTTTCATTGACATCAATCGGTGGGCATCTCCATGGCCCATTGATTATCCGCGTCATTGTGAGACTTTCTCCCTTTTTTTCTTCTCACACAACCTCAATCATCATATTCTATTCCACCCATAGTGCTATGTCCATGGCTCGCGCTCATATATTGCGTAAAAGTTGAAAGAGTTTGAAAAGGCTAAGTATGAAACAATTGCTTGGCTTGTCATTGAGGTTTGTGCATGATGAGAGCATTTTGTGTGATGAAAATGAAGCATGGCCAAACTATATGACTTTGTAGGGATAAGTTTTCTTTGGCTATGGTATTTTGATAAGACATAATTGCTTGATTATCATACTTGGAGTATTACTATTCTTATGTCAACAATAAACTTTTATCTTGAATCTTTCGGATCTGAACATTCATGCCACAATAGAGGAAAATACATTGAAGAATATTCTAGAAAGAATTCCACATAAATTTTTTTGTTTTTATCATTTACCTACTCGAGGACGAGCAGGAATTAAGCTTGGGGATGCTGATACGTCTCCAACGTATCTATAATTTTTGATTGTTCCATGCTATTATATTATCTATTTTGGATGTTAATGGGCTTTATTTTACACTTTTACATTACTTTTGGGGCTAACCTATTAACCGGAGGCCTAGCCCAAATTGTTGTTTTCTTGCCTATTTCAATGTTTCGCAGAAAAGGAATATCAAACGGAGTCCAAATGGAATGAAACCTTCGGGAGAGTTATTTTTCGAACGAAAGAAATCTAGGAGACTTGGAGTAGACGTCAGGGAAGCTTCGAGGTGGCCACGAGGCAGGGAGGCACACCGGCCCCCCTGGGCGCTCCCCCACCCTCGTGGGCCCCTCGTGGCTCCCCTGACTGCTTCTTTTGCCTATATATGTCCATATACCCTAAAACATCAAGGAACGGAATAGATCGGGAGTTCCGCTGCCAGAGGCCTCCGTAGCCACCGAAAACCAATCTAGACCCGTTTTGGCACCCTGCTAGAGGGGGGAATCCCTCTCCGGTGGCCATCTTCATCATCCCGGCGCTCTCCATGACGAGGAGGGAGTAGTTCACCCTCGGGGCTGAGGGTATGTACCAGCAGCTATGTGTTTGATCTCTCTCTCTCACTCCCGTGTTCTTGAGGTGCTACGATCTTGATGTATCACGAGCTTTGCTATTATAGTTGGATCTTATGATGTTTCTCCCTCTCCAATCTCTTGTAATGGATTGAGTTTTCCCTTTGAAGTTATCTTATCGGATTGAGTCTTTAAGTATTTCAGAACACTTGATGTATGTCTTGCATGTGCTTATCTGTGGTGACATTGGGAAATTCATGTGATCCACTTGATGTATGTTTTGGTGATCAACTTGCGGGTTTCGCTCATGAACTTATGCATAGGGGTTGGCACACATTTTCGTCTTGACTCTCCGATAGAATCTTTGGGGCACTCTTTGAAGTTCTTTGTGTTGGTTGAATAGATGAATCTGAGATTGTGTGATGCATATCGTATAATCATACCCATGGATACTTGAGGTGACATTGGAGTATCTAGGTGACATTAGGATTTTGGTTGATTTGTGTCTTAAGGTGTTATTTTAGTACGAACTCTTGAATAGATCGATCCGAAAGAATAACTTTGAGGTGGTTTCGTACCCTACCATAATCTCTTCGTTTGTTCTCCGCTATTAGTGACTTTGGAGTGACTCTTTGTTGCATGTTGAGGGATAGTTATATGATCCAATTATGTTATTATTGTTGAGAGAACTTGCACTAGTGAAAGTATGAACCCTAGGCCTTGTTTCAATGCACTGCAATACTGTTTTCGCTCACTTTTATCATTAGTTACCTTGCTGTTTTTATATTTTCCAGATTACAAAAAACTATATCTATCATCCATATTGTACTTGTATCACCATCTCTTCGTCGAACTAGTGCACCTATACAGTTTACCATTGTATTGGGTGTGTTGGGGACACAAGAGAATCTTTGCTATTTGGTTGCAGGGTTGCTTGAGAGAGACCATCTTCATCCTATGCCTCCCACGGATTGATAAACCTTAGGTCATCCACTTGAGGGAAATTTGCTACTATCCTACAAACCTTTGCACTTGGAGGCCCAACAACGTCTACAAGAAGAAGGTTGTGTAGTAGACATCAAGGGTCTGAAGATCAGGGACTAAACTAAAAGAAACAAAACTACAACTAGGTCCCTGGCCACGTGGCAGAAAACTACCGGCCGAAAAGTGTTCGCTGAGGGGCTAAACCAACGAACGTTCGTTAAATAGAACATACCGATTCGAAAATAATAAAAGAACAAACCGATCTAATCTGGGCCATCTATCTGGGATCGAACGGACGAGAGAGGGCGGGGAGTTACCGTGGCGGCGGCAGCAAAGTCCGGTGGGGCAGACAGCGGCGGCGACGTCGACTGCGAGCGGGGAGGTGGCTCCGGTCATCGAGGAAGGAGACGAAGAGCTCGAGGAGGTGCGGCGTGGAGTGACGCGTCCAATGGTGGTGTCGGCGTCGGTCGGGGGCGGCGGATCGGAGCAGAACGGCGGCGGCCGATCTCGGCGGAGCTTGCAACTCCGGCGAGGTTTTGTGCAGCATAGGAGCGGTGGTGGTTGCGGTTTGAGGAGAAATCGGGGATAGGGTCGAGGGTTTATAAATGGGGCGAGGCGTGGGCGAGGGGCAAGGAGGGAGGACGGTGTCCCGCTCGAAGACGGCGGCTGCCGGCGATGGCGTACAGGAGCAGGAATCCTGCTGCCTTGCGGGAGGAGGAAGAAGACACGAGGCCCGCATGTCGGCATCCACGGGAGAGAGAGGGAGGGAATGGAGGACCGGGTGGAGGCGGTTCGTGCGAGGGAGAGAGGCCATGGGCTGATTCGGCTTGCTCGGTCGTTGGGCGGAGAGAGAGAGAGAGAGGGAGAGAGAGCGAGAGAGAGAGAGAGAGAGCAGGGCTAGGCTTCAGCCTCGCACTGTTCGAAGAGTTTTTTTAATACAGACACACAAAAAATAAAATAAAACGTCAAATAATAAAAATGACATATAACATATTATATATCAAAATTTTCAGAAAAAGATTCTCTAGCACATGAACATTTTCCTAGCGTCAAATAAAATCCACAAAACTTCAAATAAAGAAAAGAGTGCTGCTGTTGAAATAAAACCTCATAAAAATCATTTTAAAAAATACCAAAATGACTTCAAATTTATTTCTCTCCAATTTCATACTGTAGGGAATCATTTTACCCTTATTTCCATATATTTTATTTTTTGGAGAAAAATAATTTGAATAAAACCCAAATAACTCCAAATTGAAAATAATTTCAAAAGGACTTTAAATTTCATTTCTTGTAAACTTCCAACTCATATTTCCTATGTTTTGAAGAAGTCATTTTATCTTCTCTCTTGAAAATCATTGAGTTGCTTAAAGTTTCTGGATTTAAAATATTTCCAAATGGAATTCAAATCTTTTCAGATCCCTTTTCATTTATTTAAAATGGAAGAAGTCATGTTATCTTCTCTCCAGGGTTTTGTGATGAAAAGAATTTGAATTCATGGATCCAAAAGCAAAAATGAACGTTTGGGAAAGTCCTTTTATTCCCTCTCATTTCACTTTCAAAAAGTTTCAAATTTCGCTCAATTTCACTCAAGCAACCACACCACAATCAAACAAACAATCAAAACTATTTATTTTAATATAACATTCCAAAATTTAGAATTTTGGGATGTTACAAACCTACCACCTTTAAAATGAATCTCATCCTCGAGATTCGGAGAGGCTAGAAAGAAATAGGTTAGGTTCGGGGGTCTTCTCAAAATTCAACGATCGCCACAAAGGTCTCAGGTACTACCACCCTTAGAACCATGGTTACGGTTCCATCCAAACTCATATACTCCATCCTTATTGTTGACAGTGCCGGTCTCCTCATATCTTCAAGGTAATTCCTTCTCTGAGCTCTTCCGATAGTGGCATAACCTTTCCTTAATTCCTGTGTCCTTTCATCTTGGTACGGTTCTTCTGTGACTGGGTCTTCTTAGCTGACGGGTCCAGCGCCAATACTAAACAACTATCGATATCTCATGGTGGTCAATCAAACAATTTGACTGGGTCCCTGCAAAAAATGGGTCTGGGCTTTATTCTCACCGTATGGCCTACGATTGGCAACAACTGCCTTGTACAAGGGGAAAATTGACATACCGTTCTAAGGATTAATCAAGGTTTTGATCGTCGTCGCTCTACTATGGGCAAGTCACTCAGATTTACCATCCCATACAGCAAGGCGAATAATAAGAGTAAGTCAGTATGGTGATCAATCCATCCCGCACCCAAATCATTACCTTGTATATAGTTTAGCGAATCTCGCATTGTAACACTCGGTCATCCTCACAAGCATTGCAGAATTTCTCTTGTCGACGAACTGGGTTCGAAAAAAATCCATGGATTCTACAAGCCAAACAAACATCTATCGTTCCTTCACAACTCTCAGGTTTTGCATAAACTCCTATAAGATTGTCTGTTGATAAGCGTAAACTTCGTCGAGGGTTTTTCCTTCAGCAAGAGTGTGCTTGCTTCTTGGCAAGTCCTGCGGCCTATGGGTTATGGCCCATCTCATCACTTGTAAACCTTGAACTCATCATCGGGGCAACTGCTCGTTATTCCACATGCAACTTCCTAGCATTCTTAATTCCATCCAACTGTATTGTCTTCCTTTCTTCTAGTTGTACCAAATTAAGACGTGATTACTCAGACTCGTCATGGGGTTACAATTGCTCCATGTTACCAACATTATACTTCATTTATATCCAATAGCACTTCATCCCTCCATATTCTTAGGGTATACCACATACCGAGATAACACTCGTACTTATTTTGTCCGTAGTCCACTTCGTGGAATATCATAATCCTTTCTAAAGATCAAGTGTCCTCACAGGGTACTACCACCCTTGACATGCACAAATCCTTCCATAGACCATATTTCTCATATCCTTGAAAATGGTCAAAATCCTTCTTCATATAGTAACAACTCATAAAATCCAAAT
Source organism: Triticum urartu (assembly GCF_003073215.2). NCBI lineage: Eukaryota > Viridiplantae > Streptophyta > Magnoliopsida > Poales > Poaceae > Triticum > Triticum urartu. The sequence goes on along the minus strand of NC_053023.1, from coordinate 67,333,528 downwards.
CAGTACCAACGATGCTAACTTTATTGATTCTCAAATTATTACAATCTCCTGCATTTCCATTACATGCCTCAACTCAACACCTCAATATAAAAAGAAATGTTCCCACAACTACTACCATATTTCTCACAGACTCAACTATCTAACACGAGCGTCCTTCTCTTTGGGACAATCTCTGGCAAAGTGCCCTGCTTCATTACAACGTAAACATATTACTTCTGACCAGTCTTTAGGTTTCCTGGTGATTACATAGCCTCCTTGGGTCCCCGGCTTCCTTTTTGGGCAACCGCTGAAGTAGTGCCCTGACTCCTTGCACCTGAAACAGGTGATATGACTCGGGTCCTTCCTAGGATCCAATCTATTTCTCTTCCTGGATTTTTCTGTTCCAATCAGGGCATACTCTACTTCCTCTGTCGGGAATTCTACTAGATCCCCATTCAAACAATTCTGGGAGATGTGTCCTTCTTCTCCACATGAATAGCATGACTTGGTGTAGGGTTTAATTGTGTTTCCTTTGTGTGTGTCCTCGACATCTTTCTTCATCATAGGTTCTTCTAAAAGTTCCATGAGGGTTCCTTTCATTGCTTCTTTCTTCTGGTAAACGGTTCTTTGTACCATGGGGTAAATGTGACACTGAGCAGGGTAGTGGGTAGCCCCTTCACACAAGAAACAAGTAATCTGCCTAGTTGGGCATTCTTGAGCTGGGTGACTTTCTTCACAATGAGGGCATTAATCCTTGTGTTCTTTATGGTTGTGTCCTATTTCTCCACAGAGCTTGCATGCGCAAGGTTACCTCATATCAATTCCATAAGGCTTCAATTTCGGGGACACAAGCCGAGACTTTAGCAGAGTCAACTTAAATTCTTCCCAAGTGGTTACTCCTTGCCATCCATTGATGGTTTGGTACATCCTCCAGCAAGTAGTAGCACCTCTTTCAAAGCACTAAAGAGCATGTTGGGGCATATCCTTTCCGGCTATATGGTTATTCTTCATGTGATCTTTGATACGTCTCCAACGTATCTATAATTTTTTATTGCTCCATGCTATTATATATTCTGTTTTGGATGTTTAATGGGCTTATTTATACACTTTATATTATTTTTGGGACTAACCTATTAACCGGAGGCCCATCCCAAATTGTTGTTTTTTTTCCTATTTTAGTGTTTCACAAAAAAAGAATATCAAACGGAGTTCAAACGGAATAAAACCTTCAGGAGCGTGACTTTTGGAACAAACGTGATCCAGAGGACTTGGAGTGGACGTCAAGCAATCAACGAGGCGGCCACGAGCACTAGTAGAAAAAGGGCCATTTGTCCTGGTTCGTAAGGGCCTTATATCCCGGTTTTGGAACCGGGACTAAAAGGTCGTTACTAATGCCTTTGGCCTTTAGTCCTGGTTCTTACACGAACCGGGACAGATGGGCCTCCACGTGGCCGCTTGCCGGGGTTGCTGATCCACGGGCACCTATGGGACCGGCGGACCGGGTCCCTTTTGGTTCGGCGGGGGCGGAGGTCGCGCAAAGAGCAGATCGAGGCGGAGCACGCGAGCGATTTACCTAGGTTCGGGCCGCACGGATGCGTAAAACCCTACTCCTGCTTTGTGGTTTGTATTGATTTCTAGCTCGGGAGCGCGGAGTGCTACAGTACACTCCAGCAGCTAGCAAGACTGAGCGTGAGTGTTTGAAGTGGCTAACCCCCCTCCACGTTGCACACGGGCCTCCTTTTATATGCTCAAGGGGTTACCGACATAGCAACGGAGGTAGAGGGCAAAAATGGAAAGGTGCTGTGGTAGGTACAGCTACCTGCTACAGTGTTATCGTACCTAACCCTGGCGGCAGGGGACAAGGGCATTAATTGCCCGTCTGTGTCGCCTAAACAGTACCGAAGTGGACCGCTAGGGACGCCACCGTTTGCCACGATGGTTATCTTGTCAGCGCCTGCTTGCCACCTCGCACCCCTAGCTGCACGGCCTCCTGCCACGTGCGCTCGGGAGGGTCCTAGAGCGACACGTTGGCGGGTGTGCTGGAGCGCGGGCACGAAGTGGGGGTTTCCCGCGGCAAGCCCCTTGCCGCGGTCGTCGCCTTGTCGTGTTCGGGAGCTTGCCGCTCACTGGGCCTTGCCGGGACGCGCGGCGCATCGCGGCAAGCTTTTCTTGGTATGCCTTGAGTGGCCTTCCCGGCCAGCTCCTCTTGCCGGGGTCTTGTCTCCTTCCCGGCCAGCTTCTCTTGCCGGGGCCTTGGTTGGCCTCCCCGGCAAGCTCCTCTTGCCGGGGCCTTAGTTTGGGTACTTTGTTCTTGAATGGTCTTCAATGTAGCCTTGCCGCGGGAAGCTGCGACTGCCCGTGCACAAGTTCGGGATACTAGGGTACCCCTACTCTAGTACACCGACAGGAGCCCCCGGGCCTGGGCCAGACACGGTGCCGAGCGCTGTTGGGCCAGGCCCAAAACAGTGCACGGGCACGCGCGGCCTAGGTCACGCCGCATATCTCTCCGCTTCCACCGCGCACGCCCAGAACGGCACGCGTCAAACGCGGCGTCGTGGGTGACGTGGGCGGCGTGCGCGGGGCTAAGCCCCGCGAGCATGCGTCAAGCCATGATGAAGGGGACGGTTCACGCCCTCCCTACCTAAACGGAGGTAGGCGTGGGGGCGTGGTGCATTTACTGGACGGGGCCGGTGCGCGGTTTTCGAGGCGTCCACTCCCCGCGATCACGGGGTGGGGCGAGGCCGCCTCATCCGTCGCCTCGGTTCTGCATCCCCGCCACGCGGCTCCCATGCGCTTGGGGTCGCGGACGGTGGAAGTGGGACTGGGCCGTCGCGAGCAGAGGCAGCGGGTCGGCCCCGACTCCCTGCTCTTCCCGTGCCTTGATTCGCTGAGCGGGGCGGCCGAGCCCCCACCTCGCTCCTTTATAAAGAGCGGGAGGGGAGCACAGAAGCCCGCACTCTCTCATCTCCTCCTTTCTTCAGCTTCTGCTCCCCTTTCTCTCATTCGCCATGGAGAAAGGGAACCCTGGCCCTTCATCGGTGGCGGCGAGGGTCGCCGCCAGACAGCGCACCCCTCCCTCTCCCGCCCCGTGGTGGCAGAGCCAGCCATAAGGGGAAGAGGGAGGGGGCGAGGTCGTGGACGAGGTCGAGGACGAGGTCGAGGCGCTCGGGGAAGAGGCGGACGGGGCGGCGCGCCAGCTTCGCCTCCGCCGGCGGCTCCTCTCCCCGCGGCGGTCCATATAGGGGACGACCCTTGCGAGTTCTTCGTCAAGCTGCACCGGGCTCCTCGTCGTCGCCTCCGGCTTCCAGCTCCGTTTGCGAGCGCGATGGAGTTGGACCCGCCCGAGACACTGAGCGCAATGAGGGGCTGCTGGGATCAGCGGCACGCGAGTCCGCGTTGTATTCCCAGCCCCTAATGTGATGTATCTTGATCGAGGGTGGAAGACGTTCGCCCGTATCCACAGCTTGATGGAGGGTTTACCCTCCATTTTAAGTTGAATGGAGGGCGATCTCCTCTCCGTCAAGGTCTTCGGGTGCTTCGGCACTCGGGCGAAGTGCTGTGTGGACAGCTCCTCCGATAGTGAAGGCTCCCCCTCGAGCGAGAGTGAATGAGGACGGAGAGCGACAGCGATGATGAGGGTAGCGGGCGGCGGGATGGCGGGCTCCGACTAGGTGTCGGGCGCCGCTTCGTGCGGCACCGGTGCACCCATCATCCGTGTCGCCGGCTCCTTGAACTCCCCGGGGTCGTCTCCTTGGGCGGCTGGCGTAGGGAGGCTGCGGAAGGGGAAGAGGGCTGGCGACAAGGCCGTCAGGTCGGAGTACGAGGGCGTGGTGCCCTCGACAGCGTGCTGACGTCCTGCCGCCCCGTCTTCGAGCCCCGCTTCCGGCGCCGCCATCACCGTCCAGCCTTCGGACGGCCCCCGGGATGTTCTCTTGGTGTCTTCTGGCACCCGTAGCTCGCCTAGGCGCCCCTTTTCCCTTTTCGCCTCCTTGACCTACCTCCTGAAGAGAGGGACAGGAAAGGGATTACGGGCATCTTATCTTTTTAATTGTAAGCCTTCGGGCCTTAGCTGCATCTAAAACTTGTAATCCTCTCTTTCATGTTTTTCATCCTCTATGGACTGTACCTGAGTGGGATGTTTTTTAATGAAAAGGGGATGTTTGCCGGGTTATTTGCCTCGCGGGTCGAACCCACGCCAAGGAGCAAAATCCTTGGTGTCCCTCGGACAAACAGTTCACCTCCCGGCAACAGGCCCTGCCGCCTTCCCACGTCGCTCAACCTTACTCACGCCTTTGACGGAGGCGGGAACGAGGTGGGTGCGGCCTCCTCGTTTCATCCCTTTGCTGCCGCGACTACGACCAAACTTGGCCCCGGGGCCTAGAGTTGAGGGAGCACGGCAGTTTTCGGGAGGAAACGCGGTTTCGCATTCCCCAGTCCGTAAGAGGATGCATGAAGAGGGACGAAAGACTTATCTGATATCGCAGCCCCCGGCAACTCTGGCTTGCCGTGGATGAATCTCGGCACCCGCAGCCCCCGGCAACACTGGTTTGCCGGGGCCCAGGTGCCGGCGCGCCCTTCTTCTCCTTTTTGTCCTCAAGCGGTCCGGCCAGGATATGCGAGCCCTGCGAACGAAGGAAAAGCGAAGGGACGGACTCTCGACCTCTAAGCTAGGGGTTAGCCGCTGTTAGGCACTATCAACCCTAACCAAGGACGAGACTCGACCTAGCATGCATGCTATAACCCCGGGGTGATCAGCGCTTCATTTACTGGTGCTCAGGTTCTGCGCCTAGCTCTGTACAAAGGATTACATGCAACAGCGGCAAGACTTGTACAGAAGGGTGGTTGCTGGACAGGGTCCGACAACCGCGCCTTACGGGTAAAACTTACGAAGATGCTCGATGTTCCAGGAGTTGCTCACTGGTACGCCATCTTCGGTCTCAAGGCGGACAGCGCCAGGCCTTGTGACTCGCTTCACCCGGTAAGGGCCTTCCCACTTCGGCGTCAACTTGTTGGAATTCTTGGCCGACTGAACGCGCCGAAGAACAAGGTCACCTTCCTCAAGACTCCTGGCATTGACTCTGTGGCTATGGTAGCGGCGTAGAGCTTGCTGGTAGTGAGCAGCTCGCACAGCAGCCTGGAGACGGTCTCCCTCAAGGAGCAGCGCGTCATCTTGTCACAGCCGCTCTTGCTCGAGCTCATCATAAGCGAGCACTCGAGGTGACCCGTATACGAGTTCCGTGGGGGTAACTGCCTCTGCTCCATAGACTAGAGCAAAGGGTGTCTGTCCAGTGGCTCGATTTGGCGTCGTTCTGATCGACCAAAGAGCCACCGGCAGCTCCTCGATCCAGTTTCTTCCGCACTTGTGAAGCCTTTCGAAAGTTCTGGTCTTCAGCCCGCGCATCACTTCAGCATTTGCCCCTCCGCTTGACCGTTGCTTCTCGGGTGAGCAACAGAAGCGAAGCAGATCTTGGCGCCAAGATCTTGGACGTATTGCATGAAGGTGCGGCCTGTGAATTGTGTACCGTTGTCAGTGATTATCCGGTTAGGGATCCCGAAGCGGCAAACAATCGACCTGAAGAACTTGACGGCTGACTGTGCGGTCACCTTCCTCACCGGTTCCACTTTCGGCCACTTTGTGAACTTGTTGATTGCGACGTACAAGTACTCAAAGCCCCCGACAGCTCGGGGAAAGGGGCCGAGGATGTCGAGCCCCCAGACCAAAAATGGCCAGGATGGATCGTCTGGGGAGCTTGAGCTGGCTGGTGTATCTGCTTGGAATGGAACTGGCACGCTTCGCACTTGGTTACTTGTGCAGTTGCATCCTGGAGGGCTGTTGGCCAAAAGAAACCTTGCCGGAACGCTTTGCCGACAAGTGCTCTTGCGCCAATGTGGTGACCACATATGCCTCCGTGTATCTCTGCCAACAGCTTTTGTCCGTCTTCCCGGGGAATACACTTCAATTTCACACCGTTGAGTCTTCTTCTGTACAGTGCCTTGTCGACAAACAGGTACATACTTGACTGCCGGGCTACTCTTTCCGCTTCTTCTTGCTCTTCGGGAAGTTCTCCTGTCTGAAGGAAATGGACAATCTGCTGCGCCCATGTTGGAGCTTGTGGCTCGACAACAAGGACTAAAGGCAACTCTGCTGCTGCGGGAACGTCCGCTTCTACGGCAAGAATCTGCGGCTCTGCCGGAGCCTGACGTTCCCCGACAAGCTTGCCGGAGCAAAACTTGTCGGGAGCTTCTGCTTCGACGGAACAAACCCTGGGGCTTGCCGGAGCATCTTGCTCCTCAGCGCTCTTGGTGTTGGTCTTAGCTGCTGCGGGAACATCCGCTTCCACGGCGAGAAGCTGCGTCTCTGCCGGAGCTTGACGTTCCCCGACAAGCTTGCCCGAGCAAAACTTATCGGGAGCTTCTGCTTCGACGGAACAGACCCTGGGGCTTGCCGGAGCGGACTGCTCCTCAGCGCCTTTGGCGTTGATCTTAGTTGCTGCGGGAACATCCGCTTCTACGGCGAGAAGTTGCGTCTCTGCCGGAGCTTGACGTTCCCCGACAAGCTTGCCGGAGCAAAACTTATCGGGAGCTTCTGCTTCGACGGAACAAACCCTAGGGCTTGCCGGAGCAGACTGCTCATCAGCGCCTTCGGCGTTGATCTTAGGGACCTTCTTGGCGGCGGCTTCAGGAAGCTCTGCCGGCAAGTAGTCACCAGAAATCAACTTCCTTTTCTTGCTCTGCCCATTTGATGGCGTTACGGACGGCTAAGTCAGCTTGAGCACAAAGATCCCTGGTTCCACAAGGCAACTTAAGTGCGGCACACTTTGACAGGCTATCTGCAATGGCGTTGTGAGCTCTTGGAACATGCTCCATTTGTAGGCCTTCAAAGTGCTCTTCTAGTTTTCTCACTTCGTCAACGTAAGCTTCCATCAACGGACTCTGGTAATTCTTGTTTACTTGGCGGACGACAAGCTGTGAGTCACCCCTGACAATGAGCTTCTTGATCCCAAGGTCTGCCGCAATCCTGAGACCGGCAAGGAATCCCTTATACTCTGCAGTATTGTTTGTTGCTTGCTCCTTGGGAAAGTGCATCTGGACTATGTACTTGAGGTGCTCTCCGGTGGGTGCGATAAGCAGCACACCAGCGCCGGCGCCTTGCAGCGAAAAGGCACCATCGAAGTAAATCAGCCACTCTTTGCTTGCTTCTTTGTCGGGGATGCTCGTTTCTGGAATTTCTTCATCTGGCGTTGGCATCCATTCTGCTATAAATTCTGCCAATGCTCTGCTCTGGATAGTTGAAGTACTTTCAAACTTGAGGCCAAAGCTTGACAGTTCCAGTGCCCACTCAACAATCCTGCCTGTCGCTTCAGGATTCTGCAGTATCCTCTTCAACGGAAAGCGAGTGACGACTGTGATCTCATGTGCTTGGAAGTAATGGCGCAGCTTTCTCGAGGCCATGAGAAGGCCGAAAAGCAATTTCTGCACACCAGAATACCTTGACCTAGCCCCCTGCAGGAGGGAGCTGACAAAGTAAACTGGGCGCTGCACCATTTTCTTCCGCGTCTCCTCGTGCATCTGCGCAGATCCATCTTTGTCGGGACCAGAGCTTGTCGGGGAAGCCCCCTGCTTGTCGCTGGATGCGCTTGCCGCGGTTGCTAGTTCATCATCTGCCTCCGTCTCTGCTACTAACGCAGCACTAACCACTTGATTGGTTGCCGCTATGTACAGCAGCAACTTCTCTTGTGGCTTAGGTGCGACAAGTATTGGAGGGGAGGACAGGTATCTCTTCAGGTCTTGCAGCGCAGCTTCCGCTTCCGGAGTCCATTTCATTGGACCTGCCTTTTTCAATAATTTGAAAAATGGCAGGGCTCGCTCGGCAGACTGGGACATAAACCTGCTGAGAGCAGCCACGCAACCGGCAAGTTTCTGTACATCCTTGACACGCTTTGGTGCTTCAATCTGCTCGATGGCCCTGATCTTGTCGGGATTGGCTTCAATTCCCTGCTGAGACACGAAGAACCCGAGAAGCTTGCCGGAGGGAACTCCAAACACACACTTCTCTGGGTTGAGCTTGAGGCTGATCTTGCGCAGATTTGCAAAGGTCTCGTCCAAGTCTTGGATCAGGGTTGCTCTGTCCTTGCTCTTGACCACTATATCATCCATGTAGGCTTCCACATTTCTGTGTATTTGTGGCTCAAGAGCAATGTGGACTACCCTTGCAAATGTCGAACCAGCATTTTTTAATCCGAAAGGCATCCGTACGAAACAGTACGTGCCACATGGAGTAATAAATGCGGTCTTCTCCTCATCCTCTTCTGCCATGAAGATCTGATGATATCCTGAGTATGCGTCAAGGAATGAAAGCAAATCACATCCGGCTGTGGAGTCAACAATCTGGTCAATGCGCGGCAAAGGAAATGGGTCTTTGGGACAAGCTTTGTTAACATCAGTGAAATCGATGCAAAGTCTCCATTTCCCGTTTGCCTTGCGCATGACTACAGGATTGGCCAACCACGTGGGATGGAGCACTCCTCTGACAAGGCCTGCTGCTTCCAGTTTCTTGATCTCCTCCGCAATGAATTCTTGGCGCTCCACTGCCTGCTTCCTGACTTTCTGCTTGACGGGCCGCGCATGAGGACAAACGGCAAGGTGGTGCTCAATCACTTTCCTGGGAACACCGGGGATGTCAGACGGCTGCCATGCAAACACGTCGACATTCGCCCGCAGGAAAGCAACAAGCGCGCTTTCCTATTTAGGGTCGAGCGTGGCACTGATGGTGAAGGTACCACCAGTGCTGTCCTCCTTGGCGGATACCTTCTTCGTCTCTAGCGGATCCGCCATCGTCTTCTTGCACTTGCCGGTGGAGCTCGATGGTGCGTCCTCGACGGCAGCGCAGCACTCCGAAGAGGTGCGCTTGCCGGAGTGGGCATCAGAGCTCTTGCCGGACTTGGTCTTCTTGCCGGTGGAGCTCGATGGTGCGTCCTCGACGGCAGCGCAGCACTCCGAAGAGGTGCGCTTGCCGGAGTGGGCATCAGAGCTCTTGCCGGACTTGGTCTTCTTTCCCCCGGGAGCTTCAGCGGAAAGTGGATTGCGATCTGCCGTGGCTGCTGCTTCCCGGTAGATCTTGTCGGCACAGATAAGAGCATCCTTCTTGTCGCCAGGGACAGAAATGATGCTTATCGGGTCTGGCATCTTCAGCATGTTATATGCGTAGTGAGAGGCTGCCATGAACTTGGCGAGTGCTGGACGGCCAAGTATCCCATTGTAGGGCAATGGGATATCGGCAACGTCGAATGTGACCTTCTCAGTCCTGAAGTTTAGCTCGCTGCCAAATGTTACCGGCAGCGTGATCTTCCCCTTCGGCTTGCTCCTTCCCGGGTTGATTCCTTGGAATGTGCCGGTCTCTTCGAGCTCGCTTTCAGGGATTTGGAGTTTCTGGAGCACAGCGGAGGAGATCAGGTTCAAGCCGCCCCCGCCGTCAACTAACATCTTAGTGACCTTGAGGTTGCGGATAGTTGGCGAAACCAACATCGGCAGGCACCCGACCGCAGTTGTGCGATCAGGGTGGTCCTCAATGTCAAAGATGATAGGCGTGCTGGACCATTTTAGAAGCTTGCGCGATTCGACAGGCGGTTCCGCTGCATTGACTTCCCGCGCCCATTGCTTGAGTTGGCGGTGTGAAGCGTGCAGAGAAGCACCGACGTCAACACACAAGACCTCTGTGGCTTTATGAAACTCCTGTTCACTGTCCTCAACATCTTCCATGTCTTCGTCGTCGTCGTCTTCATCGTTGTCGCGGCCGCGGGGAGGCCTGTCTCCTTGCCACTGCTTGGCCTTTCCGCGGCGCCCTCCCCGTCCGGCGCGCTTCTTGCCGGGTTCTTCAGCACCCCCTTGGGCTGTCTCCTTGTCGCGCCGCTCGTACTCAGCTCTTTGCTGCTGGACGAGCTGCTCGACTTTCTTGCAGCTCCGGAGGTCATGGCCCTTGGTGCGGTGAATCTTGCAGTATTGGTTGTTGGAGCCATCCTGCTTGTCGGCAGCCGCCACAGCCTGGCAGTTGGTGCATGCGGCAACCTCCTTGCCGGAGCTGCCGACTTTGGCTCGCTTGGCGCCGCCGTCGCTGCTGGACTGCTCAACGACCAGCACCTCTTTGTTCTGCTTCTTCCTGTTGTTGCGCCGCCGGTTTTTCTTTGCCGGGGCGGCATCCTTGCTGTCAGATCCTCCTGCTCCAGTGCTTTCTCTGGGGAATTTCCTCCCTTCCTCAGCGCGTGCACACTTGTCGGCCAGGGCATATAGCTCGCTAACGTCCCGAATCCTGCACATCGCCATCTCCTCCCGCATCCTGCGGTTACGCACGTTCTGATGGAACGCGCTGATTACCGCGGCGGGGTGGATATTTGGGATGTTGTGCTGTACACGGCTGAACCTCTGGATATACTTGCGCAGGGGTTCTCCTTCCTTCTGGACGAGCAGATGGAGATCGCTCTCTTGGCCATGAGGTTTGTGGCCGCCAGTGAAGGCGCCGACAAACTGATGGCATAGATCAGCCCAGGAGGATATGGAGTTGTCCGGCAGGTGCATGAGCCAGGACCTGACGTTGGGCTTGAGCACCAACGGGAAGTAGTTGGCAAGGATCTTATCGTCCCGCCCCCCAGCAGCCTGCACCGCGATGGTGTAGATGCTGAGGAACTCCGACGGATGCGACTTGCCGTCGTACTTCTCTGGTACATCTGGTTTGAAATTCTTCGTACTGGGCCACTGGACTTGCCGCAGCTCACGAGTGAACGCAGGGCAACCTACCGCGTACGGCAAGTTGCCTGGTTCCCCTGGCGCATGCATGTCAACAGAGGGCCCAGCACGCTGGTCTGATTGACGCCACGCTTCTCTCCGGCGCTCGATGCGAGTACGAGCGTCTTCTTGTTGTCGTTCTTGAAGAACTTGGCGCTGATCGTGGCGAGCTCGCGGATCTGACAACGCGGTGGAGTCGCTGTCGAGGTGGACCCGGCGAGTCGTCGATCTTGGCCTTCGGGATGGAGAGTGCACAGTAGTTGCACCCTCACCAGTCTTATCGTCCCTGGCCCGTGCCTGGCTGGCTTGCCGCGGTTGAGGCGTGCTCGGCTGCCGTGGAGTGTCGCCGTTGGCGAAGCCGATGAGACTCTGGATAGTGGCTCTCCAGTCGTCAACCTTGTCCGCCGCTGGAGGGTAGTCTAGGAGCAGCTGAGCTCGCGCCGAAGCTTCTGCTGCGGTGGCGGGTGGCGGTGGCGAACGGTGCGAGGAGCGGGATATGCTCAGACTTCTAACTACGTTAGAAGGAGCAGTATCTCGTCCAGGCGACCGTGTCTCGCTCGCGCCAGCAGGTTGACGTGCACGGTGGTCCTGAGCGCTCCGAGATCCACCAGCTTGATTTTGATCTAGCGAACGCATGGTACCGTGAGTACCATGATGCTGCCGGTCCCGCGCCTCCTGAGATGGGCGCGGTGCATGCACGGACGCCGAGGTCTTGGAGTGTGCCCGGTCATTGTGGGAGCCGGCTACGCCGCCGACGGGTGGCGCAGCCTTGTCCTGGGACCTGGCAGTACCGTGGGTTCCCTCGTCGACGCGTGCCCTTCCGCCGGTGCCTGCCCCACCAACCGTTTGCTCCGGCGGTGGCTGGCTCGGCGCGGACGGAGCAGCTGCCTCTGAAACTTTCTTCTTCGGCGGCATGTTGATGAAGATGATGGAGATCTAGCTCACGAGAACGCCGGATCTGGTTCACACAACTTCGACGCCCCCTACCTGGCGCGCCGGAGATGCCGGGGTTGCTGATCCACGGGCACCTATGGGACCGGCGGACCGGGTCCCTTTTGGTTCGGCGGGGGCGGAGGTCGCGCAAAGAGCAGATCGAGGCGGAGCACGCGAGCGATTTACCCAGGTTCGGGCCGCACGGATGCGTAAAACCCTACTCCTGCTTTGTGGTTTGTATTGATTTCTAGCTCGGGAGCGCGGAGTGCTACAGTACACTCCAGCAGCTAGCAAGACCGAGCGTGAGTGTTTGAAGTGGCTAACCCCCCTCCACGTTGCACACGGGCCTCCTTTTATATGCTCAAGGGGTTACCGACATAGCAACGGAGGTAGAGGGCAAAAATGGAAAGGTGATGTGGTAGGTACAGCTACCTGCTATAGTGTTATCGTACCTCACCCTGGCGGCAGGGGACAAGGGCATTAATTGCCCGTCTGTGTCGCCTAAACAGTACCGAAGTGGACCGCTAGGGACGCCACCGTTTGCCACGATGGTTATCTTGTCAGCGCCTGCTTGCCACCTCGCACCCCTAGCTGCACGGCCTCCTGCCACGTGCGCTCGGGAGGGTCCTGGAGCGACACGTTGGCGGGTGTGCTGGAGCGCGGGCACGAAGTGGGGGTTTCCCACGGCAAGCCCCTTGTCGCGGTCGTCGCCTTCTCGTGTTCGGGAGCTTGCCGCTCACCGGGCCTTGCCGGGACGCGCGGCGCGTCGCGGCAAGGTTTTCTTGGTATGCCTTGAGTGGCCTTCCCGGCAAGCTCCTCTTGCCGGGGTCTTGTCTCCTTCCCGGCCAGCTTCTCTTGCCGGGGCCTTGGTTGGCCTCCCCGGCAAGCTCCTCTTGCCGGGGCCTTAGTTTGGGTACTTTGTTCTTGAATGGTCTTCAATGTAGCCGCGGAAGGTCTTGGCGGCCATTGCGGCAAGCCTTGCCGCGGGAAGCTGCGACTGCCCGTGCACAAGTTCGGGATACTAGGGTACCCCTACTCTAGTAGACCGACACCGCTGCGACCAGCCCAGGCAGGGGGGACTATGGTCCCGGTTGGTGACACCAACCGGGACCAAAAGGCGAGCTGAGGTTTTTGTTTTTTTTAAAGGGGCTGGTTTAGGGGTTCGGGGGTTAATTTAGGTTGTTATTAGCTAGCTAATAGAGAGAAGTGTCCTCTCTTATATCTCCATTCTTGGTTTACCAACGCTACTGCTATGCCTAAACATGGCTTAGATTGAAGTGAAGGCAACATGTGGTGCATGTCCAAAGTAATACTAATCCTAACTTGATCAAGTTTGGATTGTACTACTTTCGACATGCACCACATGCATGTTGCCTTCACTTCAATCCAATCCATGTTCATTTCACTCGCTGGTATATAATAACTCGTCATGCTCGCATCATGCATCGTCATATATAATAACAAGTCTACTAATCATCATCATACAACTTGCGATCATATATAATAACAAGTCTACTAATCATCATCATGCATGTACTCGTTTTTAATAACAAGTCATACGATCATCATCCTCATAGTCATCGAACCAACCCTACTTAATTGTTCTTAGCACATGATCATCAGTATTAGGTAGGACCTAAATACCCTCTTTAAGGTAAAATAGCATAAAACAATATAGACCCTGACTCTCCATTATGGAGAAAGGACATCATCCTTTCTCCAATTCTTGCGCTTTGCTTCCTTTTGCTTCCAAGAACCTCCTTACGACTGTCCATACATTTTTTCCATCCTTTGATTTGCATGTCTTCGTTTCTTTTAGAAATCTGGTATGGACAGTTCAGATTCGTAGGATGACCTGGCTGTATGTTCAAAACATTAAGGCTACCTTTTTGATACATCAAATGAGGCACACAATTCTCTGGGCTTATCTATTGAAAAACATAGTAATAACTTCATATTGTCTATTTTTCCCTGTTTTTTTTTGTTTTCTTTTTTGCTTTATTTATTTTGTTTTGTTTCTACTTACAAAAAAACTTATTTATTTTATTTTATTTCTAATTACTTATTTGTTTTACTTTATGATAATTCCTTTTGCTATTAAAGTTTCTAACCAAAAAAGTTATTTATGTAAATTCTTTTTGCTTTTAATGATTTTGATATTTTGAACAGAAAATACTTTGATAATTTTAGTTGCATCAATTTTATATAATTTTAGTTTCAATAATACTAGAGGTTTCTTATAATGTTTTGAACAGAAAAATACTTTGATAATTTTAGTTTCATAAATTTTATTTATGTTATTAAAGTTTATTTTATTTTGTTTCTACTTATATATTTTATTAAATTTTATATTATTTTGTTTCTAATTACTTATTTATTTTATTTTATGATAATTATTTTTGCTATTAAAGTTTGTAACAAAAAAGTACTTTATGGAAATTCTGTGAACTCCTGACTTTTTGTGTGTGAAAAATGCACCATTCAAAGCCACATCATCAATTTTCAACCCTTTCTGACTTCATTTGTTATTTTACATGCATTTACTTATTATTTTGAGCTATAACACCCTGAAATTGAAAAGCATTTCAAATGAACTCTGAAATGGTTGAAAGTTGGCATGGTATCGTCATTTCGTCCACATAGCATGAGCAAGAAAGTTGAGAGGGTTACAGCAAAAACTGGATGAACTTTGTGTACAAAATGGACAATCTCTTTCGAAGTATCAGGATTTCATACGGAAACTTGTCTGTTACAACAGGCATTTCAAATGAATTGTGAAAAGGTTGAAAGTTGGCATGGTATCATCATAATAGTTGTGGAGAGAAAGTCTTCAATTTTTCTTCGCTTGTGTCCTTTCCTTATTGCGCCGTAACCATGGATAATCTTCATCATTTATCAGGATGCATGGGTCAGCCTTGACTTTGAAGGGAGGAATTTCATGAAAATTTTCATAATCTTCGGACATGTCCGTCTTGCCCTCCACTCCCATGATGTCCCTTTTTCCTGAAAGAACTATGTGGCGCTTTGGCTCATCGTATGATGTATTCGCTTTCTTATCTTTTCTTTTTCTCGGTTTGGTAGACATGTCCTTCACATAGATAACCTGTGCCACATCATTGGCTAGGACAAACGGTTCGTCGGTGTACCCAAGATTGTTCAGATCCACTGTTGTCATTCCGTACTGTGGGTCTACCTGTACCCCGCCTCCTGACAGATTGACCCATTTGCACTTAAACAAAGGGACCTTAAAATCATGCCCGTAGTCAAGTTCCCATATGTCCACTATGTAACCATAATATGTGTCCTTTCCCCTCTCGGTTGCTGCATCAAAGTGGACACCGCTGTTTTGGTTGATGCTCTTTTGATCTTGGGCGATCGTGTAAAATGTATTCCCATTTATCTCGTATCCTTTGTAAGTCAATACAGTCGAAGATGGTCCCCTGGAAAACAAGTACAACTCATCACAAACAGTGTTGTCACCTCTAAGACGTGTTTCCAACCAACTGCTGAAAGTCCTGATGTGTTCACATGTAATCCAGTCATCGCACTGCTCAGGGTGTTTGGAGCGCAGATTGTTCTTTTGTTCATCGACATACGGGGTCACCAAGGTAGAGTTCTGTAGAACTGTGTAGTGTGCTTGAGAGCAAGAATATCCGTCCCTGCATATTATTGAGTCCCCTCCAAGCGTGCCTTTTCCAGTCAGTCTCCCCTCATACCGTGATTTAGGGAGACCTATCTTCTTAAGGCCAGGAATGAAGTCAACACAAAACCCAATGACATCCTCTGTTTGATGGCCCATGGAGATGCTTCCTTCTGGCCTAGCGCGGTTACATACATATTTCTTTAGGACTCCCATGAACCTCTCAAAGGGGTACATATTGTGTAGAAATATGGGGCCCAGAATGACAATCTTGTCAACTAGATGAAATAGGACGTGCGTCATGATATTGAAGAAGGATGGTGGGAACACCAGCTCGAAACTGACAAGACATTGCACCACATCACTCCTTAGCCTTGGTATGATTTCTGGATCGATCACCTTCTGAGAGATTGCATTGAGGAATGCACATAGCTTCACAATGGCTAATCGAACGTTTTCCGGTATAAGACCCCTCAATGCAACCGGAAGAAGTTGCGTCATAATCATGTGGCAGTCATGAGACTTTAGGTTCTGGAACTTTTTCTCTGTCATATTTATTATTCCCTTTATATTCGACGAGAAGCCAGTCGGGACCTTCATACTAAGCAGGCATTCAAAGAAGATTTCCTTCTCTTCTTTGGTAAGAGCGTAGCTGGCAGGACCTTCATACTGCTTTGGAGGCATGTCGTCTTTTTTGTGCAAACGTTGAAGGTCCTCCCGTGCCTTAGCTGTATCTTTTGTCTTCCCATACACGCCCAAGAAGCCTAGAAGGTTCACGCAAAGGTTCTTCGTCACGTGTATCACGTCGATCGAAGGGCGGACGTCTAGGTCTTTCCAGTAGGGTAGGTCCCAAAATATAGATTTCTTCTTCCACATGGGTGCGCGTCCCTCAGCGTCATTCAGAATAGCTAGTCCACCGGGACCCTTTCCAAAGATTACATGTAAATCATTGACCATAGCAAGTACGTGATCACCGGTACACATGGCGGGCTTCTTCCGGTGATCCGCCTCGCCTTTGAAATGCTTGCCTTTCTTTCGACATTGATGGTTGGTCGGAAGAAATCGATGATGGCC
Organism: Triticum urartu; assembly: GCF_003073215.2. Taxonomy (NCBI): domain Eukaryota; kingdom Viridiplantae; phylum Streptophyta; class Magnoliopsida; order Poales; family Poaceae; genus Triticum; species Triticum urartu. The sequence continues at coordinate 67,317,123 of NC_053023.1, read as the reverse complement.
CAGGTACACATTCTTCCTACATTTGTCCAGGTATATACTTTTGGTGTTAGTGAAACAGTGCGTGCATGCATGGTATCCCTTGTTTGTCTATCCTGAAAGGTTACTGAGAGCGGGCCAATCGTTGATGGTTACAAACAGCAACACATGCAGGTTAAATTCCTCCTGTTTGTGCTCATCCCATGCACGTACACCGTTTCCATTCCATAGCTTTAAAAGTTCTTCAACTAATGGCCTTAGGTACACATCAATGTCGTTGCCGAGTTGCTTAGGGCCTTGGATGAGAACTGGCATCATAATGAACTTCCGCTTCATGCACATCCAAGGAGGAAGGTTATACATACATAGAGTCACGGGCCAGGTGCTCTGATTGCTGCTCTGCTCCCCGAAAGGATTAATGCCATCCGTGCTTAAACCAAACCATACGTTCCTTGGGTCACGTGCAAACTCAGCACAGTACTCTCTCTCGATTTTTCTCCACCGCGACCCATCAGCGGGAGCTCTCAACTTGCCGTATTTCTTACGGTCCTCTTTGTGCCATCGCATCAACTTGGCATGCTCTTCGTTTCTGAACAGTCATTTCAACCATGGTATTATAGGAGCATACCACATCACCTTCGCAGGAACCCTCTTCCTGCGGGGCTCTCCGTCAACATCACCAGGGTCACCCCGTCTGATCTTATACCGCAATGCACCGCATACCGGGCATGCATTCAAATCCTCATACGCATCGCGGTAGAGGATGCAGTCATTAGGGCATGCATGTATCTTCTGCACCTCCAATCCTAGAGGGCATACGACCTTCTTTGCTACGTACGTACTGTCGGGCAATTCGTTATCCTTTGGAAGCTTCTTCTTCAATATTTTCGTTAGCTTCTCAAATCATTTGTCAGGTACAGCATTCTCTTCCTTCCACTGCAGCAATTCCAGTATGGTACCGAGCTTTGTGTTGCCATCTTCACAATTGGGGTACAACCCTTTTTTGTGATCCTCTAACATGCGATCGAACTTTAGCTTCTCCTTTTGACTTTCGCATTGCATCCTTGCATCGACAACGACCCGGCAGAGATCATCATCATCGGGCACATCGTCTGGTTCCTCTTGATCTTCAGCAGCTTCCCTCGTTGCAGCATCATCGGCCACATCGTCTGGTTCCTCTTGATATTCAACAGCTCCCCCGTTGCAGCATCACCGTATTCAGGGGGCACATAGTTGTCATCGTCCTCTTCTTCTTCGTTGTCTTCCATCATAACCCCTATTTCTCCGTGCTTCGTCCAAACATTATAGTGTGGCATGAAACCCTTATAAAGCAGGTGGGTGTGAAGGATTTTCCGGTTAGAGTAAGACTTCGTATTCCCACATATAGGGCATGGACAACACATAAAACCATTCTGCTTGTTTGCCTCAGCCACTTCGAGAAAATTATGCATGCCCTTAATGTACTCGGAGGTGTGTCTGTTACCATACATCCATTGCCGGTTCATCTGCGTGTATTATATATAATTATGTGTGTCAAAAGTAAGAAAATCAGACAAGTATCTATCTAAAGTAAGAAAATCAGATAAGTATCTATCTAAAGTAAAAAAAATCAGAAAAAAGATAAGAACAAGAGGCTCACCACGGTGGTGCCGGTGACGAGATCGGCGCGGGCGATCGACGGCGGTGAAAATGGGGACGGGGCGTGATGGACCACTAAATCTAGACAAATCTCAGGAAAAATGGAGCTCCGAGGTCGAGCTTCGAGAGGAGAAAGCTTAACTAGTGTGTCTCGGGCATTTCATCGAACACCTCATGTGCATAGGAGGTGAGCAAGAGCACCCAAATGCCCTCCCCTCGCTGGCCAGAAAAAATAGAGCACTATGGAGTACTCTGCTGCGGCGACGGGTATATGTAGGCAACATATTTGTCCCGGTTCGTGACAGGAACTGGGACTAAAGCCCCCCCTTCTGTTCCGGTTCTAGGCACGAACCGGGACCAATGGCTGTGGGCCAGGAGCACGGCCCATTAGTCCTGGTTCGTAACTAGAACCAGAACAAATGGATCCAGACGAGTCGGGACCAATGCCCAGGAGGCCCCGGCCGGCCCCCTGGGCTCATGAACCGGGACTAATGCCCCCCATGGGCCCCGATTTGTGAAGAACCGGGACTAATGGGCTGGCCAGGCCCGAACCAAAGCCATGTTTACTACTAGTGGAGGCAGGGGGTGCGCCTACCCCCTGGGCGCGCCCTCCACCCTCGTGGGCCCCTCGTGGCCCACTGATCTACTTCTTCCTCTTATATATACCTACGTACCTTGAAAACATCTAGGAGCACCACGAAACCTTATTTCTACCGCCGCAACCTTCTGTACCAAAGAGATCCCATCTTGGGGCTGTTTCCGGAGCTCCGCCGGAGGGGGCATTGATCACGGAGGGCCACTACATCAACACCATGGCCTCTCCGATGATGTGTGAGTAGTTTACCTCAGACCTTCGGGTCCATAGTTATTAGCTAGATGGCTTCTTCTCTCTCTTTGGATCCCAATACAAAGTACTCCTCGATTCTCTTGGAGATCTATTCAATGTAATCTTCTTTTGTGGTGTGTTTGTCAAGATCCAATGAATTGTGGGTTTATGATCAAGTTTATCTATGAATAATATTTGAATCTTCTATGAATTATTTTATGTATGATTGGTTATCTTTGCAAGTATCTTTGAATTATCAGTTTGGTTTGGCCTACTAGATTGATCTTTCTTGCAATGGGAGAAGTGCTTAGCTTTGGGTTCAATCTTGCGGTGCTCGATCCCAATGACAGAAAGGGAAACGACACGTATTGTATTGTTGCCATCGAGGATAAAAAGATGGGGTTTATATCATATTGCATGAGTTTATCCCTCTACATCATGTCATCTTGCTTAAAGCATTACTATGTTCTTATGAACTTAATACTCTAGATGCATGCTGGATAGCGGTCGATGTGTGGAGTAATAGTAGTAGATGCAGGCAGGAGTCGGTCTACTTGTCACGGACGTGATGCCTATATACATGATCATACCTAGATATTCTCATAATTATTTGCTTTTCTATCAATTGCTCGACAGTAATTTGTTCACCCACCGTAATACTTATGCTATCTTGAGAGAAGCCACTAGTGAAACCTATGGCCCCCGGGTCTATTTTCCATCATACAAGTTTCCAATCTATTTTATTTTGCAATCTTTACTTTCAATCTATATCATAAAAATACCAAAAATATTTATCTTATTATTATCTCTATCAGATCTCACTCTTGCAAGTGGCCGTGAAGGGATTGACAACCCCTTTATCGCGTTGGTTGCGAGGTTCTTATTTGTTTGTGTAGGTATGAGGTGACTCGCGCGTGGTCTCCTACTGGATTGATACCTTCGTTCTCAAAAACTAAGGGAAATACTTACGCTGCTTTGCTGCATCACCCTTTCCTCTTCAAGGGAAAACCAGCGCATGCTCAAGAGGTAGCAAGAAGGATTTCTGGCGCCGTTGCCGGGGAGATCTACGCTAAGTCAAGACATACCAAGTACCCATCACAACTCTTATCCTTTGCATTACAATATTTGCCATTTGCCTCTCATTTTCCTCTCCCCCACTTCAGCCTTGTCGTTTTATTCGCCCTCTTTCCCGTTCGCCCCTTTTTCGCTCCTTTCGTCGTTATGCCTAGTCCTTTATCTACTCCTTTGTCTCTCGAGAATGAAGTTCTTAATTTTAAATGAAGGGAGGGAGAAAATCTAAAAGATGCTTGGTACAGAATTTGCAATGCGCAAAATAGATCTACTAGGAAGCAATCTACTTCCGTTCTTCTTCGCAATTTTTATGTAGGCATCACTCCTTGGAATAGATATATTCTTGATACCATTACCGGAGGAAATTTCTTGGGTAGCCATACTTTTGATTCTTATAATGCTATGATAGATTTGTTTGGCCCACCACCTCTTTTGGTTAATGGAACTATTTTAACTTTGGAACATGTGATGCAACGGCTTGAATTATTGAAAATAAAGTTGCCACCATAGAGTTAATTGAAAATTTGGATAGAAATATCCATAACCAAATTACCCAATATGGATCTAAGGTAGAAGTTGCTCTTAAAATTTTTAAATAAAAGAGACCTATGGTTAATGAAAAGATAGATCAAGATTCCACTAGAATTGGTGAAATTGAGGATATTATTACCAACCTAGGGTCTGTCTTTTCTTCCGTGAGAAACACTCCTCCTGATGCTAAGATAGCCAAATTGATGTGTGTTCCTAAAAATAAGGGTGAAACTTCTAGTAAGGGAAATGCGGACCTCAAATCCATAAGTGTTCACACCAACTTTCTCACTATCCTTAAGGAACCTTTTGCTACAAATGATTTTCTCGATTTCGTTCTTAGGAGTTTGATAATTAATAAAAATAAAGAAACCCCTAGGATTTATAGGTGTCTTATTGAAGAATTGCCTACCAAAGATGGCAATACCTCAATCTATCCTCGCTTTTATGCCTAGCTAGGGGCGTTAAACGATAGCGCTTGTTGGGAGGCAACCCAATTTTCTTTTTATTCCTTGATTTTTCTTCCTGTCTAGTAATAAATAATTTATCTAGACTCTGTTTTGGTTGTGTTTTTGTGTTTAATTAGTGTTTGTGCCAAGTAGAACCGTTGGGAAAACTTGGGGAAAGTCTTTTTGATCTTGCTGTAAAAAACAGAAACTTTAGCGCTCACGAGAATTGCTGCCATTTTTTATTGGAGAGTGATATTTAGTTAATTATTTTTGAATATGATTAACAGATAAATTACTCACGTCCAGAAATTTATTTTAGAATTTTTGGGGCTCAAGAAGTTTGCGTTAGTTACCGATTACTACAGACTGTTCTGTTTTTGACAGATTCTGTTTTTCGTGTGTTGTTTGCTTATTTTGATGAATCTATCGGTAGTAATGGAGTTTATAAACCATAGAAAATTTGTAATAAATTAGTTTTAACACCAATATAAATAAAGAATTAGTTCATTACAGTACCTTGAAGTGGTGTTTTGTTTTCTTTCGCTAACGGAGCTCACGAGATTTTCTCTAAAGTTTTGTGTTGTGAAGTTTTCAAGTTTTGGGTAAATATTTGATGGATTATGGAACAAGGAGTGTCAAGAGCCTAAGCTTGGGGATTCCCAAGTCACCCCAAGGTAAAATCCAAGGACACCAAAAAGCCTAAGCTTGGGGATGCCCCGGAAGGCATCCCCTCTTTTGTCTTCGTTCATCGGTATTACTTGGAGCTATATTTTTATTCACCACATGATATGTGTTTTGCTTGGAGAGACTTGTATGATTTGAGTCTTTGCTTTTTAGTTTACCAAAATCATCCTTGATGTACACACCTTTTGAGACAGACACACATGAATCGGAATTTATTAGAATACTCTTTGTGATTCACTTATATCTTTTGAGCTATATAGTTTTTGCTCTAGTGCTTCACTTATATCTTTTAGAGCACGGTGGTGGTTTTATTTTATAGAAATAATTGATCTCCCATGCTTCACTTATATTATTTTGAGAGTCCTTTAGAACAACATGGCAATTTGCTTTTATGCATAATAAAAAACTTTCATATAAGTGCATTGAATACTAAGAGAAGTTTGATACTTGATGATTTTTTTGAGATATGGAGATAGTGATATCAAAGTTGTGCTAGTTGAGTAGTTGTGAATTTGAGAAATAATTGTGTTGAAGTTTGCAAGTCCCGTAGCATGCACGTATGGTAAACGTTGTGTAACAAATTGGAAACATGAGGTGTTATTTGATTGTCTTCCTTATGAGTGGCGGTTGGGGACGAGCAATGGTCTTTTCCTACCAATCTATCCCCCTAGGAGCATGCACGTAATACTTGGTTTTTGATGACTTGTAGATTTTTTTCAATAAGTATGTGAGTTCTTTATGACTAATGTTGAGTCCATGGATTATACGCACTCTCACCCTTCCATCATTGCTAGCCTCTTCGCTACCGTGCATTGCTCTTTCTTACCTTGAGAGTTGGTGCAAACTTCGCTGGTGCATCCAAACCCAGTGATACAATACGCTCTATCACATATAAACCTCCTTATATCTTCCTCAAAACAACCACCATACCTACCTATTATGGCATTTCCATAGTCATTCCGAGATATATTGCCATGCAACTTTCCACCGTTCCGTTTATTATGACACGCATCATCATTGTCATATTGCCTTGCATGATCATGTAGTTGACATCGTTTTTGTGGCAAAGCCACCATTCATAATTCTTTCATACATGTCACTCATGAGTCATTGCACATCCCGGTACACCGCTGGAGGAATTCATATAGAGTCATATCTTGTTCTAGTATCGAGTTGTAATCATTGAGTTGTAAATAAATAGAAGTGTGATGATCATCATTAATAGAGCATTGTCCCCCCAAAAAAGAGAAAGGCAGCCAAATAAAAAAATAAGGCCCAAAAAAGGGGCAATGCTACTATCCTTTTTCCACACTTGTGCTTCAAAGTAGCACCATGATCTTTATGATAGAGAGTCTCTCATTTTGTCATTTTCATATACTAGTGGGAATTTTTCATTATAGAACTTGGCTTGTATATTCCAACAATGGGCCTCCTCAAGTGCCCTAGGTCTTCGTGAGCAAGCAAGTTGGATGCACACCCACTTAGTTTCTTTTGTTGAGCTTTCATACATTTATAGCTCTAGTGCATTCGTTGCATGGCAATCCCTACTCCTTGCATTGACATCAATTGATGGGTATCTCCCTAGCTCATTGATTAGCCGCGTCAATGTGAGATTTTCTCCTTTTTGTCTTCTCCACATAACCCCCTTCATTATATTCTATTCCACCCATAGTGTTATATCCATGGCTCACGCTCATGTATTGCGTAAAGTTGAAAAAAGTTTGAGATTACTAAAGTAAGAAACAATTGCTTGGCTTGTAATCGAGGTTGTGCATGATGAGAGCATTCTTGCGTGACGAAAATGGAGCATGACCAAACTATATGATTTTGTAGGGATGAACTTTCTTTGGCCATGTTATTTTGAGAAGACATGATTGCTTAGTTAGTATGCTTGAAGTATTATTATTTTTATGTCAATATTAAACTTTTATCTTGAATCTTTCGGATCTGAACATCCATGCCACAATAAAGAAAATTACATTCAGAAATATGTTAGGAAGCATTCCACATCAAAAATTCTGTTTTTATCATTTACCTACTCGAGGACGAGCATGAATTAAGCTTGGGGATGCTTGATACGTCTCCAACGTATCTATATTTTTTTTATTGTTCCATGCTATTATATATTCTGTTTTGGATGTTTAATGGGCTTATTTATACACTTTTATATTATTTTTGGGACTAGCCTATTAATTGGAGGCCCAACCCAAATTGCTGTTTTTTGCCTATTTCAGTGTTTCACAGAAAAAGAAAATCAAACGGAGTCCAAATGGAATGAAACCTTCGAGAGCATGATTTTTGGAACAAACGTGATCCAAAGGACTTGGAGTGGACGTCAAGCAATCAACGAGGCGGCCACGAGGCAGGGGGCGCGCCTACCCCCCTGGGCTGGGCCTCCTTGTGGCTCCACCGACCTACTTCTCCCTCGTGGGCCCCTCGTGTCTCCACCGACCTACTTCTTCCTCCTATATATACCTACATACCCTGAAAACATTGAGGAGCACCACAAAACCCTATTTCCACCGCCGCAACCTTCTGTACCCAAGAGATCCCATCTTGGGGCCTTTTTCGGAGCTCCGCCGGAGGGGGCATTGATCACGGAGGGCCTCTACATCAACTCCATGGCCCCTCTGATGATGTGTGAGTAGTTTACCTCAGACCTTCGGGTCCATAGTTATTAGCTAGATGGCTTCTTCTCTCTCTTTGGATCTCAATACAAAGTTCTCCTCGATTCTCTTAGAGATCTATTCGATGTAATCTTCTTTTGCAGTGTGTTTGTCGAGATCCGATGAATTGTGGGTTTATGATCAAGTTTATCTATGAACAATATTTGAATCTTCTATGAATTATTTTATGTATGATTGGTTATCTTTGCAAGTCTCTTCGAATTATCAGTTTGGTTTGGCCTACTAGATTGATCTTTCTTGCAATGGGAGAAGTGCTTAGCTTTGGGTTCAATCTTGCGGTGCTCGATCCCAATGACAGAAAGGGAAACGACACGTATTGTATTGTTGCCATCGAGGATAAAAAGATGGGGTTTATATCATATTGCATGAGTTTATCCCTCTACATCATGTCATCTTGCTTAAAGCATTACTATGTTCTTATGAACTTAATACTCTAGATGCATGCTGGATAGCGGTCGATGTGTGGAGTAATATTAGTAGATGCAGGCAGGAGTCGGTCTACTTGTCACGGACGTGATGCCTATATACATGATCATACCTAGATATTCTCATAATTATTTGCTTTTCTATCAATTTCTCGACAGTAATTTGTTCACCCACCGTAATACTTATGCTATCTTGAGAGAAGCCACTAGTGAAACCTATGGCCCCCGGGTCTATTTTTCATCATACAAGTTTCCAATCTATTTTATTTTACAATCTTTACTTTCAATCTATATCATAAAAATACCAAAAATATTTATCTTATTATTATCTCTATCATATCTCACTCTTGCAAGTGGCCATGAAGGGATTGACAACCCCTTTATCGCGTTGGTTGTGAGGTTCTTATTTGTTTGTGTAGGTAATAATAAAGTTTCCTTATTTCATGATAAATTTTTATTATTCATGCTAGAATTGTATTAAACGGAAACATAATACATGTGTGAATACATAAACAAACATAGTGTCACTAGTATGCCTCTACTTGACTACCTCGTTAATCGAAGATGGTTAAGTTTCCTAACCATAGACATGAGTTGTCATTTGATTAACGGGATCACATCATTGGGAGAATAATGTGATTGACTTGACCCATTCCGTTAGCTTAGCACTTGATCGTTTAGTATGTTGCTATTGCTTTCTTCATGACTTATACATGTTCCTATGACTATGAGATTATGCAACTTCTGTTTATCGGAGGAACACTTTGTGTGCTACCAAACGTCACAACTTAACTGGGTGATTATAAAGGTGCTCTACAAGAGTCTCCAAAGGTACTTGTTGAGTTGGCGTATTTTGAGATTAGGATTTGTCACTCCGATCGTCAGAGAGGTATCTCTGGGCCCTGTCGGTAATGCACATCACTATAATCCTTGCAAGCAATGTGACTAATGAGTTAGTTGTAGGATGATGCATTACAGAATGAGTAAAGAGACTTGCCGGTAACAAGATTGAACTAGGTATTGAGATACCGATGATCGAATCTCGGGCAAGTAACATACCGATGACAAAGGGAACAACGTATGTTGTTATGCGGTTTGAACGATAAAGATCTTCGTAGAATACGTAGGAGCCAATATCAGCATCCAGGTTCCGCTATTGGTTATTGACTGGAGACGTGTCTCGGTCATGTCTACATAGTTCTCGAACCCGTAGGGTCCGCACGCTTAACGTTCAGTGATGATTTGTATTATGAGTTTATGTATTTTGATGAACCGAAGGTAGTTTGGAGTCCCGGATGAGATCGGGGACATGACGAGGAGTCTCGAAATGGTTGAGACATAAAGATCGATATATTGGACGATGATAACCCACACGTATAGGGGATCGCAACAGTTTTTGAGGGTAAAGTATTCAACCCAAATTTATTGATTCGACACAAGGGGAGCCAAAGAATACTCTCAAGTATTAGCAGCTGAGTTGTCAATTCAACCACACCTGGAAACTTAGTATCTGCAGCAAAGTATTTAGTAGCAAAGTAATATGATAGTAGTGGTAATGGTAGCAAAAGGTAACAGTAGTAAAAGTAATGTTTTTGGTATTTTGTAGTGATGATAGCAATAGCAACGGGAAAGTAAATAAGCAAAGAACAATATATGGAAAGCTCGTAGGCAATGGATCGGTGATGGAGAATTATGCCGGATGCGGTTCATCATGTAACAGTCATAACCTAGGGTGACACAGAACTAGCTCCAGTTCATCAATGTAATGTAGGCATGCATTCCGAATATAGTCATATGTGCTTATGGAAAAGAACTTGCATGACATCTTTTGTCCTACCCTCCCGTGGCAGCGGGGTCCTTACAGAAACTAAGGGATATTAAGGCCTCCTTTTAATAGAGTACCGGAACAAAGCATCATCACCGGTAATTATCCCAATTATTGTCACTTCGGGGTTAACGGATCATAACACATAATAGGTGACTATAGACATGCAAGATAGGATCAAGAACTCTCATATATTGATGAAAACATAATAGGTTCAGATCTGAAATCATGGCACTCGGGCCCTAGTGACAAGCATTAAGCATAGCAAAGTCATAGCAACATCAATCTCAGAACATAGTGGATACTAGGGATCAAACCCTAACAAAACTAACTCGATTACATGATAGATCCCATCCAACCCATCACCGTCCAGCAAGCCTACAATGGAATTACTCATGCACGGCGGTGAGCATCATGAAATTGGTGATGGAGGATGGTTGATGATGACAATGGCGACGGATTCCCCTCTCCGGAGCCCTGAACGGACTCCGGATCAGCCATCCCGAGAGGTTTTAGGGCTTGGCGGTGGCTCCGTATCGTAAAACGCGATGAATTCTTCTCTCTGATTTTTTTCTCCCAGAGAAACAATATATAGAGTTGGAGTTGGAGTCGGAGGAGCTCCAGGGGCCCACGAGGTAGGGGGCGCGCCCCCCACCCTCGTGGACAGGTGGGGGGCCCCCTGGCCTTCATCTTTTCCAGGTATTTTTTATATTTTCCAAAAAGTTGCTCCGTGAAGTTTCAGGTCATTCCGAGAATGTTTGTTTCTGCACATAAATAACACCATGGTAATTCTGCTGAAAACAGCGTCAGTCCCGGTTAGTTCCATTCAAATCATGCAAGTTAGAGTCCAAAACAAGGGCAAAAGTTTTTGGAAAAGTAGATACGACATAGACGTGTCAGACGACTATATTCGGACATCGGAAATGTTCCGAGTGGTTCGGGTATTTTTCGGTGTACCGGGGAGTTACGGGAATACGGGGGAAGAAGTATATGTGCCTTATTGGGCTTTAGGGGAGAGAGAGAGGCAGCCCTCCCAATGACTAGTCCGAATTTGACTAGGGGGAGGGGCGGCACCCCCTCCTTCCTTCTCTTCCCTCTTCCCCTTCCTTCTCTCCTACTCCTACTACTTGGAAGGGGAGGAATCCTACTCCCGGTTGGAGTAGGACTCCTCCAGGGCGCGCCATAGGGGCCGGCCCTCTCTCCCTCCTCCACTCCTTTATATACGTGGCCAGTGGCACCCCATAGACACACAAGTTGATCTGTTGATCTCTCCCAGCCATGTGCGGTGCCTCCTCCACCATAATCCACCTCGATCATATTGTAGTGGTGCTTAGGTGAAGCCCTGCATTGGTAGCATCATCATCACCATCACCACGCCATCGTGCTGACGAAACTCTCCCGTGAAGCTCTGCTGGATCGGAGTTCGCGGGACGTCATCGAGCTGAACGTGTGCTGAACTCGGAGGTGCTGTACGTTCGGTACTTGATCAGTCGGATCGTGAAGACATACGACTACATCAACCGCATTGTGCTAATGCTTCCGCTTTCTGTCTATGAGGGTACGTGGACACACTCTCCCCTCTCGTTGCTATGCATCACCATGATCTTGCGTGTGCGTAGGAAAATTTTGAAATTACTACGTTCCCGAACAGTGGTATCCGAGCCTGGTTTTATGCATTGATGTTATATGCACGAGTAGAACACAAGTGAGTTGTGGGCAATACAAGTCATACTGCTTACCAGCATGTCATACTTTGGTTCGGCAGTATTGTTGGATGAAGCGGCCCGGACCGACATTACGCGTATGCTTACGCGAGACTGGTTCTACCGACATGCTTTGCACATAGGTGGCTGGCGGGTGTCAGTTTCTCCAACTTTAGTTGAACCGAGTGTGGCTACGCCCGGTCCTTGAGAAGGTTAAAACAACAATAACTTGACAAACTATCGTTCTGGTTTTGATGCGTAGGTAAGAACGGTTCTTGCTCAGCCCGTAGCAGCCATGTAAAAACTTGCAACAACAAAGTAGAGGACGTCTAACTTATTTTTGCAGGGCATGTTGTGATGTGATATGGTCAAGACATGATGCTATATTTTATTATATGAGATGATCATGTTTTTTAACCGAGTTATCGGCAACTGGCAAGAGCCATATGGTTGTCGCTTTATTGTATGCAATGCAATCGCCCTGTAATGCTTTACTTTATCACTAAGCGGTAGCGATAGTCGTAGAAGCAATAGTTGGCGAGAAAACAACGATGCTACGATGGAGATCAAGGTGTCGCGCCGGTGACGATGGTGATCATGACGGTGCTTCGGAGATGGAGATCACAAGCACAAGATGATGATGGCCATCTCATATCACTTATATTGATTGCATGTGATGTTTATCCTTTATGCATCTTATTCTGCTTTGATTGACGGTAGCATTATAAGATGATCTCTCACTAATTTTCAAGATAAAAGTGTTCTCCCTGAGTATGCACCGTTTCCAAAGTTCGTCGTGCCGAGACACCACGTGATGATTGGGTGTGATAAGCTCTACGTTCATCTACAACGGTTGCAAGCCAGTTTTGCACACGCAGAATACTCGGGTTAAACTTGACGAGCCTAGCATATGCAGATATGGCCTCGGAACACTGAGACCGAACGGTCGAGCATGAATCATATAGTAGATATGTTCAACATTGAAAACTATTCCATCTCACGTGATGATTGGACATGGTTTAGTTGATTTGGGTCACGTTATCACTTAGATGGTCAGAGGGATGTCTATCTAAGTGGGAGTTCTTAAGTAATATGATTAATTGAACTTTAATTTATCATGAACTTAGTCCTCATAGTATTAGCATATCCATGTTGTAGATCAATAGCTCGCGTTTAGCTCTCCTATTTTATATGTTCGTAGAGAAAACTAAGTTGAAAGATTTTAGTAGCAATAATATGGATTGGATCCGTGTTCTGAGGATTATACTCATTGTTGCACAGAAAAATTATGTCCTTGATGCACCGCTAGGTGACAGACCGATTGCAGGAGCAAATGCAGATGTTATGAATGTTTGGCAAGCTCGATATGATGACTACTTGATAATTTACTGCACCATGATTTACGGCTTAGAATCGGGACTTCAAAGACGTTTTGAATGTCATGGACCATATGAGATGTTCCAGGAGTTGAAGTTAATATTTCAAGCAAATACCCGAGTTGAGAGATAGAGATATTAAGTCTCCAACAAGTTCTTTAGCTAAAAGATGGAGGAGAATAGCTCAAGCAGTGAGCATGTGCTCAGATTGTTTGGGAACTAAAATCGCTTGAATCAAGTGGGAGTTAATCTTCCAGATAAAATAGTGATTGGCAGAATTCTCTAGTCACCATCACCAAGTTAGTAGAACTTCGTGATGAACTATAGTATGCAAGGGATGACGAAAACGATTCCCGAGCTTTTCATGATGATGAAATCGATGAAGGTAGAAATCAAGAAAGAGCATCAAGTGTTGATGATTAACAAGACCACTAGTTTCAAGAAAAGGGCAAAGGGAAAGAAAGGGAACTTCATGTAGAATGGCAAGCAAGTTTTCACTTCCGTGAAGAAGCCCAAAGCTAGACTAAAGCCTGAAACTGAGTGCTTCTACTTCAAAGGAAATGGTCACTAGAAGCGGAAATGCCCTGAATATTTGGTGGATAAGAAGGATGGCAAAGTGAACAAGGGTATATTTGATATACAGGTTATTGATGTGTACCTTACCAGAGCTCGCAGTAGCACCTGGGTATTTGATACTGGTTCTGTTGCTAATATTTGCAACTCGAAACAGGGACTACAGATTAAGTGAACACTGGCTAAGGACGAGGTGACGATGCACGTGGGAAATGGTTCCAAAGTCGATGTGATCATCGTAGGCACGCTACCTCTACATCTACCTTCGGGATTAGTTTTAGACCTAAATAATTGTTATTTGGTGCCAGCGTTGAGCATGAACATTATATCTGGATCTTGTTTAGTGCGAGATGGTTATTCATTTAAATCTGAGAATAATGGTTGTTCAATTTATATGAGTAATATCTTTTATGGTCATGCACCCTTAAAGAGTGGTCTATTTTTGATGAATCTCGATAGTAGTGATACACATATTCATAATGTTGAAGCCAAAAGATGCGGAGTTGATAATGATAGTGCAACTTATTTGTGGCACTGCCGTTTGGGTCATATTGGTATAAAGCGCATGAAGAAACTCCATACTGATGGACTTTTGGAATCACTTGATTATGAATCACTTGGTACTTGCGAACCATGCCTCATGGGCAAGATGAGCAAAATGTCGTTCTCTAGAACTATGGAGCGAGCAACTGATTTGTTGCAGATCATACATACTGATGTATGTGGTCCAATGAATGTTGAGGCTCGCGGCGGGTATCGTTATTTATTCACCTTCACAGATGATTTAAGCAGATATGGGTATATCTACTTAATGAAACATAAGTCTGAAACATTTGAAAAGTTCAAAGAATTTCCGAGTGAAGTTGAAAATCATCGTAACAATAAAATAAAGTTTCTACGATCTGATCGTGGAGGAGAATATTTGAGTTACGAGTTTGGTCTACATTTGAAACAAGGCAGAATAGTTTCGCAACTCACGCCACTCAGAACACCACAGCGTAATGGTGTGTCCGAATGTCGTAATCGTACTTTACTAGATATGGTGCGATCTATGATGTCTCCTACTGATTTACCGCTATCATTTTGGGGTTATGCTTTAGAGACGGCTGCATTCACGTTAAATAGGGCACCATCAAAATCCGTTGAGACGACACCTTATGAACTATGGTCTGGCAAGAAACCAAAGTTGTCGTTTCTTAAAGTTTGGGGCTTCGATGCTTATGTGAAAAAGCTTCAACCTGATAAGCTCGAACCCAAATCGGAGAAATGTGTCTTCATAGGATACCCAAAAGAAACAATTGGGTACACCTTCTATCACAGATCCGAGGGCAAGACATTCATTGCTAAGAATGGATCCTTTCTAGAGAAGGAGTTTCTCTCGAAAGAAGTGAGTGGGAGGAAAGTAGAACTTGCTGAGGTAACAGTACTTGTTCCCTTATTGGAAAGTAGTTCATCACAAAAATCGGTTCCTGTGACGTCTACACCAATTAGTGAGGAAGTTAATGATGATGATCATGAAACTGCAGATCAAGTTGTTACTGAACCTCATAGGTCAACCAGAGTAAGATCCGCACCGGAGTGGTACGGTAATCCTGTTCTGGAGATTATGTTACTAGACCATGACGAACCTACAAACTATGAGGAAGCGATGATGAGCCAAGATTCCGCGAAATGGCTTGAGGCCATGAAATCTGAGATGGGATCCATGTATGAGAACAAACTTTGGACTTTGGTTGACTTGCCCGATGATCGGCAAGCCATAGAAAATAAATGGATCTTCAAGAGGAAGACGGATGCTGATAGTAGTGTTACTATCTACAAAGCTAGAATTATCACAAAAGGTTTTCGACAAGTTCAAGGTATTGACTACAATGAGGGTTTCTCACTCGTATCTATTCTTAAGTCTGTCCGAATCATGTTAGCAATTGTCGCATTTTATGAAATCTGGCAAATGGATGTCAAAACTACATTCCTTAATGGATTTCTTAAAGAAGAGTTGTATATGATGCAACCAAAAGGTTTTGTCGATCCTAAAGGTGCAAACAAAAAGAGCAAGCTCCAGCGATCCATCTATGGACTGGTGCAAGCATCTCAGAGTTGGAATATACGCTTTGATGAGTTGATCAAAGCATATAGTTTTATACAGACTTGTGGTGAAGCCTGTATTTACAAGAAAGTGAGTGGGAGCACTACAACATTTCTGATAAATATATGTGAATGACATATTGTTGATCGGAAATAATGTAGAATTATTCTGCAAAGCATAAAGAGTGTTTGAAAGGAGTTTTTCAAAGAAAGACCTCGGTGAATCTGCTTACATATTGAGCATCAAGATCTAGAGATAGATCAAGATGCTTGATAAGTTTTTTCGATGAATACATACCTTGACAAGATTTTGAAGTAGTTCAAAATGGAACAGTCAAAGAAAAGAGTTCTTGGCTGTGTTACAAGGTGTGAAATTGAGTAAGACTCAAAGCCCGACCACGGCAAAAGATAGAAAGAGAATGAAAGTCATTCCCTATGCCTCAGCCATAGTTTCTATAAAGTATGTCATGCTGTGTACCAGATCTATTGTATACCCTACACTGTGTTTAGCAAGGGAGTACAATAGTGATCTAGAAGTAGATCACTGGACAGCGGTCAAAATTATCCTTAGAGGAATAAGGATATGTTTCTCGATTATGGAGGTGACAAAAGGTTCATCGTAAAGGGTTACGTCGATGCAAATTTTGACACTGATCCAGATGACTCTAAGTCTCAATCTGGATACATTTTGAAAGTGGGAGCAATTAGCTAGAGTAGCTCCGTGCAGAGCATTGTTGACATAGAAATTTGCAAAATACATATGGATCTGAATGTGGCAGACCCGTAGACTAAACTTCTCTCACAAGCAAAACATGATCACACCTTAGTACTCTTTGGGTGTTAATCACATAGCGATGTGAACTAGATTATTGACTTTAGTAAACCCTTTGGGTGTTGGTCACATGACGATGTAAACTATGGGTGAGGGAGTCCTAGATTAGGGCGTCTCCGGACAGCCGGATTACATCCTTTGGCCGGACTGTTGGACTATGAAGATACAAGATTGAAGACTTCGTCTCGTGTCTGGATGGGACTCTACTTGGCGTGGAAGGCAAGCTAGGCAGTACGGATATGGATATCTCCTCCTTTGTAACCGACCTTGTGTAACCCTAGCCCCCTCTGGTGTCTATATAAATCGGAGGGTTTTAGTCCGTAGGACAACAGACAATCATACCATAGGCTAGCTTCTAGGGTTTAGCCTCTTCGATCTCGTGGTAGATCTACTCTTGTACTACCCATATCATCAATATTAATCAAGCAGGACGTAGGGTTTTACCTCCATCGAGAGGGCCCGAACCTGGGTAAAACATCGTGTCCCCTGCCTCCTATTACCATCCGCCTTAGACGCACAATTCGGGACCCCCTACCCGAGATCCGCTGGTTTTGACACCGACATTGGTGCTTTCATTGAGAGTTCCTCTGTGGCGTCGCTGTTAGGCTTGATGGCTCCTTCTATCATCGATAGCGATGCAGTCCAGGGTGAGACTTTTCTCTCGAACAGATCTTTGTGTTCGGCGGCTTCGCACTGCAGGCCAACTCGCTTGGCCATCTGGAGCAGATCGAAAGTTATGCCCCTGGCCACCAGGTCAGGTTTGGAAGCTTAAACTACACCACCGATATCCGCGGAGACTTGATCTCTGACGGATTCGAGCCTCTGCCTTGTGTGTCACGCGGTCACGATGAGTACGATTTAGCTCTACCATCAGGCAGTGTTCAGGAGATCGCACCGGCAGCCGCTCTGACCCTCAATTCGGAGCCAGTTGCGCCGTCCATGGACGGGTGGATGGACCCTGCCACGGAGGCCTTACCCTCAACGACGATCGAGCCGAATATCAATCTTACCCTTCACGAGAGCCATGTTGTTAAACTGCCGGATACTTCTCCGGCCACGGACTCCGAACCGCCTGCGCCCGTTCCTATCGAATCCGGTTGGGCGCCGATCATGGAGTTTACCTCCGTGGATATCTTTCAGCACTCGCCCTTCGGCGACATACTGAATTCATTAAAGTCTCTCTCCTTGTCAGGAGAGTCCTGGCCGAACTATGTCCGGCAGGATTGAGATGCGGATGACGAAGAAATTTGCCGCCCACCCACCACCCACTTAGTAGCCACTGTCGATGACTTAACCAACATACTCGACTCCGACTCCGAAGACATCGACGGTATGGACGATGATGCAGGAGATGAACAGGAACCACTGCCCACAGGGCACTGGACGCCCACTTCATCACATGACGTATACATGGTGGACACACCAAAAGACGACGACGACGAGGAACGGAAGGACGCAATGAAGGGTTGTCCCCTCGAGAAGCAATCAAAGCGGCGGCGTAAGCGCCGCTCCAAATCACGCCTCGGCAGAAACAATGATCATATAGACCCAGCGTTAGAGCAGGGTGAACCATCGCCGGACCACGGCAACACGGAGAATCAAACCAAACAACCCGACTCTGTCAAACATAATAGTCCGGACGACATCACACCGAACAGACACCCAGAGCAACAGAATGCCCATCAAACACTCGTTGCCACCGCAAGGAGTCTAAAAAAGCAAAAGCAAAGGCTCAAGGCTGCGCAAGACACACTCCAAATCAGATGGAGTAAAGTACTCAACTCAGCAGAGAAGTACGGCGGTAATCACCACACCAAGAGCTACCCGAAGCGGAAGTTGCTACCTGAATTTGATGAGGAGGCCTTAGATCCCCCGCAACCAAAAATTAAAACGGCCATCTGGCCGGATAGACGACCTCACGGGCACCATAGAGCGGCAAAAAACGCCGCACATAAGCCAATAAGCGATCCACGCGAGGGCTCGCATCAAAAGGACGGCACAACCAGATCCATCTATGGACCACGCAAGCGCGCTCTAGCATACGATGCAACACAACAAACATCCGAACAACATGGTACACCCAGATACAGGGGTGCCGCACACCCCCTATGTTTCACCGATGAGGTGCTAGACCATGAATTTCCAGAGGGATTCAAACCCGTAAACATAGAGGAATACGACGGAACAACAGACCCTGGGGTCTGGATTGAGGACGATATCCTCCATATCCATATGGCTCGAGGAGATGATCTCCATGTCATTAAGTATTTACCCCTCAAACTCAAAGGGCCAGCTCGGCACTGGCTTAAAAGCCTCCTCGAAAGCTCCATTGGAAGCTGGGAAGAGCTCGAAGACGCTTTTCGGGCAAATTTTCAAGGGACTTATGTCCGACCTCCGGACGCGGACGATTTGAGTCATATAACTCAACAGCCCGGAGAGTCAGCCTGAAAGCTTTGGAACAGGTTTCTTACTAAAAAGAACCAAATAGTCGACTGTCCGGACGCCGAAGCCTTGGCAGCTTTTAAGCATAGCATCCGCGACGAATGGCTTGCCAGACACCTCGGCCAAGAAAAGCCGAGAACAATGGCAGCATTAACAAGCCTCATGACCCGCTTTTGCGCGGGTGAGGATAGCTGGCTAGCCAGATGCAGCACCAGCAACCCCAGTACATCCGAAGTTGGAGATGGAAATGGGAAATCACGGCGCAGCAAAAATAATAAGCGTCGGAATAAAGAAGACAGCCCGAAGAGCACGGCGGTAAACGCCGGATTCAGAAGTTCTTGGCCAGGTCAGCAAAAGCCGCCCTCTAAAGGCACCAGAGATGAACTGTCCAGCCTAAACAAAATTTTGGACCAAATATGTCAGATCCATAGCACCCCCGATAAACCTGCAAATCATACCCACAGAGAATGTTGGGTCTTCAAGCAGTCCGGCAGGCTCAACGTCGTACACAAGGGGGAGGATACACCAAGCGAAGAAGAGGATGAGCCTCTCAAGCAAGACACTGGGGAACAAAAGAAATTTCCAACATAAGTCAAAACAGTGAACGTGTTACACGTGATCAAGGGGAGAAACAAAGCGTCACTCCCAGAGAAATATGCCCAAGGGCCTACCACCGCGGAGTCCTGCCACTGGTCGTCTCAACCGATCACTTTCGACCATCGGGATTACTCAGCAAGTATCCGGCGTGCAGGATGGGCTGCCTTGGTATTAAACCCAATAATTGACGGATACCATTTCACACGAGTCCTGATGGATGGTGGCAGCAGTCTAAACCTGATATATCATGACACAATCCGCAAAATGGGGTTAGACCCAACGAAAATTTGCCACAGCAATACTACCTTTAAAGGAGTAACGCCAGGCCCAGGGGCTCATTGCACGGGCTCCCTGCTACTAGAGGTTATATTCGGCTTCCCCGATAACTTCTGTAGCAAAAATTTAACATTCCATGTTGCTCCGTTCCAAAGTGGCTATCAAGAACTACTTGGACATGAAGCTTTCGCTCGCTTTAATGCAATACCGCATTACGCTTGCCTCACGCTTAAGATGCCCGGTCCACGTGGCATCATTACAGTGAATGGAAATATTGAGCGATCTTTGCGCGCCGAAGAGAGTGCGACTGCCTTGGCAGCCGCACACTAAAAACGGCCTCACCAACTAAAGCATTTGATAGGTCGTCAAGACCACGGACACGGTTAGACGAGTCTGGCGCAGCTATATGTAATTCATACAGATTTGATGGCCACACCCCTATTACAAATACAAGGGGCTCAATGCGCGCAGACAAGTGGCAATTTTTACTCATCTTGAATTGTAAATGGTTTCTTTAAACCTACCTTTTTGCACGACAACTTTTCACCTAAGTTTCTCTCTTTTACATATGACCATCGTACTACACCCGTCCAGGATACGGCACAACGGAGACACAGGCGCAGACATGCAGCAGGGACCCGTTCCAAGGATTCTTTTTAGATTAAGACCCTGCGTAAACCTTTTTTACTGTCTCTTGTTGATACACATCCCTCGGATTCTTAGTACAATTGAGAAGGATGCTGACGTCTTGGCATGTGGCCATGTCAGATTAATGCACGTACCTGGACACCAGGGGCTTCTTACAAAGGGCACTGTTTAGGCCCGGTTTATACCATAAAGACCAAATACCTTAGGGAGTGTTCGGCGTCGCGAGTTTGGCCGTATATGCATCAGCTCCGAATCATGTCTTTGGTCAAATGTTGGGTTTGCCCGGCTCCTGTTTTTTGCTGCCTTACGTTCCGCACTATCGGCTAAGGCGGCACCAGGAGAACTACTGCGATTGTGCCGCGGTTCATCCGGACGAGCACCTCAGTAGAGAAAGCCAAAAACTGACTTTCATGATATAGCGTGAGACTGGTCAACCACTCGATGACCCATCGGAATGTTAGAATTCCCCCGCCTTAATGAAGGGCCGTTTCCCGGCCAGGCATGTACGCACCCCGAATTCTGGAGAGTGCGGAGCCACCAGGGGCTATATAGTAGCCCCAGCGTCAAACTCCTATGGCTAAGTGAAAGTGTTAAAGCATTATAGTCCGGTTGCCTCGTTCGTTGCGCTATCACCTCCTTATTAGTACCAAGACGTTGGATTAAGTGTGAACACGTGTCTTCTGCGAACACCCCTGCATTATATGCGTGGGGGCTGAAGCCGACGACTACAATCTTTCAGGTTATATACATATATACATAAACGGCCGCACAGGAGGCATCATATTACTTTCAGGCAAAAGTATAAATACAGCCCTAATAAATTTGATAAACATTGTTTTTACAATGGGAATACATGTCACTCAAACATAATATTCTTCAAGCACTGGGCCTCTATCAAACGAGCACCCTCAAGAACTTCTCTAAAATAGTGCTCGGCAGCCACTCGGCCTATGGTCGAACCCTGCGCCGCAACAGTGGTAGCATCCATCTCCGCCCAGTTTGCTTTGACACGGGCAAGGGCCATCCGCGAGCCTTCTATGCATGCCGACCTCTTCATCGCATTGATGCGCGGCACCGCACCAAGGAACTGCTGCACTAAGCTGAAATAGTTGTTCGGTTTCGGCTTATCCGGCCATAGATGATCTACGACGGACCTCATGGGGAGTCCGGACAATCTATTGAGTTCGGCCCATTCGGCAAGTTGATCAGTTAGTGGAAGAGGACGCTCTGGAACGTTAAACTGCGACCAGAATAGCTTGTCCACTTCACGATCTGTTTGATCTCGGAAGTATTCGGCCGCATCGACAACGCTCGCCGCCAAGTCCAGATATGCGTCTGCCGAACTCCACAACCAATCCAGAGGGGCATACCGCGGATCTCCAAACTTCCTCCGCAGCAAAAAGGGCTTCCCAGCTGCAATATCCCCGGCTTCACGCAGCTCCTCCTTCTTCGCCCTCATAGCAGAGCGGGTGTCTTTGGTCGCCATCGTGGCCTTTTCAAGGTCCGTCGCCTTCGCTCATTTTTCTTCTTCAAGGAACTAGCAACGGTCAGCCGAGTCTTTTAACTTTATAGCCATCTTGGCCATCTTCTCTTTACTCTCACAATGCGCGGCCTTCTCGGCTCTCAACTCTTCAGCCGCCTTCAATGCAGCCGCATTACTACTCCTTCCTTGTTCTTTGGCTCGGGCAAGTTCCGCCCGAAGGGTCTCCACGGTGGCAGCTCCATCTGTAGTCACAACATATTAAACATACTGGCATCATGCTGCTCTTACTATGTGATATTCACCATAAAACATTACTTGCCCTGTGCCTCGTCAAGCCGCTTGTTAACAAGCTCGATATCGGCATCTGCCGCATCTAGTTGCCGCTTTAGTTTGGCAAACTCATTAGTTCGGCTAGCCACTGGAGCTTCCACCACCTGCACATAAAGGCGGTTTGGTTATTACCTGGTACTACGATCCTCTGTTTGCCGCCATTCTCAATGACAACCAGAGTCTCAGGGGCTACTATCTACACAAGGCACACCTAAAATGTGCGGTACTATCAAAAAGTATATCATTTCACGTACCTCAAAGCATGTCAGTAGACTCATAAATTCTTCATGCAATCCACTTTCGGCGGACGAAATTCTTTTCACCACTGTACCCATCAACGTACGGTGTTCTTCTGAGATGGCTGCTCGCTCCAACAGCTCCCTCAGTACGTCCGACCGCATACCAGATGGTGCCGGACTCTTTTGTTTGCTCTCTTCAAGAGCCGGACAATGGGGACTTCGGGTGACTATAGGATTATCTTCTAGCCTCACCAGATCCAGAGAGGCCCTCCGTGACGACACTTCAAGGTCGCCCGCTTCTTGAGCGGGGGAGTCCGGGGGAGGCGTTTCGCTCTCCATCATCTCCGGAAGAAGATCCCCCGAAGACGAGGTCTGCTGAGAAGGGCTAAGATCCGAACTACAAGATAAACGCTTCAGTTATTTTCCTCAGAGGTAAGGTAGTATATCTCCATTGTTAAAGTACTTTTTGATTACTTACAGCTCATTGGAGGGCTGATCCTCGCGTGGACTTTGTGCGGCAAGAGCACCCTCCAAGGCAGGACCCTCTGGTGGAGACTTCTTCTCCCGTTTGGAAGCCTTGGTTTCTGGATCTTCAGAGGCAGTCCTCTTCCTTCCCTGAAGCGAGAGAAGGTCAGATTCTTCCCCTTGGTTATCCTCCTTCACGGAGGCGCTCATTCCCTCGCTTGGAATTGGTAGCGATGGGGGCCCACTTTCGACCTCATTATTCCCCCCTTTATCTTCCTTTGAGAGCTCCGGGCAAGGTGCTAGCTCGACCATCTTTTCCAGTACCGGATTCTCCAAACCCTCAGGAAGGGGGGCCGAACACCGAATCATCTTCGCCCTTGTTAGCCAGTCCTGGTCATAGAGCGATTTCTCAGAATGACGTCATGGTAAATGAAAGACGGTGTGTTCGGCTAAAGGATTACTTACTTGGTCGGCGGTACGGTTGCTGCTCAGGCCCACGTCCTCGGTAGTATCCGGACACTCTATTTGGGGTTCGAAGAATGATTTGTACATCTCCTCGTGCATCAGGCCGAGGAAATTCTGAATGGTGCGCGGCCCTTCTGGGTTGAACTCCCACATGCGGAGGGGCCGGCGTTTGCAAGGCTGGACTCGACGAACCAGCATGACTTGCATCACCGTAACCAGACTGAAATCTCTGTTGAAGAGATCTTGAATGCGGCTTTGCAGTATAGGCATGTCCTTGGCTGGACCCCAGCTCAGCCCTATGCTAATCCATGACATCAGTTGTGGTGGAGGGCCCGAGCGGAAAGCAGGGGCGGCCACCCACTTGGCACTTTTGGGAGCTGTGATGTAAAACCACTACCGCTGCCATAATCCGGACACCTCTGGAAAGGAACCCTTTGGCCATGGAGCTCCAGCAATTTTACTTATTAATGCGCCTCCACACGCTACATGTTGCCCCTCGACCATCTTCGGCTTCACGTCAAAGGTCTTGAGCCACAGGCCGAAGTGAGGGGTAATGCGGAGGAAGGCCTCACATACGACAATAAATGCCGAGATGTGGAGAAAGGAGTCTGGGGCTAGATCGTGGGAATCTAGCCCATAATAGAACATCAAACCCCTAACAAAGGGATCCAGGGTGAGGCCTAGGCCTCGAAGGAAGTGGGAGATGAACACAACGTTCTCGTTGGGTTCGGGAGTAGGGACAACCTGCCCTCGGGCAGGCAGCCAATGCGAAACCTCGGCGGTCAGGTATCTGGCCTCCCTCAACTTCTTGATATCCTCTTCCGTAACGAAGGAGGGCATCCACCGGCCTTGAAGGCAAGATCCGGATATGATTGAAGGTCCAAAGCACCTGAACTGGGCTTTGGGTGTTAGAACTCAAGGCGGGGGAAGGATTCGATTGAGCACGAAGGAAAAAGTAAAAGCCTTGTCCCTTTATAAAGAGGTTGAATATCAAGCGTCCTCTCCGTAGCCGTTTGGGACTTGCCTATAATCTAGGAGTCCTAGACACGGTTGGGTTACCCACGACCGTATTGATGAGAATCTCGTAATTAGGGGAACACGATCTCTACTTTGACAAGACGTGTCAAGAAACCGCCTCGCGTTATGTGTGGAGCTGGTTGAAGAAAAACGGTTTGAATAATCACCGAGCCATGGCATGATGTCATGTTGCCAAAACGTGTCAGCAGATTAAGATTTGTGGAAATATTATTCTCTCTATGGTGGTATGTGGAACTTATTTTGCAGGGTCGGACACTATCCTTGTATTCAAATTCTTCTGTGATGTGTTCGGAGGAGGAACCTGCCTTGCAATGCCGAAGACAATACTGCGCGCCGGACTCATCGTCATTGAAAGCTTGGTTCAGGGGCTACTGAGGGAGTCCTGGTTCAGGGGCTACTGAGGGAGTCCTGGATTAGGGGCTACTGAGGGAGTCCTTGTAATCAAATGGCGATATGAACTAGATTATTGACTCTAGTGCAAGTGGGAGACTGAAGGAAATATGCCCTAGAGGCAATAATAAAGTTATTATAACGCCATGTGATTTAACACCAATAGTTCACATCACCATGTGATTAACACCCATTGTCGGTGTCAAAATCGGCGGATCTCGGGTAGGGGGTCCCGAACTGTGCGTCTAAGGCGGATGGTAATAGGAGGCAGGGGACACGATGTTTTACCCAGGTTCGGGCCCTCTCGATGGAGGTAAAACCCTACGTCCTGCTTGATTAATATTGATGATATGGGTAGTACAAGAGTAGGTCTACCACGAGATCGAAGAGGCTAAACCCTAGAAGCTGGCCTATGGTATGATTGTATGTTGTCCTACGGACTAAAACCCTCCGGTTTATATAGACACCAGAGGGGGCTAGGGTTACACAAGGTCGGTTACAAAGGAGGAGATATCCATATCCGTACTGCCTAGATTGCCTTCCACGCCAAGTAGAGTCCCATCCGGACACGAGACGAAGTCTTCAATCTTGTATCTTCATAGTCCAACAGTCCGGCCAAAGGATATAATCCGGCTGTCCGGAGACCCCCTAATCCAGGACTCCCTCAGTAGCCCCTGAACCAGGCTTTCAATGACGAGATGAGTCCGACGCGCAGTATTGTCTTCGGCATTGCAAGGCGGGTTCCTCTTCCGAACACATCACAGAAGAATTTGAATACAAGGATAGTGTCCGACCCTGCAAAATAAGTTCCACATACCACCGTAGAGAGAATAATATTTCCACAAATCTTAATCTGCTGACACGTTTTGGCAACATGACATCATGCCATGGCTCGGTGATTATTCGAACCATTTTTCTTCAACCAGCTCCACACATAACGCGAGGCGGTTTCTTGACACGTCTTGTCAAAGCAGAGATCATGTTCCCCTAATTACGGGATTCTCATCAATACGGTCGTGGGTAACCCAACCGTGTCTAGGACTCCTAGATTATAGGCAAGTCCCAAACGGCTATGGAGAGGACGCTTGATATTCACCCTCTTTATAAAGGGACAAGGCTTTTAATTTTTCCCCCGTTCTCAATCGAATCCTTCCCCCGCCTCGAGCTCTAACACCCAAAGCCCAGTTCAGGTGCTTCGGACCTTCAATCATGTCCGGATCTAGCCTTCAAGGCTGGTGGATGCCCTCCTTCGTTACGGAAGAGGATATCAAGAAGTTGAGGGAGGCCAGATACCTGACCGCCGAGGTTTCGCATTGGCTGCCTGCCCGAGGGCAGGTTGTCCCTACTCCCGAACCCAACGAGAACGTTGTGTTCATCTCCCACTTCCTTCGAGGCCTAGGCCTCACCCTGGATCCCTTTGTTAGGGGTTTGATGTTCTATTATGGGCTAGATTCCCACGATCTAGCCCCAGACTCCTTTCTCCACATCTCGGCATTTATTGTCGTATGTGAGGCCTTCCTCCGCATTACCCCTCACTTCGGCCTGTGGCTCAAGACCTTTGACGTGAAGCCGAAGATGGTCGAGGGGCAACATGTAGCGTGTGGAGGCGCATTAATAAGTAAAATTGCTGGAGCTCCATGGCCAAAGGGTTCCTTTCCAGAGGTGTCCGGATTATGGCAGCGGTAGTGGTTTTACATCACAGCTCCCAAAAGTGCCAAGTGGGTGGCCGCCCCTGCTTTCCGCTCGGGCCCTCCACCACAACTGATGTCATGGATTAGCAGAGGGCTGAGCTGGGGTCCAGCCAAGGACGTGCCTATACTGCAAAGCCGCATTCAAGATCTCTTCAACGGAGATTTCAGTCTAGTTACGGTGATGCAAGTCATGCTGGTTCGTCGAGTCCAGCCTTGCAAACGCCGGCCCCTCCGCATGTGGGAGTTCAACCCAGAAGGGTCGCGCACCATTCAGAATTTCCTCGGCCTGATGCACGAGGAGATGTACAAATCATTCTTCGGACCCCAAATAGAGTGTCCGGATACTACCGAGGACGTGGGCCTGAGCAGCAACAGTACCGCCGACCAAGTAAGTAATCCTTTAGCCGAACACACCGTCTTTCATTTACCATGACGTCATTCTGAGAAATCTCTCTATGACCAGGACTGGCTAACAAGGGCGAAGATGATTCGGTGTTCGGCCCCCCTTCCTGAGGGTTTGGAGAATCCGGTACTGGAAAAGATGGTCGAGCTAGCACCTTGCCCGGAGCCTTCAAAGGAAGATAAAGGGGGGAATAATGAGGTCGAAAGCGGGCCCCCATCGCTACCAATTCCAAGCGAGGGAATGAGCGCCTCCGTGAAGGAGGATAACCAAGGGGAAGAATCTGACCTTCTCTCACTTCGGGGAAGGAAGAGGACTGCCTCTGAAGATCCGGAAAACAAGGCTTCCAAACGGGAGAAGAAGTCTCCACCAGAGGGTCCTGCCTTGGAGGGTGCTCTTGCCGCACAAAGTCCGCGCGAGGATCAGCCCTCCAATGAGCTGTAAGTAATCAAAAAGTACTTTAACAATGGATATATACTACCTTACCTCTGAGGAAACTAACTGAAGCGTTTATCTTGCAGTTCGGATCTTAGCCCTTCTCAGCAGAGCTCATCTTTGGGGGATCTTCTTCTGGAGATGATGGAGAGCGAAATGCCTCCCCCGGACTCCCCCGCTCAAGAAGCGGGCGACCTTGAAGTGTCGTCACGGAGGGCCTCTCCGGATCCGGTGAGGCCAGAAGATAATCCTATAGTCACCCGAAGTCCCCAGCGTCCGGCTCTTGAAGAGAGCAAACAAAAGAGTCCGGCACCATCTGGTATGCGGTCGGACGTACTGAGGGAGCTGTTGGAGCGAGCGGCCATCTCAGAAGAACACCGTACGTTGATGGGTACAGTGATGAAAAGAATTTCATCCGCCGAAAGTGGATTGCATGAAGCCTTTATGAGTCTACTGACATGCTTTGAGGTACGTGAAATGATATACTTTTTGATAGTACCGCACATTTTTAGGTGTGCCTTGTGTAGATAGTAGCCCCTGAGACTCTGGTGGTCATCGAGAATGGCGGCAAACAGAGGATCGTAGTCCCAGGTAATAACCAAACCACCTTTATGTGCAGGTGGTGGAAGCTCCGGTGGCTAGCCGAACTAATGAGTTTGCCGAACTAAAGCGGCAACTGGATGCGGCAGATGCCGACATCGAGCTTGTTAACAAGCGGCTTGACGAGGCACAGGGTAAGTAATGTTTTATGGTGAATATCACATATTAAGAGCAGCATGATGCCAGTATCTTTAATATGTTGTGACTACAGATGGAGCTGCCACCATTGTCGGAGTAAATAGCCATGGGTAGCCTAGCCGGCTTCCCCTGGCCATTCTGAAAAAGTTGCGAGCCCGCCCGGCTCACAAGAGTCCAAGACATGGGGCCGCCTTCCCCTAACCGGCTGCTATCAAGGCCGGCTTTCGGAAGGCGGTCCGACTTTAACCCTCACGAGAGGGCCGACTCCAAGAAGCCAGCTGTGAGAAGGCGGCTCCTTCGAGCCGGTTCCCCGTAAAGTAGTCAAGACCGTACCCACAAAGTTTGCACCCACCTAACGGCGGTGCGACGGGGCGTGGCTACAGAAGAGCCTGCCACCCCCGAATCCCGGGGCACGCCTGGCACAGTGCGTCGTACGAGGTAGGCATGACCCGTCCGGCGCAGCACTGTTGCCATGTTGACCCTGGCGTCACCCACGACGGGCCGCCAGCGTGGCCCACAGGCGGTGGGCCCCTTAAAGTAGAGAGACGGCCGAAGGCGGCCACGCTTCCAACCAGCCAGCCCAAGACGGAGCCGGCTCCCTGCAGCCGGCTCGCCGCCTCCCTCGAAGAGGACGCCCCATTAAGGAGACAAGACGCGGTAAGGCTACAGCGATCGTCCGACAGGCGGCGGTACTATAGCCGCGCTTACCACGATGAAGCTCACGTCAGCAAGATGAAGCCACAGTGACCAAGGAGTTGGCAGCCGGCGGGACCCACCAGTCGGCGGCCCCAGCAGCCGGCGCAGAAGCCGGCGAGCGCAGTCACAGATGGCTGGGCCCCGCGCCCAGCCGGATTACCGTTGTACCCTCGAGGGGTAGGCTTATATAAACCCCCCGGAGCACCCATGCAAAGGGTTGGACCCCCTGCTAGTTCTAGACACCATACAAGGAGAAGAAGCAGGCTAGCCGTGCCCTTTCTTCCTCCTCCCCCCAAACAGCTCCAGGAGCGTTGTGTAGCTACTTGATTCATCGAGTGAGCATGCGGAGACCCCGCAGAGCAGCAGTAGGGGTGTTATCTCCACGGAGAGCCCCGAAGCTGGGTAAGATCCGCCGGCGTGCATGTCTTCGCCTTGTCCCGCTTCCAAGCACCGGCGATGTCTTACTGGTAAAGATAAGCCATCCGTTGGCATATGTCGCACCCACCATCCGACATTTGGCGCCCACCGTGGGGCCAGGCGCACCGTCGTCCGGAGACCTGTTCTGGACGGGAACCCTTTTCCTCCCCAACGAGCGTAGCCAGCCCGGCACGCCCGATGGCGCTTGCCAGGACGCACTTCAGGGCGTCACCAGCATCTGCGCGGCAAGCGGCCTCGCCGATCTCCCCGACAAGACCTCCACCGACCTCCACCTCCGAAGAGCTCGCCTCCGATGCGGGCACTGACCGCCTCGCCAACCTTCTCTGCCAGCTCCATGTCTCCAGCGAGGGCCCGCTGCGGACCTGGAGTCGGTTGGCTCCACCGACCCGATGCCTGCCGACTCCGACATGGCCTCCTACGACGCCTTCCCCACCAACGTCGCGATCTACAACGACCCGCTTCCTCGAGCCGACGGCCACGATGCTGTCACCGCCGAAGTGATGGTTGTCGGCCACAGCGGCCCGGCCGACGAGAGCGCCCGCGACGCCTCGCGCGCGGTGGCCCACAACTTGTCCGCTCCTCTCCCGGCCGACGCCGACGACGAAGCACTGGAAGCACGCCGCCTCGCTCTCCTCGCAGAGGGCCGGAGGCTGGCCTCCGTAAGACGCCTCACTGAGGCCTACCGGCGTGAGGCTGACTGCGCCGCCTTCGGCACGCCGGCCCCGGGCGGGCCAAGCCGGGCCGGCCTTATCAAGCAACGCGGTGCCGTCATCGCCGACACGCTAGGAGTCGATCGCCCGGTCTATGCCACTCCGCTCGAGAACTTGCGTGCCGCCCAGGCGGCCGTAGACGAGCTGGACGGCCTGGAAGCCGAAGACCTTCCCCACATGACCCGGCGCATCCAGCAATTGATTGACGCCGCCGCGCAGCGGCACGAAGCCGACGCTCGCGCGGAAAGCCTTCCCCCACACCGAGAGCACGGCGCGACGTCCCGGACGCCGACTACGAGCAATACCCGTGCGCGACGCGAGAAGGAGCCGGCTACCAGCCGCAGCCGGACCCGGATCTCCATCGAGCGGGACGTGGACGGTCATCCCCGAGCCATGGAGTGGCGGGGCGACCCGCCTCCGCCTCCGCCCCGAGGAGAGAGATATCCCGCCTCACCGCCAGTGGCGCACCCGACTCTCAGCGGCCGGCTGGGCCGCCGCGAAGGAATCGGCAAGAACGACGCCCGTCATCGGCTCGACCGCCTGGCGCGATCCCTAGCATTGGAAGAAGAAGACGATGTCGGCCCGCCTTGCTTCGGCCCCCGCATCCGCGACGAGCCCTTTCCCAAAGGGTTCTCGCTCCCAAGAGACACGCCCAAGTACAACGGCTCCGTGAAGCCGGAAGATTGGTTGATCGACTACTCCACCGCAGTTAGCATAGCCAACGGCAACCGGTGAGTCGCCGTGAAGTACGTGCCCCCCATGCTGCAGGGCACGGCGCGGACCTGGCTCAACAGCCTCAAGCCGCGTAGCATCAACAGCTGGCTAGACTTCACAGAAGCCTTCATCCGCAACTTCACCAGCACCTACAAGCGGGCTCCCAAGCCCAGACAGCTCTCCTTGTGCGTACAAGGCCCCGCCGAGTCCACTCGCGATTACCTCACGCGTTGGGCCGAGCTCCGCAACTCCTGTGAAGGGGTGCACGAGGTGCAAGCCATAGAGTACTTCACAGCCGGGTGCCGAGAAGGCACCCTCCTCAAGCACAAGCTCCTCTGCGACGAGCCGGCTACCCTCGACGAGCTTCTGGACATAGCGGACAAGTACGCAACCTCCGACTCCTCGATGAAGACCGAGCTTCGGGTAGACGCGTCCGGGAAGGTGCTCAACCCGACGCCCAAGACGCCCGCTGGAGAACCCGGCCGACACCCCAACTCGAACGACAACAAGCGCAAGGGCCCCGCGCCGCCTCCCGCTAGCCGGCAGGT
The DNA here is from genome assembly GCF_003073215.2 of Triticum urartu. Classification (NCBI taxonomy): domain Eukaryota; kingdom Viridiplantae; phylum Streptophyta; class Magnoliopsida; order Poales; family Poaceae; genus Triticum; species Triticum urartu. Next base: position 67,285,702 of record NC_053023.1, on the reverse strand, counting down.
GGCCACGGTCGAAGATGCGCCGCCTGAAGAACGACCGGCGCCCAAGAAGCCCAAGGGCGGCAGGCCGGCTTGGCAGCCCGCCTTCTCCTACGAGCAAACCCTCGACGCCCCTTGCAAGTTCCACAGCGGCGCGAAGCCGTCCAACCACACGACCCGGAAGTGCAACTGGCTCACCCGAATCTCTAAGGCCGAGGGGCTCTTGCCACCTCCGCCTGCCGGCCCGCCGCCTCCGCCTCCGCCGCCTCCGGCCGCTCGGCCCGCAGTCGGAGCCGTGCACGACGAGTTTCCTGACGAGCAAGCAACCTGCATCGTCTTCACAAGCCAGCCCGAAGACCGGCGCAGCAAACGCCGAGAGCACCAGGAAGTCAGCGTGGTCGCTGCCAACCCCGCCGGACACATGCACTGGTCAGAAAAGCCCATCAGCTGGAGCTGGGCCGACCATCCGGAGGTGATGCCTTCTCCCGGCTCTTATGCTTTGGTCCTGGAAGCCACCCTTGCAACGGACAGACGTGCCGCCCGCTTCTCCCGTGTGCTGATAGACGGCGGGAGCAGCATCAACATCCTGTATCGTGACACCCTGGAGAAGTTGAACGTCAAGACAAAACAGCTCACGCCCACACGGACAGTGTTCCACGGCATCGTACCCGGCCTGTCCTGCGCCCCCATTGGCAAAATCAAGATTGATGTACTTTTTGGGGACAAGGAGCATTTCTGCCGGGAAGCGATCTGGTTCGAAGTGGTGGACCTGGAGAGCCCTTACCATGCATTGCTGGGACGACCTGCCTTGGCCAAATTCATGGCGGTTCCCCACTATGCATACCTCAAGATGAAGATACCAAGCACCAAAGGCGTCATCACCGTAGCCGGTGACTACAAGAAGTCCTCCGAGTGCGCAGCGGCCAGCAGCCAGCTGGCCGAGTCCCTTGTGATCGCCGAAGAGAAGAAGATGCTGGACCAAGTCGTGGCCATAGCGGGCAAGCAGTCGGCCGTGTCCCCCGACCCCAAGGAGCATGATACTAAAGGGTCTTTTCAGCCGGCCAAGGAGACAAAGAAGATACCTCTTGACCCCGAGCGTCCAGAGAGGTTTGCTGTCATTGGGGCAAACCTGAACAGCAAATAGGAAGGCGAGCTCGCCGATTTCCTCCGTGAGAATCGGGATATCTTTGCGTGGTCCCCCAAGGACATGCCGGGTGTTCCGAGGAAATTCGCCGAGCACAAACTACATGTTCGAGAAGACGCAAAGCCAGTCAGACAACCCCTTCGCCGACTGTCGGAGGAGAAACGCAGGATTGTAGGGGAGGAAATAGCCCGGCTCTTGGCGACCGGCTTTATCATGGAAGTTTTCTTTCCAGAGTGGCTCGCCAACCCGGTCCTTGTGCTAAAGAAGAATAACAAGTGGCGCATGTGTATAGACTACACAAGTCTCAACAAGGCCTGCCCCAAAGATCCTTTTGCCCTGCCAAGGATAGACCAAGTGATAGACTCCACAGCCGGATGCGAGCTGTTGAGTTTTTTGGATGCTTACTCTGGATATCACCAGATAAAGCTGGATCCGGATGACCGCCTGAAGACCGCCTTCATCACGCCGTTCGGAGCCTTCTGCTACCTGACTACGACATTCGCCTTGAGAAATGCCGGTGCCACCTTTCAGCGTTGCATGCAGAAGTGCCTCCTCAAGCAGCTCGGCAGGAATGCCCACGTTTACGTGGACGACATCGTGGTGAAGACGGAGAAGCGTGGCACCTTGCTGGAAGACCTCGAGGAAACATTTGAGAACCTGCGCCGGTTCCAAATCAAGCTCAACCCTGAGAAATGCGTGTTCGGGGTGCCAGCCGGCCAGCTTCTAGGCTTCCTGGTCTCCGAATGCGGCATCGAATGCAACCCGGCGAAGATCAAAGCCATCGAAAGAATGGCGATCCCTACCAAGCTTCGAGACATTCAGAAGTTCACCGGGTGCTTGGCCTCCTTGAACCGCTTCATGAGCCGGCTCGGAGAGAAGGCCCTCCCCCTCTACTGCCTCATGAAGAAGAGCACTCACTTCGAGTGGAACGACCAGGCCGACCAAGCTTTCCATGAGTTGAAGAAGATGCTGTCCACGCCGCCTGTCCTCGCGGTGCCGACCGAGAAAGAGCCCATGCTCCTTTACATCGCTGCAACCAGCCGGGTGGTCAGCACCGTCATCGTAGTCCAGCGCCCGGAAGAAGGCCGAGCCCAGCCGGTCCAGAGGCCGGTGTATTATTTGAGCGAAGTGCTGTCCGCCTCAAAACAGAACTACCCGCACTACCAAAAGATGTGTTACGGCGTGTACTTCACCGCCAAGAAGCTGAAGCCCTACTTTCAAGAGCATCCCGTCACGGTCGTATGCACTGCCCCGCTAGCCGAGATCATAGGCAGCCGAGATGCATCCGGCCGGGTGGCGAAATGGGCCATCGAGTTGGCCCCGTACACGATCTTCTATCAGCCCCGCACTGCCATCAAGTCCCAAGCACTGGCCGACTTCCTCGTCGACTGGGCCGAGACCCAGTACCTGCCGCCGGCTCCCGACTCCACCCATTGGCGCATGCACTTCGACGGGTCCAAGATGCGCACCGGCTTGGGAGCCGGCATCGTCCTTACCTCTCCCAAAGGCGACAAGCTCAGATACACGCTACAGATCCACTTTGCCGCCTCCAACAATGTGGCCGAGTACGAGGCGCTCATACATGGGCTCCGGCTTGCCAAAGAACTTGGCATTCGCCGGATCCTATGTTATGGCGACTCGGACCTGGTAGTCCAGCAGTCATCCGGCGACTGGGACGCCAAGGACGCGAATATGGCGAGCTACCGTTTCCTGGTCCAACAACTCAGCGGATACTTTGAAGGATGCGAGTTCCTCCACGTACCTCGAGCCGACAACGAGCCACCCGATGCCCTGGCTCGAATAGGCTCCACTTGGCAAGCAATTCCAACCGGCGTCGCTCTACAACGCCTCCTCAAGCCGTCCATCAAGCCGTCTCCGGAATCCGATTCCATCTTCGTGCCGCCTGACCCCGATGCGGCCAGGCCCGGCTCAAAGAATCAAGAAGCCAACCCGGCGACTTTGGCAGCCGGCTCGGGGACTGCGGTAGCCAGCCTGGGGACTGCGGTAGCCGGCTCGGGGACTGCGTTAGCCGGCCCGGGGACTGCACCAGCACTACAGCCGGTGGCTAACTCCAGCACCTCACAGCCCAGCCCGCCCACCCTGGTGGCAGTAGCCACTTTGGCAGTAGAAGAAGTCGCGGCCCCGTCATGGGCGTAGTCCATCCTCAACTTCCTAGTAAACCAAGACCTGCCGGCTGACGAAACAGAAGCAAGACAAATCCAACGTCGAGCCGGAGCGTACACAATCGTCAATAGAGAACTACTCAAGCGCAGCGTCACCGGAGTCCTCCGGCGATGCGTCGAGCAAGAGAAGGGCATCGCAATCCTCGCAGACATTCACCAAGGAGAATGCGGCCACCATGCGGCCTCAAGATCACTTGTCGCCAAAGCCTTCCGCCATGGTTTCTTCTGGCCGACTGCTTTGGTCGACGCCAAAGAATTAGTCAAGCATTGCAAGGGATGCCAGCTCTTCAGCTCCAAGCAACACATGCCGGCTTTGGCACTCAAGACCATTCCCCTCACTTGGCCCTTTGCCGTTTGGGGCCTGGACATGGTAGGCCCATTCAAGACGGCGCGCGGCGGCATGACGCATTTGCTCGTCGCCGTGGACAAATTCACCAAGTGGGTTGAGGCGAAGCCGATCAAGAAGCTGAATGGGCCGACTGCCGTGACGTTCATCGCGGACACAACAACTCGGTACGGCGTGCCGCACAGCATCATCACCGACAATGGCACGAATTTCGCCAAAGGAGCCTTGGCACGTTTCTGTGCAGCCCAAGGTATCCGGCTTTACTTAGCGTCCGTCGCCCACCCGCAGTCAAACGGCCAGGTCGAGCGAGCCAACGGCCTCATCCTCTCCGGCATCAAGCCCCGACTGGTTGTACCTCTGGAGCGCTCAGCCGGCTGTTGGCTCGATGAGCTGCCGGCTGTCCTCTGGAGTCTGCGCACTACACCAAACAAGTCAACCGGCTTCACCCCTTTCTTCCTTGTGTATGGTGCCGAGGCGGTCATCCCAACTGACATCGAATTCGACTTGCCTCGAGTAACCATGTACACGGAAGCGGAGGCCAAGGAAGCACGAGAAGACGGCGTCGACCTGCTGGCAGAAAGCCGGCTGTTAGCTCTCAGCCGGTCTGCAATTTACCAGCAGGGTTTGCGCCGCTACCACAGCGGCAAAGTCAGGCCAAGATCTTTCCAAGAAGGCGACCTTGTGCTCCGGCTGATTCAGCGAACAGCCGGCCAGCACAAGCTCTCAGCCCCTTGGGAAGGCCCTTTCGTCATCAGCAGAGCTCTAGGCAACGACTCCTACTACCTGATCGACGCACAGAAGCCGAAGGCACGCAAGAGAGACGGCTCCAGCAAGGAGTCGGAACGGCCATGGAACGCCAACCTCCTTCGAAGATTTTACAGTTGAAAGGCAGTATGTATCATGCTAACCTTTGTATTAAGTGCAAGACAATAGGCTCCCCGAGGGGGGCTCGGGGACTGCCATCCCTTATTTATGAATGAAAAGTATCATGCTTATGACCTTGTCGTATCATTTACTTTTTCCGTCCGGCACCGAGTTTGACTAGTCGGCTCGGGGACTGGCCGATTGAAGTTATATTAGAAGTCCTACCCGCAGTCAGACAAGTAGTGTGCCGGCTCTCAAGCCTTCCCTTGCCAAAGTCGCAGTTCGAAGAACCGGCTATCCAGCTGGCAAGGGTTAAAGGTAGGAACGACTTCCCACACGAAAAACGGCTAGGGACTGACGGACTAATATAACAAAAGCCGGTTTTTCCCACACCGCCGACTGGCTACCAGAGTAGCCGGCTGGCCGGTTTCCATTCACTCTACTTTAAATCCAAGAAAGCTCAAGTACTTGCCTCCCAAAGAGGGAAGGCGGCAAAGGAAAAAAGCCTAAGGATAAACAAGCATACGCGAATGGAAACCAAGCATGCACATGACAATATTTACATAAAAAGACCTCCAGGAGGCCAGCATTCAACATAGTTTGATACACCCCCAGTGGGTGGAACTGCGAAACTTAACAAAAGATTGTTCAAAGACAACAAAGCAGGAAAGATAAAGACGGCAGGTCAAGCTGGCGGAGCGGCCGACTGGTTGGTGGAGACGGTCGCGCCGGCTGAAGGAGCGGCCGGCTGACGAACCTCGGCTTGGTCACCGCCTCCAGCAGAGGGCGCACTTCCACGCGCCTCATTGCTGGAGGCACGGTCGGCCTGAGGTCGGCTGGTTGTTCCACCAGCCGGCTTGACGTCTCCGCCGTCATCGTCCTCGTCTTCTTCGCCCTCGTCGCTGGAGGCGATCTCCTCCGCCGAGTCCTCGCCCACCGCCGGGTTCAGCCCGAACCACTCCTCCGGCTGCGCGACACCGTCATCATCGATTTCGGGTGCGAAAACGCTAATGTCGGTGCACTCGGCGATCGTTGAAGCCCGCTGGGCGATAGCCGGCCTCACCGCCTCCAGCTCCACATCGGCCTCCATCCGCCAAGTGCGCAGCTGGTCCAGGCTCAGCCCTGGGTACCAAGCCCGGACGAATTCCAACGCCCGCCCGGCTCCGAGGCGGGCCGCTGACGCTTTCCAAGCCTCGAAGCGACCAACTGCGACTTCCAGCCAGTCGGCAGTTCGGCTCGGAGTGCGGGGGATCGTCTCGCCGGGCCAGAGGGCGGCCAGCACTTGCGCCCCGGCACGTTGGAGCCGGCGAAGCATCCGATGAGCCGGCTGCAACCGTGCCTGGACAGCCAGAAGCTGCTCCTCAAGGGTCCGGTTTGCATCCGGCGCGATGTCGGCCCCCGCTTGCCGGCGCGCCTCGCGATGGGCCTCAATGCTTTGGGCGGCGAAGGCGGAGTAGCCTGGGAAGTAATCTGCAAGAAACAACAAGCAAGAGCTCAAGATAAGTCAAAAAAAACCCAAGCGGCAAGGGGCAGGGGAGGGCCGAGAAAGGCAGCTTACCGTCGATCAAGTCCTCGATCTGGCCGAAGCCTTCGTCCAGGCCTCGCCAGGTCTCAGACCAGGTCGCCGCCGCCATCTCATATTTCGCCATCAAGGCGTCTTCGCTTTCCCGCGCCGCCTGCAGGGCCGTTTTGTGGCTTTTCCTCTTGGCCGGCTAGCTTCTTGGCCAGGCGATCCCGTTCCTGGACCAAGGTAGTGCACTCGGCCTCTTTGGCGTAAAGGGCGGCCTTCGCTTTGCCAAGCTCCTTCCGCAAATCGGCGTTGGCCCCTGAAGGCAAAGAAAAAGAAAAATCAATAAGAAAAGAGTCGTCAAGAAAGATTCGACCCGACTGCGCAGCAGTCGGCCCGAATCTCAGGGACTACACCCAGTGGGTGCGCTGACGCGCCCCGACAGGAGACAAACAAAACCAAGTACTTACTTCGGCTGTCGGCCAGGTCGTCGGTCAGCCGGCTCAACTCTCGAGCCTGGGAGTCGAAGGCGGCAGCACGAAGGTTGTGGTATTCCTGAAAGTTTAGAAAGAAAGCACAGTAAGGTGGCTGTCGAGAAAGATCCGACCCGACTGCGCAGCAGTCGGCCCGAATCTCGGGGACTACACCCAGTGGGTGCGCTGACGCGCCCCCACGGAAGAAATCAAGAAAGCAAAGCAGCCAGAGCGAAGGGCTCACCCGGACAGTGGTTCTCGTCGACAAGAACTCTTGGTTGAGCTGTTGCAGCAGGGCGGCTTGAGCTCGTAGCCGGCTCCGGACCCCTTGAGCCGCCGCTTCCAGCTCGCCGGTCCCCCCGCTGGGAGTCCACTCGGACACGGCGG
>NC_053023.1:67262140-67277822 GCF_003073215.2 Triticum urartu | reverse complement strand
GAAGACCAAACACGGATATTCGGGACATCTTCAAGGAGCGTGGCAAGTTAAAGAGGAGCTGCACCGAACCTGTAAAACGAGCTTTGGTAAGTAACACCCTTTCAATTACTTTCGTGTAGCCTCGTGTTCTTCGATGTGTATATGTTGTAGTTTCTGTTTCTCTTAAGCGTGGTGTTCTTCGATGTGTAATAAGAAGAGTCTTAATCGTCCTAATGCTTTCGTTTTTAGCTTGATGTAGGAAGTGGGTGTTCTCACCTTGTAGTCTGTTTTTATTTTTTTCCTTTTGAATTCACTTCTCCGAGTTCTGTTTATCTGGCTTCTACTAAATGGATCTAGGTTGCTCTGAGTATTGATCTAAAAAAGAAGTAACTTCATGTCAGGATGCAGTTCCTGCGAGGAGGGAAGTATGGTCAACCTCGAGATCATGTTTCCAAAATGAGGCTGGATTACACACAAGGTGCCAGTTCCCTAATGATGCTGGATTAGACACAAGGTGCAAATTCCCAGATGATGCTGGATTACACACAAGCCAGGTGGAGTCGTCAGTGTTCGTGTCCTCGTGGCATTAGTAAAGGCTGAAAGAAAGCGTGCAGCAGCCCTTGAGAATGTAGCTGAGTTCCTGAAGAAGCGAAAAGAGCAATCAGATGCTCTCTTCACCCAAGCCAAAGAAGAGATGGAAGAAGCCAGAAATAAGCTAGCAGAGGCAGAGCAGGCTAGGCGTCTCCTGCTATCTAAAACTGTTGTCAATACAAAATTTCCTTCATAATAGCTAGGTTCAAATGTTTATCCAGTCAGCATGCCTGTTGTGATGTCCATGCATCTACTGATGTGGCACAAAATGTTTTTTTTCGGGTCATGTAATAACAGCAATTACTTTCCAAACAATAACAGACGAAGCATTGGACATGGTATAGTTCACGCGCAAGCCCGACATTCCAAGTTCAACTTCCACATCAAACTCATGTTCACAGATATCTGCACATTCATACATAATGTCCACAACCATGATTCACTTCAAAGCCAAAAAAATGTGAGGAGAGTTATAAATAAAGAAAATCCTCTACTAGTTCCTGCTACCAGTGCGAGCACAACAAGTCAAGACCATGCATAAATTAATTATATTTTAGTCATTTTTTGTGTTCTAAAATGCCTGCCGGCTCGCGGAAGGACGTGTTGCCGGCACACGCGGATTCAATGAAGGCAGGCGGGGCAGTCTTAAGCTGGTTGCACGCGGGCACGCGGCGAGGAGGCGTACTCAGCCGGGACTGCAGCGAGTGCGGCCCTCTTGGCCGCGCGCCGGTTCAATGCCTGCGCTATGAGAGGTCGCGTCCGTGTCAGAGCAATTACGCGGAGAGGAGGCGTTGCTCAGCTGACTATTCCTACAAAGGTGCTCCACCACGTACCCGGTACCCAGGAATGCAGCAATCGTTTGATGAGGACATCAATACCATTGTTACACCCACAGCCCCTACTGTTACATATACTGGACCAATTACTAGAGCTCGCGCACGCCAATTAAATTACCGAGGTACTTTCGTTTCTTGGTAATGATTCTAATGTTCATGAGATTATGATGCTGCCTAAATTGGATACATTTGTTTTGCTTACAAATGAAGGGCCTAGCTTGGAGAAGGATGAACATTGGAGCAAGAACACGCATGGAGTTGATGGCATGCGCAAGGGGATCAAGAACGGAGTTACAAGTGATGATTTCAGGACTTTGAAGCGCCATAAGGAGTGCATGAAGCCTTGGACGAAATATACAAGATGCCACTTCATATAATATTCGTCCATAGGCTATTCTAGGTGCTGCGTCACCTTATTAATGGGCCAGGCCCATGTAATTTCGAAATACTTAAGTATAGGCTATTTTTAGAGTCCGTATGTGTGGGGAAACAAGAGTTAGGGTTGGTTTCGGACCCCACCCTCAAGGGCCACGAAATTCCCCTCTCTTCCTCCATATATACAGCCCTTAGGGCGTCGTTTAGACTTTGGTTTTGTTTAAGATTAAAAGTTCTCCATAGCTGCAACTTCGTGTACTTCGTTTGTGTCCAACGACCAGACCAAGACGTCACAGAACCCCACCTTGATCAATAAAGCTTTCATCTTATATTCGCAATATCCAGATTGCAATCTCAGTTTCTTGCTTGTTCTTCGTTTGCTCGCAGGAAAACAGACCCTCGTGGTCAGGTTGATCGTGCTCCGGCGTGGTCAATAACCCTCGGAAGTTGGTTTAGCGATTGCTAAGGCGCGACGTCTCGCACGTTCGTAGTCGGATCGTCAAGGTCGACTCCCACAGAAAACGATAGCCACCATCCTCATCGAAACATCGGGACACCTTAGCCTCTATCAAGTGGTATCAGATTTCCAGGTTGCTCGGTGAGATTTTACAGTTTTTCGTAGATTAGATCGAGTCTGTTCTTCATACCTACAGTCCACGAAAAAAAGCCACACAAAAAAAAATTAGGGTTAGTTCATCATATCCGAACCAATCTGAGCCTTTGCATAATCTTTTTAGGGTTTTTGCTTTGTTGAATTTGCGGTTGCATCGTCGTGTCAAGTTGCTGGTCTTAGAGTCTAGTCTTTTAGAGTTTCGAGTTCTGGTCATAAGTTGTCACGCCGCCGCCGCACCATCATCATCGCCCATCTACCACTTTTGCTTATCCGCCACCGCTCTGAATCCTATCCATATACCACCACCAATCCGTATCCATATACCACCACCAATCTCTATCCATATACCACCACCGCTACCATATACCACCACCGCTGCCATATACCACAACCATATATCCACCACCAATCCGAGTTCTTCTCATATTAGGTTTGTTCTTGAGATCAATCTAAATTCCGTCGTGTTTCCTTGCCTGCGTAGAGTCTCGGAAAAAAAATTCTCACGGGCAAGGCCAAAATTTTAATTTTTTTCCCTATCCTATTTTTAGGCTTTTCTGAGTCTTTTGAGCCACGTGCCATCATAGTGATTTTTTGTCGCACTTTTTCGTCGTCGCTGCCCTGATTTCCGAAAAAAAAGTGAATTTTTTTTCGTGCCCATCCTATCAGTTTGACGAGGGAAGAGTTTTGAGACACTCGCCATTATAGTGATTTTTTCGCAAAAAAAAGAGGAGCGCAAAAAAAAGGAGCGCAAAAAAAGAGCGAAAAAAAAAGTTTCAGAGTGTGCTTTTCCCATATTTACGTGCAGCGCCGTGATTTTGTTAGTGTTCTAGGCTCGCGTCTCTAGCACGGTCTAGCCTAGGACCAGCACAGTACCGTCGTTGAGCGTTTATTCAACTTTGCATCTCTGAATTGATTATTGCTGACCCTTTTTGCTACCATACTATAAGCCTTCCCAGCTCCACATACATCTACGTCGTGCGTTTGACTCTCCCTGGCAATCGCTCTATCCAAGCTTTTGAGAGTTTTTGACTACAACGGTTGCCGATCACCGCCTGCTGCTGGGTAAGAACTGGTAAGAATTTGAGATTTGCTTGACGGATTTGTGACACCCACCACACCACCTTGTTAGTAGTCTGTAGGATCATATTCTTGTGTGTTTCTATTGCTGCTAACCATGCCAGGATCACAAGCCGACGAGACTGACTGGGAGAACTTGACGAACAAGGAGCTTCATGATACGTTTCAGCAAATGATGAATGGACAGGTGCAAGATGTGATAAACAGATTTGAAGAGGCCATGGAGAAGATAGATGGCATGGAGAAGACGTTGAAACAAAGCTCGATAACAAGTTTGCTGAATTGCTTCGCGTTTTCCACCACCACCACCGGCTGCTCCTGCCGCACCTCTGCAACAACAGCAACAACACCGACTACCTCCACGTCGGGAAACAGCCCTCCGCCGAGCGAGCCGTGTCCCTCTTCAGTCGGGCCAAACTGCTGGTGCTGCTGTTGATACTTCTGTGGCTCCTACTGCTGATGTGGAGGAGGATGCTTATGTGGGAGATTATGAGGATGAGGTTGATCAAAATCAGAACTACGTGCCAACCAACAGCACAGCAACCACCAGGTCGTCCACATGCAAATAATGGCAATGGTAGGGCTCACCCTCAGGTACGAGATCATGACCATCTCCCTAAACTAAATTGAATATTCCACCATTTGAGGGTAGATATGTTCCTGATATATATCTTACTTGGGAGTTAGAAACTGAACAACGATTTACATGTTTACAATATCCCGAGGAGAGACGTGTTCCTGCTGCTGTTTGTGCTTTCACTAGTTTTGCATGTGTTTGGTGGTCTGAGCATTGTAGATTATATCCTATTCCGGCTACTTGGGCTGCTTTGAAAACTGTATGCGTACTCGTTGGGTTCCACCATATTATCAACGTGAATTACTTAATTGCAGCGCTTAAGACAGGGAAAAAATTCTGTAGAAGAATATTATCAGGAATTACAAACTGGCATGATTAGATGTGGTATTGTTGAGGAGAATGAAGCTATGCTTGCACATTTTATGGGTGGATTAAATAGAGAGATTCAGACGATTCTAGAGTATAAGGAGTATACTAATATCACTCTTTATTCCATCTTGCTTGTAAAGCTGAACGTGAAGTGCAGGATCGACAGGCATTGGCGCGGACTAACTTTTCTGCAGGTCGACCTTCATCATGGACACCACGTGCATCATCTACTTCCACACGTTCTGCTACACCGGCGCCTCTCGTCGGCTACCACCTCCAACCGTGATACAATAAAGCAGGCACAATCACCACTATCTGCCAAGAGCACACCTTCTGGGCCTGCAAAGAGCTCTTCTTCATCCATGGCATCAACAGGGCAAACACATGATATTATTTGTCGACGTTGCAAGGGTGGAGGTCATTATGCGAGAGAATGCCCATCTAAGCGTGTGATGATTGTTACTGAGGATGGTGGGTATGAGTCCGCTAGTGACTATGATGAGGAGACTTTGGCTCTTATTACACGTGACGAACACGGTGGAGACGATTCTGATCATGAGACGCAATACATGGCTCCTGAAGATGCTGACAGGTATGAATGTTTAGTTGCTCAACGTGTTTTGAGTGTGCAGGTTACACAAGCTGAGCAAAATCAGAGGCATAATTTGTTCCATACAAAGGGAGTTGTGAAGGAACGTTCTGTTCGCGTGATCATAGATGGAGGGAGTTGCAATAACTTGGCTAGCATGAGATGGTGGAGAAGCTATCTCTCACCAAGACCACATCCACATCCTTACTACATCCAATGGTTCAACAACAGCGGCAAGGTTAAGGTAACACGTACTGTTCGTGTGCATTTTAGTATCTCTACATATGCTGATTATGTTGATTGTGATGTGGTACCTATGCAAGCATGTTCCTTATTACTTGGTAGACCATGGCAATTTGATAAAAATTCTGTACCAATGGTAGAACAATAGTATACTCTTGTTCATAAGGATAAAAATATTACTTTGCTTCCCTATGAACTCCTGATTCCCATTTTGAAAGGATGATTAATAGATAATAAAGCAAACAGGAGACAAATAAGAGTGAAATCAGATTGTGGCAAAAAGAATTTGCACCAAAATGAAGCCTAATAATAACCATCTATGTTGTTTCTGAAAAATTGAAGTGCATGTTTACCCCAAAATCTGATATTGAGCTAGATTTCTAGCAAATCTGTTTGCTATGCTTTTGTGTGCAAAGAGGCATTATTTTCATTCGAGGATGTGCCTTCCTCTTTGCCCCCTGCTGTCACAAACATTTTGCAGGAGTTCGCTGACGTCTTTCCACAAGACGTGCCACCGGGATTACCACCTATTCGAGGGATTGAGCATCAAATTGACTTAATTCCCGGTGCTGCTACCCAACCGTGCACCATACCGTACCAATCCAGAGGAGACGAAGGAGATTATGCGTCAAGTACAAGAACTGCTCGACAAAGGTTATATACGCGAATCCCTTAGTCCTTGTGCTGTTCCTATCATTTTAGTGCCGAAAAAGGATGGTACGTCGCGTATGTGCGTTGATTGTAGAGGCATTAATAATATTACTATTCGTTATCGTCATCCTATTCCTAGGCTAGATGATATGCTTGATGAATTGAGTGGCTCTACAATATTCTCCAAAGTTGATTTGCGTAAGTGGATACCATCAAATTCGTATGAAATTGGGTGATGAATGGAAAACAGCATTTAAAACTAAGTTTGGATTATATGAGTGGTTAGTCATGCCTTTTGGGTTAACTAATGCACCTAGTATCATGAGGTTAATGAAGAATTACGCCTTTCATTGGACGATTTGTGGTAGTTTACTTTGATGCATATTGATTTATAGCAAATCTTTGGAGGAGAACATTTGGAACATTTACGTGCTGTTTTTATTGCTCTACGTGATGCACGTTTGTTTGGAAACCTTGGAAAGTGCACCTTTTGCACCGACCGAAGTATCTTTTCTTGGCTATGTTGTTACTCCACAGGGAATTGAAGTTGATAAAGCCAAGATTGAAGCTATTGAGAGTTGGCCGCAGCCCAAAACGGTCACACAAGTGAGGAGTTTCCTTGGCCTCGCTGGTTTCTATAGGCGTTTTGTGAGAGATTTCAGCACCATTGCTGCACCTCTCAACGAGCTTACAAAGAAGGATGTGCCTTTTGTTTGGGGTACCGCACAGGAAGAAGCCTTCACGTATTGAAAGATAAGTTGACACATGCTCCTTTACTCCAACTTCCTAATTTTCAATAAGACTTTTGAGCTTGAATGTGATGCTAGTGGAATTGGATTAGGAGGTGTGTTATTACAAGATGGAAAACCTGTTGCATACTTTTCTGAAAAATTGAGTGGGCCTAGTCTGAACTATTCTACTTATGATAAAGAATTATATGCTCTTGTTCGGACCTTAGGCAACATTATTTATGGCCCAAGGAATTTGTTATACATTCTGATCATGAATCTTTGAAACACATTAAAAGTCAAGCAAAACTGAACCGTAGACATGCTAAATGGGTTGAATTCATTGAGACTTTCCCTTATGTCATTAAACACAAGAAGGGTAAAGAAAATGTTATTGCTGATGCCTTGTCTCGTCGTTATACTATGCTTTCACAACTTGACTTTAAAATATTTGGTTTGGAGACCATCAAAGATCAATATGTTCATGATGCTGAATTTAAAGATGTATTGCAGAATTGTAAGGAAGGGAGAACTTGGAACAAGTTCGTTCTTAACGATGGATTTGTGTTTCGTGCTAACAAGCTATGCATTCCAGCTAGCTCCGTTCGTCTTTTGTTGTTGCAGGAGGCGCATGGAGGAGGATTAATGGGACACTTTGGTGTCAAGAAGACGGAGGATATACTTGCTACACATTTCTTTTGGCCAAAGATGAGACAGGATGTTGAGCGTTTTGTTGCTCGCTGCACTACATGTCAAAGAGCTAAGTCACGACTCAATCCTCATGGTTTATATATGCCTTTGCCTGTACCTAGTGTTCCTTGGGAGGATATATCTATGGACCTTGTTTTAGGTTTACCTCGAACAAAGAAGGGGAGGGATAGCATATTTGTTGTCATGGATAGGTTCTCGAAAATGGCACACTTTATACCATGTCATAAAAGCGATGATGCTGTTAATGTTGCTGATTTGTTCTTTCGTGAAATTATTCGCTTACATGGTGTGCCAAATACTATTGTTTCAGATCGTGATACTAAATTTCTTAGCCACTTTTGGAGATGTTTATGGGCTAAGTTGGGGACTAAGCTGCTTTTTAGTACTACTTGTCACCCCCAAACTGATGGACAAACTGAAGTAGTCAATAGAACATTGTCTACTATGCTTAGGGCTGTTTTGAAGAATAACAAGAAAATGTGGGAAGAATGCTTGCCTCATATTGAATTTGCTTATAATCTTTCATTGCATTCTACTACTAAGATGTGCCCTTTTGAAATTGTGTATGGTTTCCTACCTCGTGCACCTATTGATTTGTTGCCTCTTCCATCTTCAGAGAAGGTTAATTTTGATGCTAAAGAACGTTCTGAATTGATTTTAAAAATGCATAAGTTAACTAAGGAAAACAATGAGCGTATGAATACTAAATATAAACTTGCTGGAGATAAGGATAGAAAACATATTGTGTTTGCGCCTAGAGATCTTGTTTTGTTACATTTGCGTAAAGATAGATTTCCTAATCTGCACAAATCAAAGCTAATGCCACGTGCTGATGGTCCTTTTAAGGTGTTAGAGAAAATAAATGATAATGCATATAAACTTGAGCTACCTGTAGATTTTGGGGTTAGTCCCACTTTTAACATTGCAGATTTGAAGCCTTATTTGGGTGAGGAAGATGCGCTTTCGTCGAGGACGACTTCATTTCAAGAAGGGGAGGATGATGAGGACATCAATACCATTGTTACACCCACAGCCCCTACTGTTACATATACTGGACCAATTACTAGAGCTCGCGCACGCCAATTAAATTACCAGGTACTTTCGTTTCTTGGTAATGATTCTAATGTTCATGAGATTATGATGCTGCCTAAATTGGATACATTTGTTTTGTTACAAATGAAGGGCCTAGCTTGGAGAAGGATGAACATTGGAGCAAGAACACGCATGGAGTTGATGGCATGCGCAAGGGGATCAAGAACGGAGTTACAAGTGATGATTTCAGGACTTTGAAGCCGCCATAAGGAGTGCATGAAGCCTTGGACGAAATATACAAGATGACACTTCATAAATTTCGTCCAGAGGCTATTCTATGTGCTGCGTCACCTTATTTTTGGGCCAGGCCCATGTAATTTTGAAATACTTGATTATAGGCATTTAGAGTCCGTATGTGTGGGGAAACAAGAGTTAGGGTTGGTTTCAGACCCCTCCTCCAAGGGCCACGAAATTCCCCCCTCTCTTCTCCATATATACAGCCTTAGGGCGTCGTTTAGACTTTGGGTTTTGTTTAGATTAAAAGTTCGCCATAGCTGCAACTTCGCGTACTTCGTTTGTGTCCAACGACCAGACCAAGACGTCACAGAACCCCACCTTGATCAATAAAGCTTTCATCTTATATTCGCAATATCCCGATTGCAATCTCAGTTTCTTGCTTGTTCTTCGTTTGCTCGCAGGAAACAGACCCTCGTGGTCAGGTTGATCGTGCTCCGGCGTGGTCAATAACCCTCGGAAGTTGGTTTAGCGATTGCTAAGGCGCGACGTCTCGCACGTTCGTAGTTCGGATCGTCAAGGTCGACTCCCACAGAAAACGATAGCCACCATCTCATCGAAACATCGGGACACCTTTGCCTCTATCAATCTGCACCTAGGGTGTAGGGTTTCCATAAGGAAGAGAAACACCAAACCTAGCTAGCTTATGAGGTTCAAAGTTTGAAACTCGAAATTCAAAGAAAAAATTACATGAAGTAAAAGTGGTAGAAGTTTGTAAGATTTCATTAATGATAGCACCATAATCTCCTCATGCACCCTGTTGAATGTGTTGTATCACTTGCTTGCAGTCTGAAGCTACTTCAATATATTCCGTGCCGAGATCTTGCGCTAGAGCCAATCCCTCCCTGCATGCAATCACCTCAAGCCCTGGAGGATCAACCAAACCTTGAATCTCCTCAAGCGCGTTGCTAGGAAACGTAAGATGCACTCCCCGTGAGTTTTTGCCAGGCCTATGTGCGGGCGCAGGGCGCCTAGTCTTTTTTTGAAGAACATTCATTCCATAACTTAACCATTACAACAGAATCGCTAGCAACCAAGTCACATGCAAAGGTAGGAGTTTGGTCTTTCCACCAAGTGCATGTTGCACCCGCTCGGTAGCCAAAGTTAGTAAGGCTATGGGCTACTTTATTACACGACTAATTACAGAAAATGAACTGAAAATCATCAAAGAAGCAAAAGGGCTACGTGCTTCTCGCAGCACAATCCGATTGGAGAATGAAGAGAGATCATGGTCACCCGAGGTTATAGCATTGACCAGCTGTAGCAAGTCCGACTCGAAGATCACCTAATGAATGCCCATCTCGTTCGCAACTTCAATGGCATGCACACAAGCAGTTGCTTCCGCCTGTAGAGGCGACGCCAGGTGGTCCAGTTTGCCCGCACACGCAGCGATGAATGCTACCTCTTGAGCTTGCGTTGGATTTCCCCGAAGAGGAAGGGATGATGCGACAGAGTAGCGTAAGTATTTCCCTCAGTTTTTGAGAACCAAGGTATCAATCCAGTAGGAGGCCACGCTCAAGTCCCTCATACCTTCACAAAACGATAGCTACTCGCAACCAACACGATTAGGGGTTGTCAATCCCTTCACGGTCACTTACGAGAGTGAGATCTGATAGATATAATATTTTTGGTATTTTTGGTATAAAGATGCAAAGTGAAAAGTAAAAGGCAAAGTAAAAAGCAAAGCAAGATTAAAGTGATGGAGATTGATATGATGAGAATAGACCCGGGGGCCATAGGTTTCACTAGTGGCTTCTCTCAAGAGCATAAGTATTCTACGGTGGGTGAACAAATTACTGTTGAGCAATTGACAGAATTGAGCATAGTTATGAGAATATCTAGGCATGATCATGTATATAGGCATCACGTCCGTGACAAGTAGATCCGAAACGATTCTGCATCTACTACTATTACTCCACTCATCGACCGCTATCCAGCATGCATCTAGAGTATTAAGTTAAAAACAGAGTAACACCTTAAGCAAGATGACATGATGTAGAGAGATAAATTCATGCAATATGAAATAAATCCCATCTTGTTATCCTCGATGGCAACGATGCAATACGTGCCTTGCTGCCCCTTCTGTCACTGGGAAAGGACACCGCAAGATCGAACCCAAAGCTAAGCACTTCTCCCATGGCAAGAACTACCAATCTAGTTGGCCAAACCAAACAGATAATTCGAAGAGACTTGCAAAGATAACCAATCATACATAAAAGAATTCTGAGAAGATTCAAATATTATTCATAGATAGACTTGATGATAAACCCACAATTCATCGGTCTCAACAAACACACTGCAAAAAGAAGATTACATCGAATAGATCTCCACAAGAGAGGGGGAGAACTTTGTATTGAGATCCAAAAAGAGAGAAGAAGCCATCTAGCTACTAACTATGGACCCGAAGGTCTGAGGTAAACTACTCACACTTCATCGAGAGGCTATGATGATGTAGAAGCCCTCCGTGATGACGGCCCCTCTCCGGCGGAGCTCCGGAACAGGCCCCAAGATGGGATCTCGTGGATACAGAAAGTTCGGCGGTGGAATTAGGTTTTTGGCTCCCTTTCTTCGTTTGGGGGTACGTAGGTATATATAGGAGGAAGGAGTACGTCGGTGGAGCTCGAGGGGCCCACGAGGCAGGGGGCGCGCCCTAGGGGGGCGCCCCCACCCTCGTGACCCTCTTGTTCCTTGGAGGGTCCAAGTCTCCTGGATCACGTTCGGTGAGAAAATCACGTTCCCGAAGGTTTCATTCCGTTTGGACTCCATTTGATATTCTGTTTATCTCGAAACACTGAAATAGGCAAAAAAACAGCAATTCTGGGCTGGGCCTCCGGTTAATAGGTTAGTCCCAAAAATAATATAAAAGTGGAAAATAAAGCCCAATATAGTCCAAAACAGTAGATAATATAGCATGGAGCAATCAAAAATTATAGATACGTTGGAGACGTATCAGGCATCCCCAAGCTTAATTCCTGCTCGTCCTCGAGTAGGTAAATGATAAAAAGAGAATTTTTGATGCGGAGTGCTACTTGGCATAATTTCAATGCAAATCTTCTTAATTGTGGTATGAATATTCAGATTAGGAAGATTCAAGACAAAAGTTCATATTGACATAGAGAATAATAATACTTCAAGCAAACCAACAAAGCAATTATGTTTTCTTAAAGTAACATGGCCAAAGAAAGTTCATCCCTACAAAATCATATAGTTTAGTCATGCTCCATTTTCGTCACACAAGAATGCTCTCATCATGCACAACCCCGATGACAAGCCAAGCAATTGTTTCATACATACCTTAATAATTTTCAAACTCAACTTTCACGCAATACATGAGCGTGAGCCATGGATATAGCACTATAGGTGGAATAGATGATGGGGGTTATGTGAGAAGACAAAAAGGAGAAAGTCTCACATTGACGCGGCTAATCAATGGGCTATGGAGATGCCCATCAATTGATGTCAATGCAAGGAGTAGGGATTGCCATGCAACGGATGCACTAGAGCTATAATGTATGAAAGCTCAACAAAAGAAACTAAGTGGGTGTGCATCCAACTTGCTTGCTCACGAAGACCTAGGGCACTTGAGGAGGCCCATTGTTGGAATATACAAGCCAAGTTCTATAATGAAAATTCCCACTAGTATATGAAAGTGATAACTCAAGAGACTCTCTATATGAAGAACATAGTGCTACTTTGAAGCACAAGTGTAGAAAAAAGGATAGTAGCATTGCCCCTTTTTATTTTCTTTTTTTGGGCCTTCTTTTTTCTTTGGCCTTTCTCTTTTTTTGGACAATGCTCTATTGAATGATGATCATCACACTTCTATTTATTTACAACTCAATGATTACAACTCGATACTAGAACAAAGTATGACTCTATATGAATGCCTCCGGCGGTGTACCGGGATATGCAATGAATCAAGAGTGACAAGTATGAAAAATTATGAACGGTGGCTTTGCCACAAATACTATGTCAACTACATGATCATGCTAAGCAATATGACAATGATGAATGTGTCATGATAAACTGGATGGTGGAAAGTTGCATGGCAATATATCTCGGAATGGCTATGGAAATGCCATAATAGGTAGGTATGGTGGCTGTTTTGAGGAAGATATAAGGATGTTTATGTGTGAAAGAGCGTATCATATCACGGGGTTTGGATGCACCGGCGAAGTTTGCACCAACTCTCCGATGAGAAAGGGCAATGCACGGTACCGAAGAGGCTAGCAATGATGGAGGTGAGAGTGCGTATAATCCATGGACTCAACATTAGTCATAAAGAACTCATATACTTATTGCAAAAATCTACAAGTCATCAAAACCAAGTACTACGCGCATGCTCCTAGGGGGATAGATTGGTAGGAAAAGACCATCGCTTGTCCCCGACCGCCACTCATAAGGAGCAATCAAAGTAACACCTCATGTTCAAATTTGTTACACAACGTTTACCATACGTGCATGCTACGGGACTTGCAAACTTCAACACAAGTATTCTCAAATTCACAACTACTCAACTAGCATGACTTTGATATTACTTCCATATCTCAAAACAATTATCAAGCATCCAACTTTTCTTAGTATTCAACACACTCAAAAGAAAGTTTCACAAATCTTGAATACCAAGCATGTTATTATTAAGCAAATTACCATGCTATTAAGACTCTCAAAATAATTTAAGTGAAGCATGAGAGATCAATAGTTTCTTTAAAACAAATCCACCACCGTGCTCTAAAAGATCTAAGTGAAGCACATAGAGCAAAATTATAACGCTCAAAAGATATAAGTGAAGCACATAGAGCAAAACTACATAGCTCAAAAGATATAAGTGAAGCACATAGAGTATTCTATCAAATTTTAATTCATGTATGACTCTCTCAAAAGGTGTGTACAGCAAGGATGATTGTGGCATACTAAACACAAAGACACAAATAATACAAGACGCTCCAAGCAAAACACATATCATGTTGGTGAATAAAAATATAGCTCCAAGTAAATTACCGATGGAAGTGGACGAAAGAGGGGATGCCTTCCGGGGCATCCCCAAGCTTTGACTTTTGGTGTCCTTGGATTATCTTGGGGGTGCCATGGGCATCCCCAAGCTTAGGCTCTTGCCACTCCTTGTTCCATAATCCATCAAAAGAATTCACCCAAAACTTGAAAACTTCACAACACAAAACTTAAAGTAGAAAACTCGTGAGCTCCGTTAGCGAAAGAAAACAAAAACCACTTCAAGGTACTGTAATGAACTCATTATTTATTTATATTGGTGTTAAACCTACTGTATTCCAACTTCTCTATGGATTATAAACTATTTTACTAGCCATAGATTCATCAAAATAAGCAAACAACACACGAAAAACAGAATCTGTCAAAAACAGAACAGTCTGTAGTAATCTGTAGCTAGCGCAAGATCTGGAACCCCAAAAATTCTAAAATAATTGCTGGACGTGAGGAATTTATCTATTAATCATCAAAAGAATTAACTAAATAACTCTCAAATAAAAATGACAGCAGTTCTCGTGAGCGCTAAAGTTTCTGTTTTTTACAGCAAGTTCAACAAGACTTTCCCCAAGTCTTCCCAACGGTTCTACTTGGCACAAACACTAATTAAACACAAAAAACACAACCAAAACAGAGGCTAAATAATTTATTTATTACTAACAGGAGCAAAGCAAGGAATAAAAATAAAATTGGGTTGCCTCCCAACAAGCGCTATCGTTTAACGCCCCTAGCTAGGCATAAAAGCGAGGATAGATCTAGGTATTGCCATCTTTGGTAGGCAATTCTTCGATGAGGCATCTATTTCCCTTAGGAATTTCTTTTTCTAGTGATTATCAAACTTTTAGGCACAAGATCGAAAAATTCATTTGTAGCAATTGGTTCCTTAATGATAGCAAAAAAGATTGGGATGAATACTTATAGATTTAAGATCCGCAGTTTCCTTACTAGATGATTCACCCTTATTTTTAGGAACATACATAAGCTTGGCAATTTTAGTAGGAGGACTTGGAGTATTCTTTACGGAAGAAAAAGCGGTTCCCAAGTTTGTAATGATACCCTCAAGTTTATCAATTCTAGTAGAATCTAAGTTTATCTTCTCATTAACTATGGGTTCCTTTTCCTTAATATTTTTCAAAGTCATTCCTACCTTAGATCCATATTGAGTAATTTGATTGTGGATCTTTTTATCTAGATTTTCAATTAATTCAATAGTAGCAACTTTATTTTCAATAATTTCAAGTCTTTGCATAACATGCTCCAAAGTTAACGGTTCCATTAACCAAAAGAGGTGGTGAGCCAAATAAATCTAACATAGCATTATAAGAATCAAAAGTATGGCTACCCAAGAAGTTCCCTCCGGTAATGGTATCGAGGATATATCTATACCAAGGATTAACACCTACATAAAATTGCGGAGAAGAACTGAAGTAGATTGCTTCCTGGTAGATCTATTTTGAGCATTGCAAATTCTATACCAAGCATCTTTTTAGATTTTCTCCCTCCCTTTGTTTAAAATTTAGAACTTCATTCTCGGGAGACAACGGAGAAGATATGAGACTAGCCATACGACAAGCAAACAGCAGCAAACAAAAGAGGCAAATGAAAGAGAGGGAGGATAGAGAGAGAGAGGGCGAATAAAACGGCAAGGGTGAAGTGGGGGAGAGGAAAACGAGAGGCAAATGGCAAATAATGTAATGCGAGAGATAGGGATTGTGATGGGTACTTGGTATGTTGACTTTTTGCGTAGACTCCCCGGCAACGGCGCCAGAAATCCTTCTTGCTACGTCTTGAGCTTGCGTTGGTTTTCCCCGAAGAGGAAGGGATGATGCAGCAGAGTAGCGTAAGTATTTCCCTCAGTTTTTGAGAACCAAGGTATCAATCCAGTAGGAGGCCACGCTCAAGTCCCTCGTACCTGCACAAAACGATAGCTACTCGCAACCAACGCGATTAGGGGTTGTCAATCCCTTCACGGTCACTTACGAGAGTGAGATCTGATAGATATAATATTTTTTG
>NC_053023.1:67250908-67261140 GCF_003073215.2 Triticum urartu | reverse complement strand
GGGTGGAAGGCTCGGCCTTATGCCTGGTGTTTTGTTCCACTCTTGCCGCCCTAGTTTCCGTCATATCGGTGTTATGTTCCCGGATTTTGCGTTCCTTACGTGGTTGGGTTATAATGGGAACCCCTTGACAGTTCGCCTTGAATAAAACTCCTCCAGCAAGGCCCAACCTTGGTTTTACCATTCGCCACCTAGCCTTTTCCCTTGGGAGTCACGCATCCCGAGGGTCATCTTTATTTTAACCCCCCCGGGCCAGTGCTTGTCTAAGTGCTGGTCCAAACTAGAGCCACTTGCGGCGCCACCTCGGGGAAACTTGAGTGGTGGTTTTAGTTGTACGTAGTGTTAAATCCGGTGTTGCCCTGAGAACGAGATATGTGCAGCTCCTATCAGGATGTCGGCGCATCGGGCGGTCTTGCTGGACTTGTTTTACCATTGTCGAGGATGTCTTGTAGAATCGGGATACCGAGTCTGATCAGAATGTCTCGGGAGGAGGTCTATTCCTTCGTTGACCGTGAGAGCTTGTCATGGGCTAAGTTGGGACACCCCTGCAGGGATTTGAACTTTCGAAAGCCGTGCCCGCGGTTATGGGCAGATGGGAATTTGTTAATGTCTGGTTGTAGAAAACCTGAAGTTGACCTTAATTAAAATACATCCACTGCGTGTGTAACCATGATGGTCTCTTCTCGGCGGGGTCCGGGAAGTGAACACGGTGTTGGAGTTATGCTTGACGTAGGTTGTTCTAGGATCACATCTTGATCATACTTTTATCGACCGTGCCTTGCCTTATCTTCTCGCTCTCATTTGCGTATGTTAGCCACCATATATGCTAGTCGCTTGCTGCAGCTCCACCTCATACCTTTTACCTTACCCATAAGCTTAAATAGTCTTGATCGCGAGGGTGTGAGATTGCCGAGTCCCCGTGGCTCACAGATACTTCCAAAACCAGCTTGCAGGTGCCGATGAGACCGTGCAGGTGACACAACCAAGCTCAAGGAGGAGCTCGATGAAGATCTTGTCCTTTGTGTTGTTTCGTTCTAGTTGATCAGTAGTGGAGCCCAGTTGGGGTCGATCGGGGACCTTGTCACATTTGGGGTTCTTCTTTTATTTTGGTTCCGTAGTCAGACCTTGATTGTATTTGGATGTTGTAATGCTTTATTCATGTAATTGTGTGAAGTGGCGATTGTAAGCCAACTATTTATCTTTTCCCCTATTGTATTACATGGGTTGTGTCAAGATTACCTCACTTGCGAGCTTTCAATGCGGTTATGCCTCTAAGTCGTGCTTGCAACACCCTCGATATTACCTCACTTGTAACGCCCTCGATGCGGCTATATCTCCCATGTGTCGAAGCACGACTTAGAGGCATAACCGCATTGAAAGCAATGTCGCAAGTGAGGTAATCTTCACACAACCCATGTAATACATAAGGGAAAAAGATACATAGTTGGCTTACAATCGCCACTTCACACAAATACATGAATAAAGCATTACAACATCCAAATACAATCAAGGTCCGACTACGGAACCAAAATAAAAGAAGAACCCCAAATGCGACAAAAGTCCCCGATCAACCCCAACTAGGCTCCACTACTGATCAACTAGAACGAAACAACACAAAGGACAAGATCTTCATCGAGCTCCTCCTTGAGATTGGTTGCGTCATCTGCACGGTACAACGACACTTGCAAGCTGGTTTTGGAAGTATCTGTGAGTCACGGGGACTCAGCAATCTCACACCCTCGCGATCAAGACTATTTAAGCTTATGGGTAAGGTACAAGGTATGAGGTGGAGCTGCAGCAAGCCACTAGCATATATGGTGGCTAACATACGCAAATGAGAGCGAGAAGAGAAGGCAAAGCACGGTCGATAAAAGTATGATCAAGAAGTGATCCTAGAACAACCTACGTCAAGCATAACTCCAACACCGTGTTCACTTCCCGGACTCCGCCGGAAAGAGACCATCACGGTTACACACGCGGTTGATGTATTTTAATTAAGGTCAACTTCAGGTTTTCTATAACCGGACGTTAACAAATTCCCATCTGCCCATAACCGCGGGCACGGCTTTCGAAAGTTCAAATCCCTACAAGGGAGTCCCAACTTAGCCCATCACAAGCTCTCACGGTCAACGAAGGATATTCCTTCTCCCAAGACAATCCGATCAGACTCGGCATCCAGGTTACAAGACATTTCGACAATGGTAAAACAAGACCAGCAAAGCCACCCAGATGTGCCGACAAATCCCGATAGGAGCTGCACATATCTCATTCTCAGGGCACACCGGATGAGCAAGACGTCGGGTAAGCCAGCCCAGAGTTGCCCCTGGTAGCCTCGGACATCGCTCAGTTGGATCAACACTCAGAGGAGCACTGGCCCGGGGGGATTAAAATAAAGATGACCCTTGAGTCTGCAGAACCCAAGGGAAAGAGAAGGCTAGGTGGCGAATGGTAAAACCAATGTTGGGCCTTGCTGGAGGAGTTTTATTCAAGGCGAACTGTCAAGGGGTTCCCATTATAACCCAACCGCGTAAGGAACGCAAAATCTGGGAACATTACACTGATATGACGGAAACTAGGGCGGCAAGAGTGGAACAAAACACCAGGCATAAGGCCGAGCCTTCCACCCTTTACCAAGTATATAGATGCATTAATTAAATAAGAGATATTATGATATCCCAATAAAATATCCATGTTCCAACATGGAACAAGCTTCAATATTCACCTACAACTAACAACGCTATAAGAGGGGCTGAGCAAAGCGGTAACATAGCCAAACAACGGTTTGCTAGGACAAGGTGGGTTAGAGGCTTAGTTCAACAATATGGGAGGCAAGATAAGCAAGTGGTAGGTATCGCAGCATAGGCATAGCAAAAGAGCGAGCAACTAGCAGGCAAAGATAGAAGTGATTTCGAGGGTATGGTCATCTTGCCTGAGATCCCGCAAGGAAGAAGAACGAGTCCATGAAGAAGACAAACGGACGTTGTCGAGCGGATCCTCACAAACACGACGTTACCGGATTACCGAGAAGAAGTACACCGGAAAGAAGGCAAACAACATAGTAAACAATCATCACATAAGCATGACACGATGCGCAAACAAGTATGATGCATGTTCGGTTTAATGAGGCATGGCATGGCAAAAATGCACAAACAATCCTACAAATTAAGTGGATCTCAAAGTGCATCGGGATGCATATTGACAAAACACCACATCCCATTATTTAGTTCGATCTCGTTTATGTACCCAACAATATTAAATGTTGATTAACATGGCAAGGGGTGAAGCAAAAGAAAACTACCTATCTAGGCAAGTTTAAATGAGGCCGGAACAACAAACAACAAGTCTAGAAACTCCTCATGTGCATATTTTTAGGTTTGGTACTGTTCTGCCCTAAACACAATCTTAGAGTTGTTAAAAATGCAAAGTGAAGCCACTATGTTAAACTAGGCAAAATTCTACCCCATTTACATATATAGTTTATTAGAAACCGAGCTACGGTTATTTAGTTATGAATTAAGTCATTTTAGCATGGCATAGGAGCAAATTTAATCAAACATCATTTTAGACATTTCAAACATGGATGAAAGTTGGAAATTATTAATCTACACAAAATTCCATGCAAGTTTCATATATAATTTATTTTAATCCGATGCATGGTTTGTGAGATATTAAATGCATGAACATGAGGGTCTTTTCTACAAAACAGGCAGAAACTGGATAATTACTAAAATCACTGGACAGGAAAAAAACGGACCGGATCTGGCTGGCCCAACCGAAACAGGCACGGGGAAGGCAGCTCACCCATGGGCCTCGGCCCGTTCAGAGAAGAGGAGGCGGGCCTGCTTAGGCGCACTGGCCTGTGCGTGGCCCACCTAGGGCGATAGGAGGAACGTCATCGTCCTCCTCGTGCTCCTGGGTGAGGAGGAAGCCATGGTAGGCGGCGGCGGCTTGACGTCGGTGAGGCACGAAGGAGTGCCCGGAGGTGCAGATCCGGACGAGATCCACCCGATCCGTCCGTTTTCGGCGCCGGTGGGGAGCTCCGGTGAGCGGGGCGACCAAGGCGGACGACGAGTGCCTACGGGAGAGAGAGAAAGAGGATGAGTGGGAGAAAGAGGAGGCATGTAGGGGAAGGAAGGAGAGCGGCGCGGTGACCTGGCCTGGGGATATGGCGGCACGCCGGTGAGGTGCACAACGGTGGCGGGGCCCGAGGTCGCCGACGGGAGGGGTGATGGCGGCGCTCCCCTCTTTCCCTTATGTATTACATGGGTTGTGTGAAGATTACCTCACTTGCGACATTGCTTTCAATGCGGTTATGCCTCTAAGTCATGCCTCGACACTGGGAGATATAGCCGCATCAAGGGCGTGACAAGTTAACATACGCAAATGAGAGCGAGAAGAGAAGGCAAAAGCACGGTCGAACAACTATGATCAAGAAGTGATCCTGGAACAACCTACGTCAAACATAACTCCAACACCGTGTTCACTTCCCGGACTCCGCCGGAAAGAGACCATCACGGTAACACACGCGGTTGGTGCATTTTAATTAAGATCAACTTCAGGTTTTCTACAACCGGACGTTAACAAATTCCCATCTACCCATAACCGCGGGCATGGCTTTCGAAAGTTCAAATCCCTGCAGGGGTGTCCCAACTTAGCCCATGACAAGCTCTCACGGTCAACGAAGGAATAGACCTCCTCCCGAGACATTCTGATCAGACTCGGTATCCCGGTTCTACAAGACATCCTCGACAATGGTAAAACAAGTCCAGCAAGACCGCCCAATGCGCCGACATCCTGATAGGAGCTGCACATATCTCGTTCTCAGGGCAACACCAGATGAACACTACGTACAACTAAAACCACCACTCAAGTTTCCCCGAGGTGGCGCCGCAAGTGGCTCTAGTTTGGACCAGCACTTAGACAAGCACTGGCCCGGGGGGGTTAAAATAAAGATGACCCTCGGGATGCGCGACTCCCAAGGGAAAAGGCTAGGTGGCGAATGGTAAAACCAAGGTTGGGCCTTGCTGGAGGAGTTTTATTCAAGGCGAACTGTCAAGGGGTTCCCATTATAACCCAACCACGTAAGGAACGCAAAATCCGGGAACATAACACCGATATGACGGAAACTAGGGCGGCAAGAGTGGAACAAAACACCAGGCATAAGGCCGAGCCTTCCACCCTTTACCAAGTATATAGATGCATTAATTAAATAAGAGATATTGTGATATCCCAACAAGTAAACATGTTCCAACTAGGAACAACCTCTCCCACGTTCCTACAAGGAACAAACTTCAATCTTCACCTACAACTAACAACGCTATAAGAGGGGCTGAGCAAAGCGGTAACATAGCCAAACAACGGTTTGCTAGGACAAGGTGGGTTAGAGGCTTGGTTTAACAATATGGGAGGCATGATAAGCAAGTGGTCGGTATCGCAGCATAGGCATAGCAAAAGAGCGAGCAACTAGCAAGCAAAGATAGAAGTGATTTCGAGGGTATGGTCATCTTGCCTGAAATCCCGCAAGGAAGAAGAACGAGTCCATGAAGAAGACAAACGGATGTAGTCGAACGAATCCTCACAACACGACGTTACCGGTACCAACCCGAAGAAGCAAACACCGGAAAGAAGCACACAACATAGTAAACAAACCACACATGAGCATGGTATGATGCACAATCAAGTATGATGCATGTCCGGTTTAATGAAGCATGGCATGGCAAAGTGCAACAAACATCACTACAAATTAAGTGGAGCTCAATATGCAACGAGTTGCATCTTGACAAAGCACCACAAGACGTTATTTAGTTCGATCTTGTTTATGTACTCAACAATATTAAATGTTGGTTAACATGGCAAGAGGGTGAAGCAAAAGAAAACTACCTATCTAGTCAAGTTTAAATGAGGCGGGAAACAACAAACAACAATTCCGGAAACTCCTCATGTGCATATTTTAAGGTTTGGTACTGTTCTGCCCTAAATCATATTTTATAGTTGTTAAACATGCAAAGCAATGTCACCATGTTAAACTAGGCACAATTCTACCCCATTTACATATAAAGTTTATTAAAATCCGAGTTACAGTTATTTAGATATGAATTAAATCATTTTTAACATGGCATAGGAGCAAAATTTAGTCAAACAACATTTTAAGCATTTTAAACATGGGTGAAAGTTGCATATTATGAAACTAGACAAAATTCTAAGCATATTTCATATATAAAGTTTTTCCATGTGATGCATGGTTAGTGAGTAATGAAATGCATGAAGTTTAGGGGCTGATCTGCAAAAGTGCAATTCCCTGGAAATTGATAAAATCGCAGCTAAGGAAAAAAATGATCTGGGCCAAAACTGGCTGGCCCATTAGTGCAAGGCGGGGCGCTGGATCTGGCTTACCATGGGCTTGGCCCGTTCAAAAAAAATAGAGGAGGCCTGGCGCTGGGCCTAGCGAAGAGGCAGATGCGGTCAACGCGAGCGGTTGCCTCGCTCTTTCTCCTCGCGCACAGAGACGAGCGAGAGGAGCAGAAGCAGGGCACGACGGAGGCAGGGGACTGCAGGACGGGCTGCTCCGGCGGAAGAGGCACAGGGGCTTGCCGGTCCGGCGGCGGCTGGAACGGACGGATCGGGCCTTGGGGCACCGGATCCGGTGGGTGGTGGAGCTCCATGGGCGGCGATGCTACAGCTTGGTGCCGGGAGGAGATGGCGCTACCTGCGAACGCCATGAGAGAGAGAGAGAGATCGTGAGAGAGAGAAGGAAGGAGAGGAAGCTGCGGGGGAGACGGGAAGGAGCAAGGACGGTCTGAGGGCGGGCTGCTCCGGTGTACGACATGCGCCATGGAATCGATCCAGGACGAAGGGTTCGAACAGGGAGGCGGCTTGGAGTTTCCGGCGACGATGATGAGCGAGGCAAGGCGGGCGCGGCAAGACTGTTAACCGACTCCGCAGCCACGGTTCCAGGGAGGCACGGCTCTGGCGGACAGGGGCCGGAGACGAGGTACGGAAGGACGGCTTCCATGGCCTCCTCACGTTCCTGTAGAAAGAGAGAAAAGAGAGGGATGAGAGAAAACTGACAGAGAGCTTGAAGAGATGGGAAAAAGCAGGGAAAGGGAGAGGCGACGGGGTCCTGGAACGATCGAGATGGGGAAGGGTGGCCGGCGATGCTGCCCCTGTGGGCGCGCTGTCGTGAGGAGCGGCGGGCACTGGACGCGTCCGGGGGCGCAGAAGCGAGGGGATCAAGGAACGGGGTGCGGTGGTTGGTCGGGCACTGAAATTGGGGAGAAAGTGGGCGGCGGCGCTAGGGTAGGATCCCTAGAAATTAGGGTTGTCCAAAATGGACTAGGGATAGACTACATATATAGTAGGTGGGTTGACTTAGGGGTATATCGTTCCTCCGATCGCAATCGAACGATCGCGAATAAAATAGCTAGGTGATTTGCCTTCTATTGATTTGCCTAAGCCGATAGGGGTTTCTTCTCCGGGTTTGTTCATGAACACCAAAATGATGGCTCCGGATGTTACTATCACCTTGGGTGATTACAAGTTTCTGGCTTCTCCAATGATCCTTGGTAACTCGGATATTGATCTTATTCTCGGAATGGATTGGCTTTCTAAGCACAAGGCTCAGCTTGATTGTGCAGCCAGGCAGATTCAATTGACTCATTCGTCTGAGGATGTAATTGTCTTTGCCGCTCGGGATAATACTATCCGTCTGTTTTCTCTCAATGAGAAGGGTGAACTGGATGCTATCTCGCAAATTCCAGTCGTTTGCAAATATCAAGATGTTTTTCCAGAAGAGCTTCCAGGAATGCCTCCACACCGGCCACTTGAATTCGTCATCGATCTTGAGCCTGGCATGGAACCTGTGTGCAAGCGTCCTTACAAGCTCGGACCTGAAGAGCTAAAGGAGCTGAAGAAGCAACTCGATATTCAAGAGAGAATGGGTCTCATCCAGCCTAGTTCTTCTCCGTGGGGTTGTGGTGTTCTTTTTGTGAAGAAGAAGGATGGAACGGACCGACTTTGTGTTGATTACCGTCCATTGAACAAGAAGACCATCAAGAACAAATACCCACTTCCCAACATCAATGAGCTGTTCGAACAACTCAAAGGTGCCCAAGTATTCTCCAAGCTTGATCTCCGTATGGGTTATCATCAGATTCGAATCCGTGAGCAAGATATTCCCAAGACAGCTTTCAGGACAAGCTATGGGTCATATGAATACACTGTCATGTCTTTTGGCCTCGTCAACATTCCTCCGACTTTCTCTCGCATGATGAATTTCATCTTCAACGCCTACACCAATGACTTCGTTTTGGTCTATCTCGACGACATTCTGGTTTTCTCAAAAAACAAGGAAGATCATGCCAAGCACTTGCGTTTGGTACTCGATAAGCTCAGAGAACACAAGTTCTACGCCAAGTTCTCCAAGTGCGAATTTTGGCTCGATGAGGTTCTTTATCTTGGTCATATCATCTCTGCCAAGGGCATTGCGGTGAATCCTAAGAAGGTGTGTGCAATTATGAATTGGGAACCTCCTCAGAACGTGAAGCAACTCCGTAGCTTCCTCGGTCTCGCAAGCTATTGTCGAAGATTCGTTGAAAACTTTTCTAAGATCGCGAAGCCTCTCTCAAATCTTCTCTAGAAGCACGTCAAGTATGTTTGGTCTCCGGAGTGTGACATTGCTTTCAACACTTTGAAAGAGAAATTGGTCACCGCTCCAGTTCTGACTCCGCCTGATGAATCCAAACCATACGAGGTCTTTTTTGATGCCTCTCTCCAAGGTCTTGGCGCAGTGTTGATGCAAGAGAAGAAAGTTGTTGCTTATACCTCTCGCCAATTGAATCCCAATGAGAAGAACTACCCCACTCATGATCTCGAGTTGGCGGCAGTTGTACATGATCTTTTGACTTGGAGACATCTCTTATTGGGAAGAAAAGTGGACATTTTCACTGATCACAAGAGTCTCAAGTACATCTTCACTCAGCCTAATCTCAACCTCACGCAAACTCGATGGGTCGAAATGATTCAAGAGTATAATCCGAGTATCAAGTATACTCCAGGCAAGGCCAATGTGATTGCTCAGGCATTGAGCAGAAGGCTTATTGCAACAGTCTAATTCTCAAGCCTTATCAACCCGAGCTTTGTGAAGCTTTCCGTAAACATAATCTGCAAGTTGTTCCTCAAGGTTTCCTCGCCAACCTTCAAGTCTCTCCTACCTTGGAAGACCATATTCGCCAAGCCCAGCTTCTTGATGCTATGGTGAAAAGGTGAAGATTGGGATTGCCAAGAGTCAACCCAAGTACAAGTGCTACCGCCTTGACGACAAGGATACTCTCTTCTTCGAGGATCGTATTGTTGTGCCCAAAGGTGACCTTCGTAAAGTGATCATGAACGAGGCTCACAATTCTCTCCTCTCCATCCACCCTGGGAGCACGAAGATGTATCAGGACCTCAAGCAGGCTTATTGGTGGACTCGAATGAAGCGCGAGATTGCTCAATTCGTGAATGAGTGTGATGTCTGCAGAAGAGTGAAGGCAGAACATCAAAGGCCAGCTGGTCTCCACCAACCTCTTGCCATTCCAGAATGGAAGTTTGACCACATTGAAATGGACTTCGTGATTGGGTTTCCAAAGTCCAAGCATGGCAATGATGTTATATTCATTGTCATCGACAAACTCACTAAAGTGGCTCACTTTCTGCCTATCAAAGAGTCAATCACTACAGCTCAATTGGCGGAACTTTATACCTCTCGAATTGTCTCTCTGCACGGTATTCCTCAAGTGATCTCTTCAGACCGTGGCAGCATCTTTACCTCCAAGTTTTGGGATTCTTTTCAGAAGGCCATGGGCACCAACATCCACTTCAGCACAACTTTCCATCCTCAAACTAGCGGTCAAGTCGAGCGTGTCAAC
Source organism: Triticum urartu (assembly GCF_003073215.2). NCBI lineage: Eukaryota > Viridiplantae > Streptophyta > Magnoliopsida > Poales > Poaceae > Triticum > Triticum urartu. The sequence goes on along the minus strand of NC_053023.1, from coordinate 67,251,238 downwards.
CAGATTCTTGAAGATATGCTCAGGGCTTGTGTGATCTCCTTCGGCAAGTTCGAGCAAGGCCCCATTTGAAATTCTGTATGGCAGGAAGTGCCGTACCCCTCTCAACTGGTCCGAAACCGGTGAACGTCAACTTCTCGGAAATGACTTAATCACAGAGGCAGAGGAAATGTGTAAAGTCATTCAAGATAACCTCAAAGCAGCCCAATCCCGCCGGAAGAGCTACTATGATAGTAAGCACTGTGATTTGGCTTTCGAGATTGGAGATCATGTTTACCTTTGCGTCTCTCCTATGAAAGGTACTCGTCGCTTCGGTATCAAAGGGAAGCTTGC
>NC_053023.1:67239303-67249908 GCF_003073215.2 Triticum urartu | reverse complement strand
AACGCATGAAGAAGCTCCATGTTGATGGATCTTTGGGCTCACTCGTTTTTGAAAAGTTTGAGACATGCGAACCATGTCTATTGGTGTATATGCATGAAGAAACTCCATGCAAATGGACCGTTTGGACTCACTTGATTTTGAATCACATGAGACATGCAAATCATACCACATGGGCAAGATGACTGAAAGCCTCGTTTTCAGTAAAATGGAACTAGAAAGCAACTTGTGGAAGTAATACATTTTGATGTGTGCAGTCCAATGAGTGCTGAGGCATGTGTGGATATCGTTATGTTCTTACTTCACAGATGATTTGAGTAGATGTTGAGTATATTTACTTGATGAATCACGAGTCTGAATTATTGAAAGGTTCAAGTAATTTCAGGGTGAAGTTGAAAGATCGTCGTGACAAGAGGATAAAATATCTATGATATGATCATAGAGATGAATATCTGAATTACGAGTTTGGCACAGAATTAAGACATTGTGGAAATTGTTTCACAACTAATACAGCCTGGAACACCATAGTGTGATGGTGTGTCCGAACATCATAACTGCACTCTATTGGATATGATGCATACCATGATGTCTCTTATCGAATTACCACGATAGTTTATGGGTTAGGCATTAGAGACAACCACATTCACTTTAAATAGGGCACCACGTAATTCCGATGAGATGACACCGTATGAACTATGGTTTAGAGAAACCTAAGCTGTCATTTCTTAAAAGTTTGGGGCTGCGACGCTTATGTGAAAAAGTTTCAAGCTGATAAGCTCGAACCCAAAGCGGATAAATGCATCTTCATAGGACACCCAAAACAGTTGGGTATACCTCCTGTCTCAGACTGAAAGCAATAAGATTGTTTCTAGAATCGGGTCCTTTCTCGAGGAAAAGTTTCTCTCGAAAGAATTGAGTGGGAGGATGGTGGAGACTTGATGAGGTTATTGAACCGTCTCTTCAACTAGTGTGTGGCAGGGCATCAGGGAGTTGTTCCTGTGGCACCTACACCAATTGAAGTGGAAGCTTATGATAGTGATCATGAAACTTCAGATCAAGTCACTACCAACCTCGTGGGATGACAAGGATGCATACTACTTAAGAGTGGTATGTAATCCTGTCTTGGAAGTTATGTTGCTAGACAACAATGAACCTACAAGCTATGGAGAAGCGATGGTGGGCCTGGATTCCAAAATGGCTCGAGGCCATATAATCCGAGAGAGGATCCATATATGAAAACAAAGTGTAGACTTTGGGAGAACTACTTGATGGTCGTAAGGCTGTTAGGTACATATGGATTTTAAAAGGAAGACGACAATGATGGTAAATGTCACCATTAAGAAAGCTCGACTTGTCAGTTAAGAATGTTTTCCCGACAAGTTCAAGGAGTTGACTACGGTGAGACTTTCTCACTCGTAGCGATGCTAAGAGTCTGTTGGAATTATATTAGCGATTACTGCATTATTTATGAAATCTTGCAGATAGGATGTCAAAACATTGTTTCCTCGACGATTTTCTTGAGGAAAGGATGTATGTGATACAACCGGAAGGTTTTGTCAATCCTGAAAGATGCTAATAAGTATGCAAAGCTCCAGCAATCCTTCTAAGGACTGGAGTGAAGCATCTCGGAGTTGGAATGTATGCTTTGATGATGATGATCAAAGATTTTGGGTTTATACAAAGTTTATGAGAAACTTGTATTTCCAAAGAAGTGAGTGGGAGCACTATAGAATTTCTGATGAGTATATGTTGTTGACATATTGTTGATCGGAAATGATGTAGAATTTCTGGAAAGCATATAGGGTTATTTGAAAGTGTTTTTCAATGGAAAACCTGGATTAAGCCTTGAACATTGAGCATCAAGATCTATAAGGATAGATCAAAACGCTTAATGGTACTTTCAAATGAGCACATACCTTGACATGATCTTGAAGGTGTTCAAGATGGATCAGTCAAAGAAGGAGTTCTTGCCTGAGTTGTAAGGTATGAAGTTAAGACTTAAAGCTCGACCACGGCAGAAGAAAGAGGAAGGACGAAGGTCGTCCCCTATGCTTTTGTCATAGGCTCTATACGGTATGCCATGCTGAGTACCGCACCTGATGTGTGCCTTGCCACATATCTGGCAAGAGGGTACAAAGGTAATCTAGGAGTAGATCACCAGATAGCGGTCTAAATTATCCTTAGAGGAATAAGGATATGTTTCTCGGTTATGGAGGTGATAAAGAGTTCGACGTAAAGAGTTACGTCGATGCAAGCTTAACACCTATCCGAATAGCTCTGAGTAGAGATACCGGATACGTATAATGGAGCAACAATTTAGAATAGCTCCAAGTAGAACAGTTATTTGAAATGGCTCCAAATGTAGCGTAGTAGTTGCATCACAAGATGACATAGAAATTTGCGAAGTACATACGGATCTGAATGTTGCAGACCCGTTGACTGAAACCTCTCTCACAAGCATAACATGATCAAACCCAGAACTCTTTGGGTGTTAGTCACATGGGGATGTGACCTTGAGTGTTAATCACATAGCGATGTGAACTGGATTATTGACTCTAGTGCAAGTGGGAGACTGTTGGAAATATGCCCTAGAGGCAATAATAAATTAGGTTTATTATTATATTTCCTTGTTCATGATAATCGTTTATTACCCATGCTAGTAATTGTATTGATAGGAAACTCAGATACATGTGTGGATACATAGACAACACCATGTCCCTAGTAAGCCTCTAGTTGACTAGCTCGTTGATCAATAGATGGTTACGGTTTCCTGACCATGGACATTGGATGTCGTAGATAACAGGATCACATCATTAGGAGAATGATGTCATGGACAAGACCCAATCCTAAGCCTAGCACAAGATCATGTAGTTCGTATGCTAAAGCTTTTCTAATGTCAAGTATCATTTCCTTAGACCATGAGATTGTGCAACTCCCGGATATCGTAGGAGTGATTTGGGTGTGCCAAACGTCACAACGTAACTGGGTGGCTATAAAGGTACACTACAGGTATCTCCGAAAGTGTCTGTTGGGTTGGCACGAATCGAGACTGGGATTTGTCACTCCGTGTAAACGGAGAGGTATCTCTGGGCCCACTCGGTAGGACATCATCATAATGTGCACAATGTGATCAAGGAGTTGATCACGGGATGATGTGTTACGGAACGAGTAAAGAGACTTGCCGGTAACGAGATTGAACAAGGTATCGGGATACCGACGATCGAATCTCGGGCAAGTATCGTACGCTAGACAAAGGGAATTGTATACGGGATTGATTAAGTCCTTGACATCGTGGTTCATCCGATGAGATCATCGTGGAACATGTGGGAGCCAACATGGGTATCCAGATCCCGCTGTTGGTTATTGACCGGAGAGTTCTCGGTCATGTCTGCATGGTTCCCGAACCCGTAGGGTCTACACACTTAAGGTTCGATGACGCTAGGGTTATAGGGAATAGATATACGTGGTTACCGAATGTTGTTCGGAGTCCCGGATGAGATCCCTGGACGTCACGAGGAGTTCCGGAATGGTCCGGAGGTAAAGATTTATATATGGGAAGTCCTGTTTTGGTCACCGGAAAAGTTTTGGGGTTTATCGGTAACGTACCGGGACCACCGGGAGGGTCCCGGGGGTCCACCAAGTGGGGCCACAAGCCCCGGAGGGCTGCATGGGCCAAGTGTGGGAGGGGACCAGCCCCAGGTGGGCTGGTGCGCCCCCCCCCCACAAGGGCCCAAGGCGCCTAAGGGGAGGAGGGGGGGCAAACCCTAAGGGCAGATGGGCCTTAGGGCCCATGCCTGGTGCGCCTCCCTCTCCCCTCCACCTGGCCGCCACCCAGATGGGATCTGGGGGCTGCCGCCACCCCTAGGGAGGGAACCCTAGGTGGGGGCGCAGCCCCTCCCCTCCCCCTATATATACTTGAGGTTTGGGCTGCCCAAGACACACGAGTTCCTCTCCTTCTTGGCGCAGCCCTACCCCTCTCCCTCCTCGTCTCTTGCGGTGCTTGGCGAAGCCCTGCTGGAGTACCACGCTCCTCCACCACCACCACGCCGTCGTGCTGCTGCTGGATGGAGTCTTCCCCAACCTCTCCTTCTCCCCTTGCTGGATCAAGGCGTAGGAGACGTCACCGGGCTGTACGTGTGTTGAACACGGAGGTGCCGTCCGTTCGGCACTAGGATCATCGGTGATTTGGATCACGACGAGTACGACTCCATCAACCCCGTTCACTTGAACGCTTCCGCTTAGCGATCTACAAGGGTATGTAGATGCACTCTCCTTCCCCTCGTTGCTAGTTTCTCCATAGATAGATCTTGGTGACACGTAGGAAAATTTTGAATTTCTGCTACGTTCCCCAATAAGTCATACGTGCTTATGGAAAAGAACTTGCATGACATCTTTTGTCCTACCCTCCCGTGGCAGCGGGGTCCTATTGGAAACTAAGGGATATTAAGGCCTCCTTTTAATAGAGTACCGGACCAAAGCATTAACACATAGTGAATACATGAACTCCTCAAACTACGGTCATCACCGGGAGTGGTCCTGATTATTGTCACTTCGGGGTTGCCGGATCATAACACATAGTAGGTGACTATAGACTTGCAAGATAGGATCAAGAACTCACATATATTCATGAAAACATAATAGGTTCAGATCTGAAATCATGGCACTCGGGCCCTAGTGACAAGCATTAAGCATAGCAAAGTCATAGCAACATCAATCTCAGAACATAGTGGATACTAGGGATCAAACCCTAACAAAACTAACTCGATTACATGATAAATCTCATCCAACCCATCACCGTCCAGCAAGCCTATGATGGAATTACTCACCAGCACGGCGGTGAGCATCATGAAATTGGTGATGGAGGAAGGTTGATGATGACGATGGCGACGGATTCCCCTCTCCGGAGCCCCGAACGGACTCCAGATCAGCCCTCCCGAGAGAGTTTAGGGCTTGGCGGTGGCTCCGTATCGTAAAATGCGATGAATCCTTCTCTCTGATTTTTTTCTCCCCGAACACGAATATATGGAGTTGGAGTTGAGGTCGGTGGAGCGTCAGGGGGCCCACGAGGCAGGGGGCGCGCCCAGGGGGGTAGGCGCGCCCCCACCCTCGTGGACAGGGTGTGGGCCCCCTGACGTGGATTCTTCTTCCAGTATTTTTTATATATTCCAAAAATAATTCTCCATTGATTTTCAGGTCATTCCGAGAACTTTTATTTCTGCACAAAAATAACACCATGGCAATTCTGCTGAAAACAGCGTCAGTCCGGGTTAGTTCCATTCAAATCATGCAAGTTAGAGTCCAAAACAAGGGCAAAAGTGTTTGGAAAAGTAGATACGACGGAGACGTATCACTGGGAACCACATCAATATCCTCAAACTATGTGGGTTCCTGCAAAGAGCAAAATGCTCGATCCAGCATTACTTTCACGATACAACTCTCCTATCCCTGAATATCCCCATGATGATTCCCTAGACAATTATAAGTTGTTAAAGAATCAATGTGGTGAGACTGTTGCTCGCTATGTTGGACCAAACACCAGAAATCCCCCCCCCCCCTCAAAGAAAGCTATTTGGGTGCCTAAGAAAACTATTGATACTTTGCATGTTTCTGCTCGACTGACCATGCGGGCACAAAGAATTCGACATAATGAGTATATGCATACCGCATACAATCACTATGCTCATTCATCTAGAAAGAATTTCAATGCTTATTTGTTGAATTATACTCGCACCTCATCGAGTAACAACTATGTTTATCGAAAGAAATCATATCATGCTCGTTCATTTGTTTCAAAGCCACCTGCAAAGATGTGGGTGGTTAAGAAAGCCTAATTCTTCTGCAAGACTATGTCTCCGGGTGCACTGACTAGATAATGGACAGTGGATGCACTAGTCATATGACCGAAGACAAGTCGTTGTTTGTCGACGCCAACTTAACTACTTCTCCACTGAAGTATATTACTTTTCGCGACAACAACGAGGGAAAGGTAATTGGGCTAGGTAAAATTGCTATTTCCAAGGACAAGTCCATTGATGATGTTTTACTTGTTCAGTCTCTCGGATTCAATTTTATGTCAGTTGGCAAGCTATGTGACTTAGGCATGCTAGTTCTATTCTCTATATCCAAATGCGTTGTGTTCATGGCCTCCGACAATTCCTTCGTCTTTGAGGGGATTGGAAGTGATCTTTATATTGTGGATTTCCCTAAGGGTCTCTTAGTCCAAACTTGTTTGCTTGATAAAGCAACCGAAGGATGGCTATGGCACCGTAGACTTGGTCATGCAGGTATGAGAAATTTGCAGACCTTGGTGAAGAAAATTCATCTTTGCGGCATTTATGATGTAAAATTCGACAAGAATCATCTATCTGCTGCTTGTGAGGTTGGTAAATTGGCTAAGAAACACCATCCATCCAAGACAGTTATGACCACAACAAGACCACTGAAAATTCTTCATATGGATTTATTCGGTCCTCAGAATTATGCAAGCTTCGGTGGTAGTCACTATGGTCTGGTTATTGTTGATGATTTCTCTTGATACACCTGGGTATTATTTCTCGAACACAAGACATGCACTCGAGATATCTTCAAAAGTTTCGCTAAGAAGGCCCAGAATGAATATGATGTGCAAATTAAGCATGTCAGAAGTGATAATGGAACTGAGTTCAAAATACTCATATTGATGAATTTCTAGATGATCATGGTATAACTCATGAGTTCTCTACTGCATACACCCTCAACAGAATAGGGTTGTTGAATGAAAGAACAGAACTCTCATTGAGATGGCGAGAACAATGCTTAGTGAGTATAGAACTCCCATTCGCTTCTAGGCTGGTGCTATTAATACTGCTTGTCATGTTGTCAATCATGTTTATCTTCACAAGTTCCTTAAGAAAACTTCATATGAGCTTATCACTGGCAAGAAACCGAATGTTTCTTATCTACGTGTTTTTGGTGCACCTTTGTTACATTCTTGATATGCATCACTCTTCCAAGTTTGCACCTAAGGCACATGAAGGTTTTCTTCTCGGTTATTGTCACGACCGGTTTTCCAATAAAACATTTATTGAAAAGCCGACCCTTGTATTGACCAGTATAGAAGAATCCTCCTTACTGGCAGACAAATCCTTGATATAGAAATCCAGAAGTACTAAATATTATACAAGGTTGAGCTGAGACTGCTCAACAATTTTATTACAAGCACGCCGATATTACACATAAGGGCGGATATGAAACAAAGGAGTATGGTGGCATAACTACTGAATCGTAATAAAAGTGATGGTGGATATGTCACAGTGTAGTGGGTGACATGACTCCAAAAACTTACAACTCATCAAGCACCGGAGTGAGGCTTGATGATTTTATTTGGGTAGCGGAAGCGTATATAATACAAGTGACTAACTCCAGGACCGCACGGGACTGACTGGGACTCCTCTAGGCGTCGGACTCGCTATCGAACTCTTCATCCATAAAATCGCCTTCGTCAACATCTGGGCAAATCAACAAGCCAGGTGAGTACTTTGAATGTACTCGCAAGATAGTTTGGACATAAGATATAACAAATGCAAACATGATGCACATGAGCAGATTAGTAATGCACACTCAGGTAATAAATTTGCACTGCACGATAAATAAAAAGAAGTCAGGCGATAGTCCTCCCGAAATCCCAATAAAATAGCTGAAGACCGATCGGGTGTCTGAAGCGACGCCTCGAAAGGTAAAAATAAATTAACATGCCGCAGTCGGGCGCCAGGGCGACACCACATAAATGGCTTATACTGAAACGTAAATGACAATACGTGCCACAGTCGGATGTCTAAGCGACATCTCGAAAAGGGCTTATAATGAAAGTAAATAATCAGGATGCCACAGTCGGACGTCTGAGCGGCATCACATAAAGGGCTTATATCAAAAGTAAATAACAAGGATGCCACAGTCGGACGTCTGAGCGATATCACATAAAGGGCTTATATCAAAATTAAATAACAAGAATGCCACAGTCGGACGTCTGAGCGACATCACATAAAGGGCTTATATCACAAGTAAATAACAAGAATGCCACAGTCGGACGTCTGAGCGACATCACATAAAGGGCTTATATCAAAAGTAAATAATAAGAATGCCATAGTCGGACGTCTGAGCGACATCACATAAAGGGCTTATATCAAAAGTAAATAACAAGAATGCCGCAGTCGGACGTCTGAGCGACATCACATAAAGGGCTTATATTTCGTCATTCGAATTTAAGTAGCTCATGAATTTAAATCATCCCAAGGAAATACTTAGTACATAATAATAAACTGGTTAGTCCATCCACCGGAATAACATTCAACCGGGTTTACCATTCTCGGTTTCATGCTCATTCTCGGAGACTGTCACTGAGACGGATACTGAGACAGACACGGAGACTGGCACTGATATGTTGATCAAGGTCCTTGGCCATGGACACGGTTACTCGAATGGTTATGACTCTGCAGAGTTTGCACTATTAATCCACAACCAACGGATTTCAGTAGTCACAAAGGACTAGTTCCATTTACGGTATTTTAGAAGAAACACATCTAACCAGTACACACCCATTCCACATTCTGCTGCCAGGGATCACCCTAGGCAACGTTCAAGAAAAACTCTGAGACGGGGAGGCTACAACCTCGAATAGCACAGGATCAAATATATATTCGCACGCTCTAAGGGGTGCCCCCCTCTCGGTCCCAACCGGAAACACCCATGCCCCCTGACCGGATGACGGGCTTTAATCGAGGGCCATGGAACCCTCATCACGACCCCTCTATTTGGTGTGTACAAGGAGAGAGGTTTGCAACTTACTAAACCGCATTCTTTGCAGAAAACATGTGGTAGCACGGACGGGGACGAACGGGAACAAGACTTGATCCATGTTAACACTGGAGTTACATGGTTGACATAAGACTGGCATGCTTCAACATTACCAGCTTACAACCTATCATGCCACCACATGATGAGGTTATCTCACCATCATATGAACACATCAAACTTCGAAGCTCACCTGTAGCTTGCCTTGCATGCAATATAACATTCACAATATGCTTATATAAACATGCCATGAGAAAACTACTCAAGCAAACATGCAAAACACTCATCATATCAAAGGTCAAACATGCTTGCCTGGTTCGGAGTAGTCGGAGTCTAAACTCAGTGTTGGTGTCAAAACCGGCGGATCTCGGGTAGGGGGTGCCGGACTGTTCGTCTAGGCCGGATGGTAATAGGAAGCAAGGGACACGAAGTTTTACCCAGGTTCGGGCCCTCTTGATGGAGGTAAAACCCTACGTCCTGCTTGATTAATATTGATGATATGGGTAGTACAAGAGTAGATCTACCACGAGATCAAGGAGGCTAAACCCTAGAAGCTAGCCTATGGTATGATTGTTGTTCTGTATGTTGTCCTACGGACTAAAACCCTCCGGTTTATATAGACATCGGAGAGGGTTAGGGTTACACAAAGTCGGTTACAATGGTAGGAGATCTACATATCCGTATCGCCAAGCTTGCCTTCCATGCCAAGGAAAGTCCCTTCCGGACACGGGACGAAGTCTTCAATCTTGTATCTTCATAGTCCAGGAGTCCGGCTGAAGATATAGTCCGGCCATCCAGACACCCCCGAATCCAGGACTCCCTCAGTAGCCCCTGAACCAGGCTTCAATGATGACGAGTCCGGCGCGCAGTTTGTCTTCGGCATTGCAAGGCGGGTTCCTCCTCCAAGTACTTCATAGAAGATTTTGAACACAAAGAGAGTGTCCGACTCTGCAAAAGATGTTTCCACATATTGCCATAGAGAGAATAATATTTACACAAATCTAATCTGCTGACGTATTCCGTAGTGTGACATCACACCACGGCCAAGCCTTTATTCGAATCATTTTATTGTCCCACCTCGGCGTGTCATGCGAGGCGGTTTCCTTGGCACGTCTTGTTAAAGCAGAGATCGTGTCCCCTTATTCCAGGATTCTCATCAATACGGGCGTGGGTAACCCAACCGCGCCATTGATTACGGCGCTTGGAGATAAGCGAGTTTTACCAGGCTGGTGGGGACACGTAGTTGCATCCACCCATATAAGGGGATAAGGATCCACCTTTTCACCTACGCCTTCTTCCTCCTTTGCCTATCCATTTTCGCGCACTCGAGCTCCAGCGCCCAAGTCCGCACTCCCCACCTCAACCTTCTCCAGCCATGTCCGGAGCGGGAGGCAAGTGGATGGTCTCCTCCGTCACGGAGGGACACATCAAAAAACTGAGGAAGGCCGGATACTTGTCTAACGACATCGCGTACCGGCTTCCCGAAGAGGGGCAGCTCCTCCCCACCCCAAGGCCCCATGAGAGGGTAGTGTTCCTTCCCCACTTCCTCCGCGGACTGGGCTTTCCTATCCACCCATTCGTCCGGGGACTCATGTTCTACTATGGCCTGGATTTCCATGATCTGGCCCCGAACTTCATCCTCAACATCTCGGCGTTTATCGTCGTGTGCGAGGCCTTCCTCCGCATCCTCCCCCATTTTGGCCTATGGCTCAAGACATTCAATGTCAAGCCGAAGGTGGTGCACGGCAACCAGGCGGAGTGCGGAGGCGCCATGGTGGC
>NC_053023.1:67225905-67238303 GCF_003073215.2 Triticum urartu | reverse complement strand
TATGAGTATTACAAGAGTTAATCTACCACGAGATCGTAATGGCGAAACCCTAAAAGTCTAGCCTGTCTGACTATGATTATGCAGGTCTATCTACGGACCTAGCCCTCCAGTTTATATAGACACAGGAGGGATCTAGGGTTTACATAAGGTCGGTCATAGAGGAAGGAATCTTCATATTTGGTCGCCAAGCTTGCCTTCCACGCCAAGGAGAGTCCCATCTGGACACTGGTAGAGTCTTTGGTCTTTGCATCTTCGCAGCCCATCAGTCCGGCCCATGCCTAATAGGCCGGACGCCCGAGGACCCCTTAGTCCAGGACTCCTCAGTAGCCCCCGAACCAGACTTCAATGATGAGGTGTCCGACGCGCAGATAGTCTTTGGTATTGCAAGGCGGGTTCCTCCTCCGATGACTTCAAAGCGATGTATTCGGCTTTCCATTTAATGTCGTACCCCTCGGCTTCCCCGCCTTCCTGAATTTAGCTTCCACGTGTCGAGTGAATACAAGAGGTCAGGGTATTTTTACACATACCACCCTGACCATACCAGAAAGGTGCCTATTTAAAGAGAATAGATCTCAGATCCATTCCAAACCTCACGGAAAAAACCCTTAGAGCTTGCTGAGCAGAACCTCCCTAACATGGCTAGCGCTCCCAGCTCTTCCTCTCGTCCCCACAGCTCCAAAAAGGGTGATTGCGAGAGATGTTCCGTATCTCATAGTCAGCTGGTGAAGCTGCAAAAATAGGGCTTTCTTCCTCCCATGGATTTAGTCCCCGTACGAGCAGGGCTGACGTCCTTCACTAGCGGGGTTCAGGCGGAGAACATTCCCCATCCGTCCAAAGGGGAACGAGTATGCTTTGTACCCTTCCTGCTAAGAGGCATCGGATTTCCAATCCATCCCTTCCTCTGAGGGCTTCTAGAGTATTATGGCCTCCAGCTGCATAGTTTCACTCCTGCCTCCATCCTGCACATTGTGGGATATGTTGCTCTATGTGAGCTATTCCTAGGCTGCGAGGCCCATTTTGATTTATGGAGAAGACTGTTTTGCCTTGTCCCTCGTAATCAAGGGGGGTCAATATTCGAAGTGGGAGGAGCCGAAGTGTGGCGCATTGTGGGGATCGGATACCTGTCCGGCACGCCAAAGAAGACTTCCGAAGAGTGGCCTTCCGAATGGTTCTATATTGACAACGCCGCTGTTCCTGACCCAGTCCGAATGGGCCTCCCAGAGTATTCAAGTGCTCCGCTGAAGAAACGCCATAGCTGGTGTTGAGGATATAACCACTGAGGGTAAACCGCACAGGAGGGGCCGGTTCACCTTCAGTTATACTGAAGCCCAAGGAAACCCGGAAGATGGCGCTTTACGGATGAAGCTTGGAGGCCCAGATCCCACAGGCGGTTTAGGGCCCATGATAGTAAACCACCATGATTGTATAAACTTGCATTGTAAGATAAGAAAGAAGAGACCGAGGCGGACACTTGTATGAGCCAGCCTCGGGACTCTGTAGACCAGCCGGGATCCTCCTAAATATATAAAGGAGACCCGGCGGCAGTTTAGGGATAGAAAAAACAACAACTCGAAGCCAGACAAAGCGGATTCGCTCCCTGGTCTTCGAAACCCCAGCAATACCAATCACAACTAGACGTAGGCTTTTACCTTCATCGAAGGGGCCGAACTAGTATAAACTCTCGTGTCCCTTGTCCGGTTTAACCCCTTCAAGCTAACCCGTAGTGATGGCTCCATGACTAAGTCCTTCCATGAGGACATCTGCCGTGACAATTCCACGACAGTTGGCGCCCACCGTGGGGCCATCGCACGATGGTTTCGAGTTCTTGAAGGGAAACTTCGATGGACTGAGGGGATACGCTGTGGGCCGGATGACGAAGAGTCGCCGCGGCAAGCTCTACATCGACAACGCAGGATGGGGTCCCGAGGCTAATTCAATCGAATACGGGTACCGGGTCCCCTTTGGTGGGATTCACGTCTTCATCGGCAAGATCGGCGAACCGGCCCCCGAGCCGGACACCTGCGCCGACATCATCGAGACGGCTCGGCATGCAAGTTCTTCACCGGTTCAGCCTGAGGCCAGTCATGTTTTCATGGGTGTCGTCCACGGTTCGGGTTATGAGGAGGAACCGATCTCCAATGGAGAAACCGTAGTCCGCAGTGATGACGAGTCTTCCGGAGAAACCGAATCGCTTTACCAGTTGTACGACGGCCGGATTGAGGAAGGATCCGAGGGCAACAGTATTCCGAATTCCCCTGGTCTGCCAAACCGGGCCGCTGTCTTCATGGCCGGCACGCGACCGGCGCCTCATTCATCTACCGCCGCAGCGGTACTCTCCGGTTCAACGACGGCCACGCCAGCAGGTGCAGGAAGCTCGGTGCCGCCTCCGGCCCAAGTCTTGTCTGATTTGTTCGACGCTCTAGCGGCATTGATGTTCGCGGAGGTAGACGCAGCAGCCAGGGATCAGCACGATGCGGAGATTCTAAAAGTGAAAGATCAGATAGCCCAGGCTAAAGCGGACCTGGCAGCAGAGAACGCCAGGATGGCCACAAAGCGGGCCGAGTTGGAAGCACAGACTTACTGGATTAGACTAGACCAGAATGCTTCAAAAGAGGTCATGAGAAGAAGGTACTGATCACGTCTCCCATCGGTTTATGAGCCGCAAAATCTTTTCAACACGCCAGGTGCAGGAGCTGGTAACCAATCCGCGCCAAACCGGGCGGGGGCACCGGAAGCAGGAGCGCCGGCTCAGCCACGCGCAACAAACCTGCCTCGCCAGAACAACATTGTATTATCAACGCCGCCCGGGCATTATTCCAACCCGTTGGATAATATTGTGGCCGCCGCTTCACGCCTGGCGGCTCTCCCAACCGACGGCGAATCACCAGTTGCAGTGGAAGCGCGTCGGGCCAGGGATCTCCTTCAGAAAGCACTGAATCAAAAGCAAGCGTATTCACACAGCTGTGAGAGGATTCATTCCACTCCCTGTCCAAGCGATCTCTCTCCTTAGCAGACACGTGGAGGACGAACCGGCCGTATCCAGTAGCGCAACCACGCCAGCAAAAATTCGCTGGACGAGCGGGAGTTAACATACCTGCGCTGTAGGTGCCTAATCACTTGGATGTCTAGACAGAGATGTTTCGCAACAGATCCGAGCACGCAACGGCGCCTTCCGCGAGGCTTCGACGGCGCGGGAGACCCGGTAGTTTGGGAACAGGGCTATTCACGGGCTCGCATTCCATCAACGTAAAAGCCACGACAGTCATACTCTCGCGTATTCACCCCAGGGCTTAGTGCAACTCCCGATAGAGGCAGGGGTAATGTTCAGATGACATATACCGCTAGGCTAGTACCGCTCATGCCATTTACGCATCACCACCCTATTTGCAGTAACATCGTCGCCAGCACCTATGCCGCGGACAAAGAGGAGTAGAAGGGGACCAGGATTTCAAGGGACGGCACATGGAGCGGCCCCGGATCGTAAGGTACCAAATTAAACAATTCGTAAAAACGCAGTGGGCAAGCCACGAGGCTATGGGTGGAGGGAGGCTGATGAAGGTCGCGCGAATGGAGATGTTAGACTCGCATGGATGATGAGACGAGCTACTGTATGCGAATGCAATGCACACATGATGACATGATATGAGATGCATGACAAAGACAACAACACACGGAGACAAAAACCCGACAAGCGAAATAGAATAACTTAGTGCCGGAAACGGCAAGAGTTGGAGTACAAATAAGGTAAATTACATCCGGGGTGTTACAACACTCCACCACTACGAAAGGATCTCGTCCCGAGATCTAGGACTGGAAAAACTCCGGGTACTCAGAACGGAGGTGATCCTCGCGTTCCCAGGTGGCTTCACGGTCGGAATGGATGTGACCACTTGACTTTGAGGAATTTGATTGACTTGTTGCGAGTCTTGCGCTCAGTTTCTTCAAGAATAGCAAGCTGGTGCTCATGATAAAAAGGTCTTCTTGGAGATCAATGTCTTCGAAGTTGACGGGTGCGGTCAGGGGTCTTGAAGCACTTGCGGAGTTGAGAGACATGAAACACGTCGTGCACGTTTTGCAAAGTTGGAGGGAAGCTCAAGTTGATAGGCGAGATCGCCTCTCTTGCTGACGATCTTGAAAGGACCCACGTATCTAGGGGCAAGCTTCCCTTTGATACCGAAGCGACGAGTACCTTTCATTGGAGAGACGCGGAGGTAAACATGGTCTCCGATCTCGAAAGCCAAATCACGATGCTTACTATCATAGTAGCTCTTCTGGCGCGATTGCGCTGCTTTGAGGTTATCACGAATGACTTTGCACATCTCTTCTGCCTCTGTGATCAAGTCATTTCCAAGAAGTTGACGTTCACCTCAGTCTCTGACCAGTTAAGAGGAGTACGACACTTCCTGCCATAGAGAATTTCAAATGGGCCTTGCCCGAACTCGCTTGGAAGCTGTTGTTGTAGGAACTCGGCATATGGAAGACAATCTTCCCACTTCATACCGAAAGAGATGACGCAAGCCCTGAGCATATCTTCAAGAATCTGATTGACATGCTCGACTTGGCCACTAGTTTGAGGATGAAAAGCTGTGCTGAAACGGATGTTGGTGCCCATGGCCTTCTGAAAAGAATCCCAAAACTTCGAGGTGAAGATGCTGCCATGATCTGAAGAAATCAACTGCGGAATGCCGTGCAGAGAGACAATCCGAGAGGTATAATAGCTCGCCAATTGAGCTGCTGTGATAGACTCTTTGATAGGCAGGAAATGAGCCACTTTAGTGAGTTTGTCGATGACAACGAATATAATCATTGCCACGCTTGGACTTTGGAAATCCCGTCACGAAGTCCATCTCAATGTGGTCAAACTTCCATTCTGGAATGGCAAGAGGTTGGAGGAGACCAGCTGGTCGTTGGTGTTCTGCCTTCACTCTTCTGCAGACATCACATTCATTCACGAACTGAGCAATCTCGCGCTTCATTCGAGTCCACCAATACGACTGCTTGAGGTCATGGTACATCTTTGTACTTCCAGGGTGATAGAGAGGAGTGAATTGTGAGCCTCGTTCATAATGACTTTACGAAGGTCACCTTTAGGCACAACAATGCGATCCTCGAAGAATAGAGTATCCTTGTCATCAAGGCGATAGCACTTGTACTTGGGTTGACTCTTGGCAATCCCAATCTTCACCTTCTTCACCATAGCATCAAGAAGTTGAGCCTCGCGAATCTGATCTTCCAAAGTAGGAGAGACTTGGAGGTTGGCGAGGAAACCTTGAGGAACAACTTGCAGATTGAGTTTGCGGAAAGCTTCACAAAGCTCGGGTTGGTAAGGCTTGAGAATCAGACTGTTGCAATAAGCCTTCCTGCTCAATGCGTCAGCAATTCACATTGGCCTTGCCTGGAGTATATTCGAATACTCGCGGATTATACTCTTGAATCATTTCGACCCACGAGTCTGCCTGAGGTTGAGATTAGGCTGAGTGAAGATGTACTTGAGACTCTTGTGGTCAGTGAAGATGTCCACTTTTCTTCCCAATAAGAGATGTCTCCAAGTCAAAAGAGCATGCACAACTGCCGCCAACTCAAGGTCATGAGTGGGGTAGTTCTTTTCATTGGGCTTCAACCGGCGAGAGGAATAAGCCTCAACTTTCTTCTCTTGCATCAACACTGCACCAAGACCTTGAAGGGAAGCATCATAGAAGACCTCAAACGGTTTGGATTTATCAAGGAGGAGTCAGAACTGGAGCAGTGACTAACTTCTCTTTCAGGGTGTTGAAAGCGATGTCACATTCAAGAGACCATACGTACTTGACGTGCTTCTGGAGAAGGTTGTAAAGAGGCTTCACGATCTTTGAGAAGTTCTCAATGAACCTTCGACAATAGCTTGCGAGCCCAAGGAAGCTGCGGAGTTGCTTCACATTCTGAGGTGGTTCCCAATTCACAATTGCAGACACCTTCTCAGGATTCACCGCTATGCCCTTGAGAATGATATGCCCAAGGTAGAGAACCTCATCGAGCCAAAACTCGCACTTTGAAAACTGGCATAGAATTGATGTTCTCTGAGCTTATCGAGCACCAAATGCAAGTGCTTGGCATGATCTCCTTATTCTTGGAAAAGACCAAAATGTCATCGAGTAGACCAAGAACGAAGTCATTTGTGTAGGGGTTGAAGATGAAGTTCATCAGTGAGAGAATGTCAGAGAGCGTTGAAGACAAAAGACATGACAGTGTAATTCATATGAACCATAGCTTGTTCTGAATGCGCCTTAGGGATATCTTGTTCACGAATGCGAATCTGGATAGCCCATAGGAGATCAAGCTGGAGAATACTTGAGCACCCTTGAGTTGTTCGAAAAGCTCATTGATGTTGGGAAGTGGGTACTTGTTCTTTATGGTCTTCTTGTTCAATGGACGGTAGTCGACACAAAGTCGGTCTGTTCCATCCTTCTTCTTGACGAAAAGAACTCCACAACCCCAAGGAGAAGAACTTGGTCGGATGAGACCCATACGCCCTTGAATATCGAGTTGTTTCTTGAGCTCCTTCAACTCTTATGGTCCAAGCTTGTAAGGATGTTTGCAAACAGGTTCCGTGCCAGGCTCAAGATCGATGACGAATTCAACTGGCCGGTGCGGAGGCATTCTAGAAGCTCTTCTGGAAAGACGTCTCGATATTCACAAATGATCGGAATTTGAGAGATGGCATCCAGCTCGCCCCTCCATTGAGAGAAAACAGACGATTGTATCATCCCTTGCGGCAAAGAGAATTACATCCTCAGATGGATGAGTAAATTGAATCTGCCTGGCAGCACAATCAAGCTGAGCCTTGTGCTTAGAAAGCCAATCCATTCCAAGAATAAGATCAATATCCGAGTTACCAAGGACCATTGGAGAAGCCACAGAAACTTGAAATCACCCATCATGATAGAAATATCCGGAACCTCGTAGTTTGCGAGCAAGCATTTACCCGGTGAGACAACTGCTAACGGTTTATGCAAAACTTGAGAAGACAACTCATGCTTAGATGCAAAAGGTCTCGAGATGAAACAATGCGATGCACCAGTGTCAAAAGAACTTTTGCAGGAACATCGTTAACAGGAAGGTTACCCATGATGACATCTGACGAGTCCTCTGCCTGAGCTGCATTCATCAAGTTGACCTTGGCGTGCTTGGGGTTATGCTTGACCACAGCTGTACTTGCCGATCTCACAGGAGGAGGAGGAAGACGCCTCTGATTGAAGCATTTGTTGGCATAGTGGCCCTTCTGTTGGCACTTGTTGCACGTGACCTCCGAGAGCGGATCGGTGATACGGAGCACTTGATCTTGGAGCTTGAGACGAAGTCTTGTTCTAAAAGCCAGGGTTGGGTGGGTGGGAAGATCCACTACCACCTTTGCTCTTCTGCTGATAAGGCTGACGGAACGGAGGAGGAGGCAGCCAATACTTTTGCTGCTTAGCCACTTGAGTTGAGGAAGAAGGAGTCACATCTCTGACTTGCTTCTTGAAAGCATCGCACTTGAGTTGAGCAGCCTCTTGTTTCATTGCCATGTTGTAAAACTCATCGTACTTCTGAGGCTCAAAAAGCACGAGAGCAAGTTGAAGATCTTCTTTGAGGCCACCCCTGAACTGATAAATCATGCTCTTCTCGTTAGGAACGTTGAGGGAGTCCTGGATTAGGGGGTGTCCGGATGGCCGACTATACCTTCAGCCGGACTCCTGGACTATGAAGATACAAGATTGAAGACTTCGTCCCGTGTCCGGAAGGGACTTTCCTTGGCGTGGAAGGCAAGCTTGGCGATACGGATATATAGATCTCCTACCATTGTAACCGACTTTGTGTAACCCTAACCCTCTCGGTGTCTATATAAACCGGAGGGTTTTAGTCCGTAGGACAACATACAGAACAACAATCATACCATAGGCTAGCTTCTAGGGTTTAGCCTCTCCGATCTCGTGGTAAATCTACTCTTGTACTACCCATATCATCAATATTAATCAAGCAGGACGTAGGGTTTTACCTCCATCAAGAGGGCCCGAACCTGGGTAAAACTTTGTCCCTTGCCTCCTGTTACCATCCGCTAGACGCACAGTTCGGGACCCCCTACCCGAGATCCGCCGGTTTTGACACCGACATTGGTGCTTTCATTGAGAGTTCCTCTGTGTTGTCGCTGTTAGGCTTGATGTCTCTTACGATCATCGAGACGATGAAGAACCAGTGCCTATTGGGCCCTGGAAATCCACCTCGTCATATGACATATACATGGTGGACACCCCAAAAGAAGGAGATGGCGATGGAACAGCGGAGGATGACCCCTCCAAGAAACAGCCTAAGCGTTGGCGTCAGCGGCGCCGCTCAAAATCCCGCCAAAGCAAATACGGTGATTCCAGCACGGGAGATAATAATACTCCGCAAAGTGCCGAAGAAAACCCCTCATGAGAGATGTCCGCGGACGATAATTAATGCCTCCCTCATGAGAGAAGCCAGCCTCATGAGAGAGCGGCAGACAGAGAGGTCGAGGACGATAATTATATGCCTCCCTCCGAAGACGAGGCAAGCCTCGACGACGACGAATTCGTCATGCCAGAGGATCCCGTCGAGCAAGAGCGTTTTCAACGCAGGCTTATGGCCACGGCAAGAAGCCTCAAGAAAAAACAGCAACAGCTTAGAGCTGATCAAGATTTGCTAGTCGACAGATGGACTGAAGTCCTTGCGGCCGAAGAGCATAAACTCGAACGCCCCTCCAAGAGCTACCCAAAGCGCAGGTTGCTACCCCGATTAGAGGAGGAAGCACTTAAACCTACATCACCAGCACTTGATACGGCCGACCGGCCACCTCGTGGCCGCGACAGAGAGGCCTCTCGGCCCTCCACTCAAGCCGCACCCCGTACCAAGGCACGGGAAAATGCGCCTGACCTGTGAGATATGTTGGAGGACAAGGCAAGGCAAACAAGATCGATCTACGGATCGCGTGGGCGCCCCACGACTCGAGACGGTAACCGTCACGCCGGACACAAATCCGGTAGGGCCGAACACAGTAGACAAAGCTCATTGGAGCTACGTCGTGATATAGCCCAGTACAGAGGCGCCGCACACCCACTATGCTTCACAGACGAAGTAATGGATCATCAAATCCCCGAGGGTTTCAAACCCGTAAACATCGAATCATATGATGGCACAACAGATCCTGCGGTATGGATCGAGGATTATCTCCTTCATATCCACATGGCCCGCGGCGATGATCTCCACGCCATCAAATACCTCCCACTCAAGCTTAAAGGACCAGCTCGGCATTGGCTTAACAGCTTGCCAGCAGGATCAATCAGTTGTTGGGAGGACCTGGAAGCCGCATTCCTCGACAATTTCCAGGGCACTTATGTGCGACCACCAGACGCCGATGACCTAAGCCACGTAATTCAGCAGCCAGAGGAATCGGCCAGGCAATTCTGGACATGGTTCCTAACAAAGAAAAATCAAATAGTCGACTGTCCGGACGCAGAGGCCCTAGCAGCCTTCAAGCACAATATCCGTGACGAGTGGCTTGCCCGGCACCTTGGACAGGAAAAGCCGAAATCTATGGCAGCACTCACGACACTCATGACCCGCTTTTGCGCGGGAGAAGACAGCTGGCTTGCTCGTAGCAACAATATGACCAAGAACCCTGGTAATTCGGATACCAGGGACAGTAGTGGCAGGTCGCGTCGCAACAAGCAGAAGCGCCGCATTAACGGCGACAATGCTGAGGATAGGCAGTTAATGCCGGATTCAGAGGCTATAAATCCGGTCAGCGGAAAAAGCCATTCAAAAGAAATCCTAGGGGCCCGTCCAGTTTGGACCGAATACTCGACCGCTTGTGCCAGATACATGGCACCCCCGAAAAGCCGGCCAATCACACCAACAGGGATTGTTGGGTGTTCAAGCAGGCAGGCAAGTTAAATGCCGAAAATAGACAAGGGGCTGCATAGCGATGACGACGAAGAGCCCCGGCCGCCGAACAACAGTGGACAGAAGGGTTTTCCCCCACAAGTGCGGACGGTGAACATGATATACGCAACCCACATCCCCAAGAGGGAGCGGAAGCACGCGTTAAGGGACGTATACGCGGTAGAGCCAGTCGCCCCAAAGTTCAACCCATGGTCCTCCTGCCCGATCACCTTTGATCGAAGGGACCATCCCACTAGCACCCGTCATGGCGGATTTGCGCATTGGTTCTAGACCCAATTATTGACGGATTTCATCTCACTAGAGTCCTTATGGACGGCGGCAGCAGCCTGAACCTGCTTTACCAGGATACAGTGCGGAAAATGGGCATAGATCCCTCAAGGATTAAGCCCACCAAAACGACCTTTAAAGGCGTAATACCAGGTGTAGAGGCCAACTGTACAGGCTCAGTCACACTTGAAGTGGTCTTCGGATCTCCGGATAATTTCCGAAGCGAGGAGTTAATCTTCGACATAGTCCCATTCCGCAGTGGCTATCACGCACTGCTCGGGCGAACCGCATTCGCCAAGTTCAACGCGGTACCTCACTACGCATACCTTAAGCTCAAGATGCCAGGCCCTCGAGGAGTAATTACGGTCAATGGAAACACCGAACGCTCCCTCCGAACGGAGGAGCACACGGCGGCCCTTGCAGCGGAAGTACAAAGCAGCCTCTCCAGGCAGTTCTCCAGTCCGGCCATTAAACGACCGGACACCGTCAAGCGCGCCCGGAGTAACCTACAACAAGACCGCCTGGCACGTTCCGAGCAGGCGTAGCAATGCGGCCCCAACCCCAGCCCTCGCAAAAATGCGACGCCAGTGCTTCGCGTACATAACTACGCTCTAGAAATACCATGGGTACAGGGGGAGGGGCACCATCACGGCATGCCCGAAACACGGCTTAAACCGCACCAGGGGCTGCCGATTTTTTAATTTTCTCTTACTTTCAGGACTCCATTCTTCGGAAGGCCTGTTCGGCAGTTCAATTGCCGCACAAACGATGCAAGAACCAGGGAAGCAGACAAGCCATGCCGCATTACGGAACTCCCAGGTGGTCTCTATCACGAGCAGTATACCTGTTTCGCATATCCATTCCGCAGCCTGCCCCTGGAACGGACATGTTAAATAGTCCAACCTTTTGCTTATCGCATTATTTGTATCGTTCTGCTTTGATCGCAGCCCTTTTTAATAAACAATGCATAGCTTTTGTCTATTTTTGCAATTACTCTTTTTTTACAAATATATGTTCCTTAACGACTTGTTGCACTCATACACTTTGGTATGGCCAAAATACGCCAGGGGCTTTAGTACCCCTCAATATGGTGTGAGAAGTCCGAACACTTTAACAAGTGCGGCAGCCCGAACTTATAGCATTATATGCATCGGCTCCGAATCATGTCTTGGGTCAATAGTTGGGTTTGCCCGGCTCCTATGTTTTGGTGCCTTATGTTCCGCTATGTCGGCTAAGGTAGCACTAGGAGAACTATTGTGATTGTGCCCCAGTTGAGCTAGGTCGAGCACCTCAGTAGAGAAAACTAAAACTGACTGTCATGATGAAGCGAGAGTTGGTCGCTGTTCGAGAGGTTTTTCGAGTCCCTAAAGACTTATGCCGCTTAGAGCGAGGAGTCGGCTCTGTCCGGCCAAGGCGTGGATAGCGCCCCGAACTCGGTCTTCCGAATACCAGGGGCTTCGCACGAAATTTAAAATTATAGAATTCTATGGCTAAGTGAGAGTGTTCACGCATTATAGTCCGATTGCCTTGTTCGTGTGCTGAGCGCCTCCCTCGAAGGACCCAAACATGGGAAAAAGAGCGCTCAGGTTTATCCCCGAACACCCCAGCACTAGCGGCACGGGGGCAGAAGCCGACGACTCGCCATCTCTCAGAATTGATAAACAGCCGCACAGAAGGTAATATTTTAAATTCCAACAGCATTGCTTAGCGCATATGAACAAGTTTTCAGTGCACAGGACAAAACGAGTTTTACTCAAAAATTACATCCCTGGAACATTCATCCGCCATAAGGCAGGCACCCTTCAGAACATCCTTATAATAATTCTCGGGCTTGCGATGCTCTTTCCCCGGCGGTGGCCCGTCCTTCACAAGCTTCTCAGCATCCAGCTTGCCCCAGTGCACCTTAGCACGGGCAAGGGCCCTACGGGCACCTTCAATGCAGACGGAGCGCTTGATGACTTCGAGCCTTGGACAGGCCCCACCAGCCGCCGCACCAGCCCGAAATAGCTCCCAGGCAGAGCCTCTCCAGGCCACAGCCGAACTATGAGGCCCTTCATGGCCTGTTCGGCCGCCTTGTGGAGCTCGACCAGTTGCTTCAGCTGGTCGCTCAGGGGCACGGGGTGTCCGCCTCAGCATACTGAGACCAGAACACCTCTCTGTCGAGCTGCCTCCTCGGCTCGATAGAATGCATCGGA
>NC_053023.1:67210537-67224905 GCF_003073215.2 Triticum urartu | reverse complement strand
TTACACGGGAAAGCTCCCAACAAGCAAAAGAAGAAGGAAATATTTTTTGGGTTTTCTTTTTAATTATTATTACTACTACAGAAGGAAAGTAAATTACTACTACGTCCATTTTGTTCATGCTTTTATATCGATATTTATCGCATTATGGACTGTTATTTCACTTTATGTCACAATACTTATGGCTATTCTCTCTTATTTTACAAGGTTTACATAAAGAGGGAGAATGCCGGCAGCTGGAATTATGGGCTGGAAAAGGAGCAAATATTAGAGGCCTATTCTGCGCAACTCCAAAAGTCCTGAAACTTCACGGGACACCTTAAAAGAAATAAAGAAAAATACATGCCAAAGATGAAGGCCAGGGGGCCCACACCCTCTCACGAGGGTGGGGCGCGCAGGTGGGCCCCCTGGTGGCTCTCCGACCCATCTTCTCCTATATGAGTCTTTCGATGAGAAAAAAAATAAGAAGGAACTTTTCGGGACGAGACTCCGCCGCCACGAGGCGGAACCTTGGCGAGATCCAATCTAGAGCTCCGGCAGAGCTGTTCTGCCGGGGATACTTCCCTCCGGGAGGGGGAAATCATCACCATCGTCATCACCAACGCTCCTCTCATCGGGAGAGGGCAATCTCCATCAACATCTTCACCAGCACCATCTCATCTCCAAACCCTAGTTCATCTCTTGTATCCAATTCTTGTCTCAAAGTCCGGGATTGGTGCTAGTAGGTTGCTAGTAGTGTTGATTACTCCTTGTAGTTGATGCTAGTTGGTTTAGTGGAAGATCATATGTTCAGATCCTATATGCATATTATTACCCCTCTGATTATGAACATGAATATGCTTTGTGAGTAATTACGTGTTCCTGAGGACAAGGGATAAGTCTTGCTATTATGTAGTCATGTGAATTTGGTATTGGTTCGATATTTTGATAAGATGTATGTTGTCTAGCCTCTAGTGGTGTTATGTGAACGTCGACTACATAACACTTCACCATTATTTGGGCCTAGAGGAAGGCATTGGGAAGTAATAAGTAGATGATGGGTTGCTAGAGTGACAGAAGCTTAAACCCTAGTTTATGCGTTGCTTCGTAAGGGGCTGATTTGGATCCATATGTTTCATGCTATGGTTAGGTTTACCTTAATACTTTTGTTGTAGTTGGATAAGCCCAAGCACCGGTCCACCCACATATCAAATTATCAAAGTATCGAACGCGAATCATATGAACGTGATGAAAACTAGCTTGACGATATTCCCATGTGTCCTCGGGAGCGCTTTTCCTATTATAAGAGTTTGTCCAGGCTTTGTCCTTTGCTACAAAAAGGATTGGGCCACCTTGCTGCACTTTATTTACTTTTGTTACTTGTTGCTCATTACAATTTACCTCACAAAACTATCTGTTACCACTTATTTCAGTACTTGCAGAGAATACCTTGCTGAAAACCGCTTATCATTTCCTTCTGCTCCTCGTTGGGTTCGACACTCTTACTTATCGAAAGGACTACGATAGATCCCCTATACTTGTGGGTCATCAAGACTCTTTTCTGGCGCCGTTGCCGGGGAGTGTAGCGCCTTTGGTAGGTGGAAGGTAAGGAAAAATTTATATAGTGTGCTGAAATTTACTGTCACTTGTTACTATGGAAAAGATCCTCTGAGGGGCTTGTTCGGGGTATCTTCACCCCGACCAGTAGAGCAAAGAAGTTGCTCCTCACTATCTCAACGAAGGAGTGACCCTATTGAGAAGGGAGGAGCCGAGACTAACCGCTCAGGGTTCTGAATAGAAAAACGTAGGTAATCTTTAAGCGGAGATGGGAGAATTATGCATTCATGATAGCACTAAATAGTGATAAGTTTTTGGATATTTAAGCTGCCGGTATATGCACTGATTTGATTATGTGTGCTAAGGATAGAAGTCTCGGCCCTTATCTTGCAGGGTGATGGAACGCATTGATGGATGTTAGAATTTTGGCTATGATGATATAAATCATCGGAACGATAATATAGAAGTTGAAGCTGGGATATTTCATCAAAAAGTATTCTAACCTTTTTTTTCTAATTGCATGGCTGTGGTTCATGACGATGAATCGATAGACTATAATTGTCGCTCCCCTCCCTTCTTTCTTTACGTTTTTTTTTGCTCGAGTAAAGGGTGGAAATAATTAAAAATAAAAAAAGCGCCAAATGCCCTCCCGCTTTCAAAAATATGCTTGGGGAGTCTTAAATTCAGATGTGATCGCCATGCCCGATCAGGAGTCTTCTAAGAGAAATATGATGCAAATGTGGTGGTATGCTCGGCTTTCTGAAAACAACTCGCACCATCGCCGATACTTCTTGTGCTGGCTCTTTTATGATGAAGACTATTGAATTCAGATGGAATTTATTGGATAGAATTAAATGCAACTCTGAAGATTGGGACCTCGACGAAGGTAAGGAGTCAGGTATGACACCTAAGTTTGATTGTGTTAAATCTTTTATGGATACCGATATTTTCCGTAAGTTTAGCACTAAATATGGACTTGACTCTGAGATAGTAGCTTCTTTCTGTGAATCTTTTGCTACTTATGTTGATCTCCCTAAGGAGAAGTGGTTTAAATATCATCCTCCCATAGAAGTAAAAGTAGCTGCACCTATTAAAGTTGAAGAAAAGACTGTCACTTATAATGATCCTATTGTTCCTACTTTATTGAGAAACCACCTTTCCCTGTTAGAATAAAGGATCATGCTAAAGCTTCAACTGTTGTTCATAAAAGCAATATTAGAACTTATACACCTCCTGAGCAAGTTAAAGTAGAACCTAATATTGCTATTGTTAAAGATCTCTTGTCTGATAATATTGATGGGCATGTTATTCAGTTCGAAGGTGAAACTGCTAGAATTGCTAAACCTTGTGCTAAAGATAAACATAGACCTGTGGTAGGCGTGCCTGTTATTTCTGTTAAAATAGGAGATCATTGTTATCATGGCTTATGTGATATGGGTGCTAGTGCTAGTGTTATACCGTCATACTTTATACAAAGAAATTAAGAATGAAATTGCACCTGTTGAGTTAGAAGATATTGATGTTGCACAATTAAACTTGCCAATAGAGATACTATTTCACCAATTGGAATTGTTAGAGATGTTGAAGTCTTGTGTGGGAAAACTAAATATCCTGCTGATTTTCTTGTTCTTACTTCTTCCCCACAAGATAGCTTTTGTCCCATTATATTTGGTAGACCCTTCTTAAATACTTATGCTAACCATAGATTGCACAAAAGAATGTTGTTACTGTTGGCTTGGATGATATGGTTCATGAGTTTAATTTCTCTAAATTTAGTAAACAACATCGTGAGGAAGAATTACCTAGTAAGGATGAAATTATTGGTCTTGCTTCTATTGCCGTACCTCCTAGTGATCCTTTAGAACACTATTTGCTAGACCATGAAAATGATATGTTCATGAATGAAAGAAGGGAAATAGATGAAGTATTCTTTAAACAGGAACCTATTCTGCATCACAACTTGCCTGTTGAAATCTTAGGGGATCCTCCTCCACCCAAGGGTGATCCCGTGTTTGAGCTTAAACCTTTGCCTGATAATCTTAAATATGCTTATCTTGATGAAAAGAAGATATATCCTGTTATTATTAGTGCTAACCTTTCAGAGCATGAAGAAGAAAGATTATTGAAAACTCTGAAGAAGCATCGTGCTGCTATTGGATATACTCTTGATGATCTTAAGGGCATTAGTCCCACTCTATGTCAACATAAAATAAATTTGGAAGCAGATGCCAAACCAGTTCGTGATCCTCAACGACGTCTGAATCCTAAAATGAAAGAAGTGGTAAGAAAAGAAATACTAAAGCTTCTGGAGGCAGGTATAATCTATCCCGTTGCTGATAGTCAGTGGGTAAGTCCTGTCCATTGTGTCCCTAAGAAGGGAGGTATTACTGTTGTTCCTAATGATAAAGATGAATTGGTTCCACAAAGAATTATACAGGTTATAGGATGGTAATTGATTTCCGCAAATTAAATAAAGCTACTAAGAAAGATCATTACCCCTTACCTTTTATTGATCAAATGCTAGAAAGATTATGCAAACATACACACTATTGCTTTCTAGATGGTTATTCTGGTTTCTCTCAAATACCTGTGTCGCTAGAGATCAATCAAAGACTACTTTTACATGCCCTTTTGGTACTTTTGCTTATAGACGTATGCCTTTTGGTTTATGTAATGCACCTGCTACCTTTCAAAGATGCATGATGCATGGCTATATTCTCTGACTTTTGTGAAAAGATTTGTGAGGTTTTCATGGACGATTTTTCCTTCTATGGTTCCTCTTTTGATGATTGCTTGAGCAATCTTGATCGAGTTTTGCAGAGATGTGAAGAAACTAATCTTGTCTTGAATTGGGAAAAGTGCCACTTTATGGTTAATGAAGGTATTGTCTTGGGGCATAAAGTTTCTGAAAGAGGTATTGAAGTTGATAAAGCCAAGGATTGATGCTATTGAAAAGATGCCATGTCCCAAGGACATCAAAGGTATAAGAAGTTTCCTTGGTCACGCCGGATTTTACAGGAGGTTCATTAAGGACTTCTCAAAAATTTCTCGGCCTCTAACTAATTTATTGCAAAAAGATATAGCATTTGTCTTTGATGATGATTGTGTAGAAGCATTTGAAATACTTAAGAAAGCATTAGTCTCTGCACCTGTTGTTCAGCCACCTGATTGGAATTTACCCTTTGAAATTATGTGTGATGCTAGTGATTATGCTGTAGGTGTTGTTCTAGGGCAAAGAGTTGATAAGAAATTAAATGTTTATCCATTATGCTAGTAAGACTCTAGACAATGCTCAAAGAAATTATGCTACTACTGAAAAAGAGCTTTTAGCAGTTGTATTTGCTTGTGATAAGTTCAGATCTTATATTGTTGATTCTAAAGTAACTATTCAAACTGATCATGCTGCTATTAAATATCTTATGGAAAAGAAAGATGCTAAACCTAGACTTATTAGATGGGTTCTCTTGCTACAAGAATTTGATTTGCATATTGTTGATAGAAAGGGAGCTGAGAACCCCGTTGCAGACAACCTGTCTAGGTTAGAAAATATTCTTGATGACCCACTACCTATTAATGATACTTTCCTGATGAACAATTAAATGTTATAAGTACTTCTCGTAGTACTCCATGGTATGCTGATTATGCTAATTATATTGTTGCTAAGTTTATACCACCTAGCTTCACATACCAGCAAAAGAAAAAGTTTTTCTATGATTGAGACATTACTTTTGGGATGACCCACATCTTTATAAAGAAGGAGTAGATGTTATTAGACGTGTGTGTACCTGAGCATGAACAGGAACAGATCCTACGCAAGTGTCACTCCGAGCTTATGGAGGACACCACGCTGGAGATAGAACTGCACATAAGGTATTGCAATCTGGTTTTTATTGGCCTACTCTCTTCAAGGATGCCCGTAAGTTTTTCTTGTCTTGTGATGAATGTCAAAGAATTGGTAATATTAGTAGACGTCAAGAAATGCCTATGAATTATCTCTTGTTATTGAACCGTTTGATGTTTGGGGCTTTGATTATATGGGACCTTTTCCTGCCTCTAATGGATACACACATATTTTAGTTGCTGTTGATTACGTTACTAAGTGGGTAGAAGCTATTCCAACTAGTAGTGCTGATCATAACACTTCTATTAAAATGCTTAAAGAAGTTATTTTTCCGAGGTTTGGAGTCCCTAGATATTTAATGACTGATGGTGGTTCACACTTTATTCATGGTGCTTTCCGTAAAATGCTTGCTAAATATGATGTTAATCATAGAATTGCATCTCCTTATCACCCACAGTCTAGTGGTCAAGTAGAGTAGCAATAGAGAGCTCAAATTAATTTTGCAAAAGACTGTTAATAGGTCTAGAAAGAATTGGTCCAAGAAACTTGATGATGCATTATGGGCTTATAGAACTGCATATAAAAATCCTATGGGTATGTCTCCGTATAAAATGGTTTATGGAAAAGCATGTCACTTACCTCTCGAACTAGAACATAAGGCATATTGGGCTATTAAAGAGCTTAACTATGATTAAACTTGCCGGTGAGAAGAGGTTATTTGATATTAGCTCACTTGATGAATGGAGAACCCAAGCTTATGAAAATGCCAAGTTGTTTAAAGAAAAAGTTAAAAGATGCATGACAAAAGGATACAAAAGCGTGAGTTTAATGTAGGTGATTATGTATTGCTATACAACTCTCGTTTAAGATTTTTTGCAGGAAAACTTCTCTCTAAATGGGAAGGCCCCTATGTTATCGAGAGTCTATCGTTCCGGTGCCATAAAAATCAACAACTTCGAGGCACAAATCCGAAGGTGGTAAACGGTCAAAGAATTAAAACATTATATCTCAGGTAATCCCATAAATGTTGAAACCAATATTATTGAAACCGTAACCCCGGAGGAATACATAAGGGACACTTTCCGGAACGTTTCAGACTCCGAAAAGGAATAGGTATGTGGTACGGTAAGTAAACCGACTCCAAAACAATTTTTAAGGCAATATTTCTCCGTTTTGGAATATTTAGAAAAATAGAAAAATAAGTAGCAGTCCGGGAAGGACACGAGGGCCCCACGAGGGTGGGGCGCGCCCCCTACCTCGTGAGCACCTCGTGTGCCTTCCGGACTCCGTTTTCTTGCACGATAACGTATTTTGGTCGGTAAAAATTCATTATATTCTCCCGAAGGTTTTGACTCCCGTATCACGCAAATCCTCTGTTTTTGTTTCGAGCTGTTGCTGCTGCAGATTAGAGCAAGATGTCTTCTCAAGAGTCAATCGGGGAGAGCCGGGTATCTAATCCGGCACCGGAACCAAGGGCAAACAGCGACCTGACCACTTTGGGCCAGCAACGGAGGAGGAGATGGAGGCTGACTTGATGAGAGTAGATGCTATGGAGGATCAAGAAGTCACCTCTCGCCTCCGAGCTGGGTTCACGATGGGGGAACTACAGAGCTCAGCTATTCCAAACTCGGTTATCCCTTCTAATGTTAGATTTCTTACTTATGAAAATATGAAGAGGAGTGTCACTTGTTCTCCCGCAGCTATGCAACACCCTTGGGTGCAAGGAGCTTTAGCTGTCACAGGAAAGCTTCGTAAGGAAATAATGGACCTCACAGCAAGTCAATAAGCTCGAGGAGGAGAACCGTATCCTGAGGGGAATCATCGCCAAGAATATTACACCAACAACAAAGAAGGAGACATAATCACATGGGTATGGGCACTCCCCTTGGCAACTGCCAAGCTTGGGGGAGGTGCCCCGGTATCGTATCACAATCACAACTCCTATCTTTACCGTTTTTCTTAGTTCGATCCTATTAGTAGTATCTTGATCTAGTAGAATAAAGTTTATGGCATGATCTAGTTTTGAGTTTTGCTTTATGATCTCTCTATGTAATCGAGTCCGTGAGCTATATATAATAAAGATTAGTGTTGAGTCAAGGGCTTGATTATTTTGCCATGATCTTGGGTGAAAAAAGAAAAGAAAAAGAATAAAAAGAAACAAAAGTTCATATTGATCTTATTGAGAGTAATGACTTCACATAGAAAGAGTATGATGATTAAAAGTTGTTGGGAGTTGGCAGACATAGCTTTGGTCATTGTTGCAATTAATAGGAAGTAATAAGGAAAGAGAGGTTTTCACATATAGATATATTATCATTGACATCTTTTATGATTGGGAGCACTCATTAAAATATGACATGCTAAAGAGTTGATGTTGGACAAGGAAGACAACGTAATGAGTTATGTCTTTCTTATATCTGAGATAAAGTATGTTGTCATGGATCCTCTAACTTGTTGAGCTTGCCTTTCCCCCTCATGCTAGCCAAATTCTCAGCACCAAGTAGAAATACTACTTGTGCTTCCAAATACCCTTAAACCAGTTTTGCCATGAGAGTCCACCATATCTACCTATGGATTGAGTAAGATCCTTCAAGTAAGTTGTCATCGGTGCAAAGCAATAAAAATTGCTCTAAATATGTATGATTGATTGGTGTGGGAGAAATAAGCTTTATACGATCTTGTGATGTGGAAGTAATAAAAGCGACGGACTGCATAATAAAGGTTCATATCACAAGGGGCAATATAAAGTGACGTTCTTTCGCATTGAGATTTTATATATCCAACCATAAAAGCGCATGGCAACCTCTGCTTCCCTCTACGAAGGGCCTATCCTTTATTATTATCTTTTACCTTATGCAAGAGTCACGGTGATCTTCACCTTTCCTTTTTCATTTTATCCTTTGGCAAGCTCAGCATGTTGGAAAGAACATGATATATATATATATATATATAATTGGATGTAGGGGAGCATGAACCATTATTGTTGACATTACCCTTGAGGTAAAAGGTTGTGGGGCAAAACTATAAGCCCCTATCTTTCTCTGTGTCCGATTAAAACTCCGTAACCACAAGTATCGCGTGAGTGTTAGCAATTATGGAGGACTAAATGATAGTTGAGTATGTGGACTTGCTTTTTAGCTCTGACATAGACTCTTTCCGATGTTATGATAAATTGCAATTGCTTCAATGACTGAGATTATAGTTTGTCGGAGCCCAATAAGGTTTATGATTTATACTTTTGCATTGTGAATAGATCATCACTTGAACATAAGTAATCATATGACAAAATCTATATATGTTGCTGTTATGAGAATAATCATGATGCCTTCATGTCCGTATTTTATTTTTATCGACGCCTCTACCTCTAAACATGAGGACATATTTATTGTTATCGGCTTTTCGCTTGAGGACAAGCGAGGTCTAAGCTTGGGGGAGTTGATACGTCCATTTTGCATCATGCTTTTATATCGATATTTATTGCATTATGGACTGTTATTTCACTTTATGTCACAATACTTATGGACATTCTCTCTTATTTTACAAAGGTTTGAAAGCATAACTCGCGCCACGAGGCGGAAACCTTGGCGACCAATCTAGAGCTCACGGCAGAGCTGTTCTGCCGGGGAAACTTCCCTCCGGGAGGGGAAAATCATCACCATCGTCATCACCAACGCTCCTCTCATCGGGAGAGGGCAATCTCCATCAACATCTTCACCAGCACCATCTCATCTCCAAACCCTAGTTCATCTCTTGTATCCAATTCTTGTCTCAAGTCCGGGATTGGTGCTAGTAGGTTGCTAGTAGTGTTGATTACTCCTTGTAGTTGATGCTAGTTGGTTTAATTGGTGGAAGATCATATGTTCAGATCCTATATGCATATTATTACCCCTCTGATATGAACATGAATATGCTTTGTGAGTAATTACGTTTGTTCCTGAGGACAAGGGAGAAGTCTTGCTATTAGTAGTCATGTGAATTTGGTATTCGTTTGATATTTTGATAAGATGTATGTTGTCTAGCCTCTAGTGGTGTTTATGTGAACGTCGACTACATAACTTCACCATTATTTGGGCCTAGAGGAAGGCATTGGGAAGTAATAAGTAGATGATGGGTTGCTAGAGTGACAGAAGCTTAAACCCTAGTTTATGCGTTGCTTCGTAAGGGGCTGATTTGGATCCATATGTTTCATGCTATGGTTAGGTTTACCTTAATACTTTTGTTGTAGTTGCGGATGCTTGCAATAGAGGTTAATCATAAGTGGGATGCTTGTTCAAGTAAGAGCAGCACCCAAGCACCGGTCCACCCACATATCAAATTATCAAAGTACCGAACTGCGAATCATATGAACGTGATGAAAACTAGCTTGACGATATTCCCATGTGTCCTCGGGAGCGCTTTTCCTATATAAGAGTTTGTCCGGCTTGTCCTTTGCTACAAAAGGATTGGGCCACCTTGCTGCACTTTATTTACTTTTGTTACTTGTTGCTCATTACAATTTATCCTATCACAAAACTATCTGTTACCACTTATTTCAGTACTTGCAGAGAATACCTTGCTGAAAACCGCTTATCATTTCCTTCTGCTCCTCGTTGGGTTCGACACTCTTACTTATCGAAAGACTACGATAGATCCCCTATACTTGTGGGTCATCAACTACTACTAATTTTTTTTGTTTTCTTAAGGTTTAACAAACACACAAGAATAAAGCAGGAAAAAGAAAATAAACTAGCATGGATATTATAGTGAAAAAGTATGAGCACCGACATCTAGCAATGAGTGTGTGTGAACATAAATGTAATGTCGGTGAGAAATATGTACTCCCCCAAGCTTAGGCTTTTGGCCTAAGTTGGTCTATTGCCAGGGATAGCCTGGCGGGTACCCATAGGTGTAGCCGGGTCGTACTGTGACGAAGAATAGTTGGGATCATACTAATGTGCAGCGGTTATCGCCTGCTGAGCTGCAGCATGGAGTCGAGCTGCCTCTGCTCTCCTCTCGTACTCTTCTGCCTCCTCTCTGGTAATAACATATCTTCTTTTTGTTTGTGAATCAAAGAAGGCAGGAGCAGGGAGAGTAATACGGAAAACACGTCGTTTATCAAAAATTAAACAATATAAGAGCGGTGATTCAAGCCTCTCGACAAACTGGTGCGAAGCCATAGAGTCATAATCTAAATATGCAGGAGGCAATTCCGTATCACCCTCACGAATGTCTATCTCAAGAAAATGAGCTAAGCGGGTTGCATAAATACCTCCAAAGAAATCTCCATTATGTCTATTATGATGCAACCTACGAGCTACAATGGCTCCCATATGATAAGATTGGTCTCCTAACACAGCACTCATAAGAATGCTAAGATCAGGGACACACATGTGACATGCTTCATCCTTAGCATTTATGCATCTACCGATGAAGAGAGCAAAATAATGTATAGCAGGAAAGTGAATGCTCCCTATGGTAGCCTGCGTTATATCTCTAGATTCCACTATAGTTATACTAGCAAGAAAGTTTCTAAATTCAGATTTAGGGGGATCCCTCATACTGCCCCATGATGGAAGTTTGCATGCAAGAGTTAAATCCTCTAAGTCCATGGTATAAGATTTGTCATAGAGATCAAACATGACTGAAGGAGAATTACGCGAAGATGAATACTCAAACCTCCTTACAAATGAACTTGTGAGATCATGATACTGGGGGCATTTGTTAGCCTCAAAATCCTCAAGACCGGCATTGTGCAAATATGCTTTGAATTCTTCTTTAATTCCCGCACTGTCCGTAAAGTTTTCCAACGGCCATTCGCAAGGCCGTACTGGAGCGTCTCTTGGTGGATCCTCGTCAGCATCGCGCATAGCAATCCTGGGTCCTTGCTTCTTAGAAGAACCACCTTGGAACATCTTCCTAAGCATATTGTTTTTCTCTAAAAAATTCTGAAATTTTTAGTAACTTCAAACAAAAGTGAACCAACTTCAATAAAACTGATAGCAACTACTCATACAAGTGCCTAGAGCCTATATCATGCATCAAAACTACCTTTCACCATATAAATTTTACATGCAAGCTCAAGAAGAGGGTCACCTATGCAGCACAAATTTGCAAGGAATAAAGCACTAGAACAAAAACTAAATTGGACCAATGGAGGAGTCACATACCAAGGAACAATCTCCCCAAGCAGTTTTGCGAGAGGTGCTTTGAGCAAGGAGATCGAAAATCACAGCAAAAAGTGGCTGGAACTCGTGCTTGAGTTGGTTTTTCGGGTTTGTGTGAGACAGAGGAAGAAGATGGGTGCTGGGATAAGTGGAGGAGGGCCACCGTGGGCCCACGAGGCAGGGGGGCCACCACCCTCGTGGCCAGGTGGCGCTCCTCCCGCGGTAATTTTTGCACAGTAAATCCTCAAATATTTCCCGAAAAAATCATATTAAATTGGCATGGATCTGAGGACTTTTATTTTCGGGGATATTTTTTATTGCACGGATAAGTCAGGAAACAGACAGAAAAATACTATTTTTACTTTATTTAATATAAATAACAGAAAGTAAAATAAGAGGGTACAGAAGAGGTTGTGCTTCTAGTTTCATCCATCTCATGCTCATCAAAAAGGAATCCACTAACAAGGTTGATCAAGTCTTGTTAACAAACTCATTCCGATAACATGAAACCGGAGAAATTTCGAATAACACGTATACCTCAACGGGGATATGCACATCCCCAAATAAGAATATCATATTTCTTCTTGAAAGTAGGAAGAGGAAATTCAAAACCTCCAAATATAATCGATGGAATTTTTCCAATAGAGTTGATACTATGAACTTGAGGTTGTTTCCTCGGAAAGTGTACCGTATGCTCATTACCATTAACATGAAAAGTGACATTGCCTTTGTTGCAATCAATAACACCCTGCAGTAAAAAAGGTCTTCCAAGAATAATAGACATACTATCATCCTCGGGAATATCAAGAATAACAAAGTCCGTTAAAATAGTAACGTTTGCAACCACAACAGGCACATCCTCACAAATACCGACAGGTATAGCAGTTGATTTATCAGCCATTTGCAAAGATATTTCAGTAGGTGTCAACTTATTCAATCAAGTCTACGATATAAAGAGAGAGGCATAACACTAACACCGGCTCCAAGATCACATAAAGCAGTTTTAACATAGTTTCTTTTAATGGAGCATGGTATAGTAGGTACTCCTGGATCTCCAAGTTTCTTTGGTATTCCACCCTTAAAAGTAATAATTAGCAAGCATGGTGGAAATTTCAGCTTCCAGTATCTTTCTTTTATTAGTAATATCTTTCATGTACTTAGCATAAGGATTCATTTTGAGCATATCAGTAAATCGCATACGCAAAAAGATAGGTCTAATCATTTCAGCAAAGCGCTCAAAATCCTCATCATCCTTTTTCTTGGATGGTTTGGGAGGAAAAGGCATGGTTTCTGAACCCAAGGTTCCCTTTCTTTACCATGTTTCCTAGCAACAAAGTCTCTTTTATCATAACGTTGATTCTTTGATTGTGGGTTATCAAGATCAACAGCAGGTTCAATTTCTACATCATTATCATTACTAGGTTGAGCATCATCATGAACATCATCATTAATATTTTCATTAGGTTCATGTTCATTACCAGATTGTGTTTCAGCATCAGACATAGAAATATCATTTGGATTATCAGGTGGTTCAGCAATAGGTTCACTAGAAGTTTGCACAGTTCTATCATTTTTCTTCTTCTTCTTTTTAGAAGAACTAGGAACATCAATATTATTTCTTTGAGAATCTTGCTTGATTCTCTTAGGGTGGCCTTCAGGATACAAAGGTTCCTGAGTCATTCTACCAGTTCTAGTAGCCACTCTAACAGCATAATCATTTTTCTTACTATTCATTTCATCAAGCACTTCTTTTTGAGCCTTAAGTACTTGTTCTACTTGAGTGGTAACCATAGAAGCATGTTTGCTAACAAGTTTAAGTTCACCTTTAATATTAGCCATATAATCACCCAAGCGTCTAATCATATAAGCATTTCTTTTAATTGTCTACCAAAATAAGCATTGAAGTCATCTTGCTTAAACATAAAGTTATCAAACTCATCCAAGCACTTGACTAGCAATTTTAGTAGGAGGGACTTCAGCTTTATCATATCTATAGAGAGAATTTACCTTTACTACCTGTGTCGTCAGGAGGGTAAATAAAGAATAGATCATAGTTTCTTCAACAGGCGGTGAATTAAGACCATGTATTTCTTCAATAGGAGGTAAATTCTTAACATCTTCAGCTTTAATACCTTTTTCTTTCATAGATTTCTTTGCCTCTTGCATATCTTCGGGACTGGAATAGAACACCTCTCTTCTTCGGAGTTGGTTTAGGAAGGCTCAGTAATTGGAGCAGGAGTTGGCTCAGGAGCTGTCTTAGGAGGTGCCCAATTATTTTCATTTGTCAACATATTATTCAATAGAATTTCAGCTTCATACGGTGTTCTTTCCCTGAAAAGAGAACCAGCACAACTATCCAGGTAATCTCTGGAAGCATCGGTTAGTCCATTATAAAAGATATCAAGTATTTCAGGTTTCTTAAGAGGATGATCAGGAAAAGCATTAAGTAACTTGAGAAGCCTCCCTCAAGGTTGTGGGAGACTATCTTCTTTAATTTGCACGAAGTTGTATATTTCCCTCAAAGCAGCTTGTTTCTTATGAGCAGGGAAATATTTAGTAGAGAAGTAATAAATCATATCCTGGGGACTACGCACACAACCAGGATCAAGAGAATTAAACCATATCTTAGCATCACCCTTTAATGAGAACGGAAATATTTTGAGTATATAGAAGTAACGCGATCTCTCATCATTAGTGAACAGGGCAGCTATATCATTTAACTTAGTAAGATGTGCCACAACAGTTTCAGATTCATAGCCATAAAATGGATCAGATTCAACCAAAGTAATTATATCAGGATCAACAGAGAATTCATAATCTCAGGAACACATATAGGTGAAGTACAAAAGTG
>NC_053023.1:67195383-67209537 GCF_003073215.2 Triticum urartu | reverse complement strand
TCATGTATATAGGCATCATGTCCGTGACATGTAGACCGACTCCTGCCAACATCTACTACTATTACTCCACACATCGACCGCTATCCAGCATGCACCTAGAGTATTATGTTCATAAGAACAGAGTAACGCCTTAAGCAAGATGACATGATGTAGAGGGATAAACTCATGCAATATGATGTAAACCCCATGTTTTTATCCTCGATGGCAACAATACAATACGTGTCGTTTTCCTTTCTGTCACTGGGATCGAGCACCGCAAGATTGAACCCAAAGCTAAGCACTTCTCCCATTGCAAGAAAGATCAATCTAGTAGGCCAAACCAAACTGATAATTCGAAGAGACTTGCAAAGATAAACCAATCATACATAAAAGAATTCAGAGAAGATTCAAATATTATGCATAGATAATCTAGATCATAAACCCACAATTCATCGGATCTCGACAAACACACCGCAAAAGAAGATTACATCGAATAGATCTCCAAGAGAATCGAGGAGAACTTTGTATTGAGATCCAAAGAGAGAGAAGAAGCCATCTAGCTACTAGCTATGGACCCGAAGGTCTGAAGTAAACTACTCACACATCATCGGAGAGGCCATGGAGTTGATGTAGTGGCCCTCCGTGACCATTGCCCCCTCCGGCGGAGCTCCGGAAAAGGCCCCAAGATGGGATCTCTTGGGTACAAAGGTTGCGGCGGTGGAAATAGGGTTTCTGGTGCTCCTCGATGTTTGCGGGGTATATGGATATATATAGGAGGAAGAAGTAGGTCGGTGGAGCAACAAGGGGCCCACGAGGGTGGAGGGCGCGCCCCCTGCCTCATGGCCTCCTTGATTGTTTCTTGACGTCCACTCCAAGTCTCCTGGATCACGTTTGTTCCAAAAATAACGCTCCCGAAGGTTTCATTCCGTTTGGAGTCCGTTTTATATTCCTTTTTGGCGGAACTCTAAAATAGGCAAAAAAACAGCAATTTGGGCTGGGCCTCCGGTTAATAGGTTAGTCCCAAAAATAATATAAAAGTGTAAAAATAAGCCCATTAACATCCAAAATAGATAATATAATAGCATGGAGAAATTAAAAATTATAGATATGTTGGAGACGTATCAGCATCCCCAAGCTTAATTCCTGCTCGTCCTTGACACTAAACAAAAAGACATATCCGTGACATTTTGGGCCGAATGAATTTTTTTCTGTCATACTTATGACACTTTTATGACGATAATTGTGAAAAAACCTGGTATCATCATAGATGTGGTGGGGTCCTACTTCTATGACAAAAAATCATGACAAATAATGGGCTTTTCATCCTGGGCGGGCCGGAGACACAGTTGCATGACATTCTTTGGGCCGCCCATGACGGAAAAAACCATGGTAGAAGCGAGGGCGAGGAAAATATCGGGGTGTTCCCGGTTACGGTGGGTGGTCGGGGCCGAGCGATGCGCTTTCTCTCGTACACGCAGGCGCATGGGTGCGAGGCGTTGGGCTCTAACTGAACCCGAGCCATTGCACTGCAGGCTACGCGTTACTGAACCCGAGCGATCGATCGATGGGTGTAACTGAACACAATCGAGCGATTCCTTCGCTACTGCTGCTAACTGAAGCCGATCGATGCTGCCTCTAGATGAACAGTGAGCGTTGCTGGGGGGGGGGGGGTTTGGATGAACAGTTCCTAGTGGGGGTGGATGAACAGGACCCCGTGGTGTTGCCTCTGGATGAACATGACCCCGATCGATCGAGCTGGTTGGGGCTGGATGAACAGGACCCCGTGGAGGGCAGGATGAACAGGACCACCCCGTGGAGGGCTAGATGAATAGTAGACGGTGGAGGGCTGGATGAATAGTAGCCCGTGGAGGGGTGGTTGAACAGGAGCCCGTGGAGAGGGCTGGTTGAATAGTAGCCGGTGGAGTAGCGCGCGGTGGAGGCTGGATGAACAGGAGCCCGTGGATGAACAGTCGCAGGTGGAGGCTGGAGGAGGTCGATGGTGGATGAATAGTAGCCCGCGGAGGCTGTAGGGGGTCGATGGTGGAGATGAACAGTATCCCGTGGAGTCCCGTTTTGCGGTACGCCACACCCCTCCCGATGAACAGGACCCCCGTTTCGACCGTAGCGCTCCAACACAAGTCCGTTTCCTCTGTTTTGCGGTACGCCACACCCCTCGTGATCAACAGGACCCCATTTCGATCGTAGGAGGTCCGTTTCCTCTGTTTTGCGGTACGCCAGACCCCTCCCAATGAACAGGATCCCGTTTCGACCGTGGCCGGTCAACACAAGGCCGTTTCCTCCATTCTGCGGTACGCCATGCCTTGTTTCCATTGGCTATTCCGTCCAAGCCCTCCCGATGAACACGACGACGCATTCCATTCCGACCCAGCTGGTTGGCTCCCCATGAACACGACGACGACGCTGTTTCTCTGTTCCGATCCAGCCATGTACACGAGCCCTGGACGTACGTACGCGCGAGTAGGCGTTCGAGACCCCCCCGTATGTACGTACGTGGCCGTATTTACTTTCTTGCACCCTGGCCGATGTACGTACGTGTACATGCTACGTGCGCGCCTCTGCTACGACACAGGCGCACCTCTACATCGACCAGTATGTACGTACACGTTCGCGACCAGAATGACAATGCTACGTACGCTTCGACCAGGTGGGTCCCAACTGTCAGGCACTTCCTTGCGTGCGAAGATGTAGCTGGTGGGTCCCAGCAGTCAGGGGGGACATTTTTTCACGAAATACGGTGGCCCATCCGGTGGGTCCCCGCTGTCAGGTGGAGGAATAATTATTTTGTGCATAATAAGGAGGCACTTCCTTGCTGCGGCCGTGGACCTAGCTGTCAGCCTCTCCACGTACAGTCTAGGTCCGATGGAAGCCGTTACTTGACCACGTTGACCACACCGCACCGAGAGCACCAGGGTGGTGGACGACGGCGAGGCCTAGGAAGGGGACGACGTGGAGCCGGGGAAGACGCGACAGTGGATGCCCACGCGTAGAGGAGTACGAGGGTTCACTGGTTCGCTGTGGTGTGAGGCTGCCATCGCCGCAGAATAACAGGGGGGTGTGGGTGAGTAGAGGGATGGCCTGGCCAGCGGTGGGAATAGTAGGGGGCGGTGAGGCCTCCACGGCAGCACAGTCGGCCACGGGAGGCAGGAGCACGCGGCACGACCGACGCTGCTTTGGGCGGTTGGAGCAGGAAGACCAGAGGTTGAAGAAGCACTACGACCGTTGGATGGACTTTGTACGGTCACTAGAGCTAGAATCATTCATATTGACCTAAGTTGACAAAGCACTCCGTCCCCGTCAACTTAGTAGGCCCACAAGTCAGCCTCCCACCAAGGTGGGTCCCAAGCCAGGGGGAGTATTCATTTTTTGTGCGTAATAAGGAGGCACTTCCGGTGGGTCCGAGCTGACAGCGGGGGGAACATTTTTTTCACGAAATACGGTGGCCCGTCCGGTGGGTCCCAGCAGTCAGGGGGAAACGTTTTTTTCGCCAAATACGGTGGCCCGTCCGGTGGGTCCCTGCTGTCAGGTGGAGGAATAATTATTTTCCGCGTAATAAGGAGGCACTTCCTTGCGGCTGTCGTGGACCCAGCTGTCAGCCTCTCCACGTACAGTACTCCTGATGGAAGTCGTTCCTTGACCACGTTGACCACGCCGCGCCGAGAGCACCAGGGCGGTGGACGACGGCGAGGCCTAGGAAGGGGACGACGCGGAGCCGGGGAAGACGCGGCAGTGGATGCCCACGTGAGAGGAGTACGAGGGTTCACTGGTTCGCTGCGGTGTGAGGCTGCCGTCGCCGCAGAATAACAGGGGGTGTGGGTGAGTAGAGGGATGCCCTGGCCAGTAGTGGGAGTAGTAGGGGGCGGTGAGGCCTGCACGGGAGGCGGGAGCAGGCGGTCCCGCCGGCGCTGGATTTGGTGGCTGGAACAAGAAGATCAGAGATTGAAGAAACACGATGACCATTGGATTTACATCCAACGGTTACGTCTGCTAGAATCGTTTGTTGACATATATAATAAC
This sequence comes from Triticum urartu, assembly GCF_003073215.2. Taxonomy (NCBI): domain Eukaryota; kingdom Viridiplantae; phylum Streptophyta; class Magnoliopsida; order Poales; family Poaceae; genus Triticum; species Triticum urartu. The sequence goes on along the minus strand of NC_053023.1, from coordinate 67,205,523 downwards.
TAAAAAAATCTTGCATACGCGTCAACTTAATAGGCCCATAAGTCATACCATTCCCTCTTTTTTAATAATTTATATATAGCTCATTGCGACTTCTTATGCAATTTATTGCATTCCATTTTTTGGTTGGCTAGGGCCAATTTCGCATATTTCCGTGGGTTCCAAACTATTTTTAATACTGAAATGTTGAGCCAGATTTAAAGTACTTTGAAGATATATTTAAATTAGGTTAATGCCCAGTGAAATAGGAATCTGAAAATGTGAAAAAATTCAGAAATTATAAAGTAATTGCCAATTTGTCATCTGTTTTTATATTTACAACCCATTTCATATTACTTTCAAGATTTGCAGGCGTCTTGAAAGAGTTGCAGCCCATCAGGGCGTAGAAAAATAAGTAGGCCTGGATTGGGTATTCTTCAGAAAAAATAAACTGGGCTCATTTTCACAAAGAAAAAATAGCTGGGCTGGTCACATGGTGAACATAAAATATAAGCCTGGGCTAGACGGGCCACAGCCCAGTTCAAACCCTGCTCCGTCTCAACAATAACAAAAAAATACTGCTCGAGCAGCTACGTCCCAGGTGTCAGCCGATCTTGTGCTGTTCTCTTGTCTATTGACTATATACGCTCACAATGTCATGGGTCCCAGATGTCAGGAAAACACAAGGAGGAAGCATTTTATTTTTCCATACGCTGACATGGTGGGCCTGTACTGTCATCCTCTCCACGCACTTCTGCCAATTCCTGTTGTTTGTTGACTATGTTGACAACGCGAGAGGGCGGCGCCGTGGCGAGCGCACCAAAGTGCACGGAGGACGACGGCGAGGCCTCGAACGTCGGCGTTAACGATTTAGGAGACGGTGGGGCAACGATGCGTGTGCTGAGGCGTACCAGCCGTGGGAGGCGGAAGCAGGCGCCCCAGCCGGCTGGGGTTGGTTTTGGCGGCTGGAGGAAGAACAGGACTTGAAGAACATGACAGACTGTAAAGCAGCAGGAGTACTTAACAAACCTTAACTGAAACCTACCAGGGGCAACTAACAACCATAGCTGAAAGTAGTATGAGTACTTATACAGGTTCAACCGTACAGCACGCCTCGAACAGTGCTACTTTGCCTTACAGTTAACCAAGGGTGAGCCGCCAAGCCCAGGACAAGGCCCAGGCGCCACCCCGCGCATCCACAACCTTCTGAAAGCGGCTTCATCTCGCAATGTGGTCAATAAACAGGATATTCCTTTAGAGCCATGGAAAAGCAGGAACATAATCTTCTGTCCTATTCTCCAAGATAGAAGGGCCTTTATTATTTGAGACCACCCATGAATAAGTATCTTTTTACCTCCAAGGGGAATGGAGTAGGTCGACATAAACATCATGTTGTGACCAAGCGCAAGTCTGACCCGACCATGGTCAGGCATCTGTATGGGAACAATAGAACTAGGCAGTTTCTGTTTCAAGAAGATCCAATTGTAAAACTGTGTTATAAGCAATAGTTTATGAACAACATATATAACAGAAAACAGCTCGTACCATAAGTTTCTCGACACAGTTGGACCCGTTCAACGAGTGCAGCAGTGGCACACATATCCCACGTGGCCTTCCACCATTGAAACGCCCCACAAGGACCTCAAGACGATCAATAAAGTGTAGGAACTTGTGGATGTCGTCCCAGTTCACTTCAGTGCCATCAGTAACAGCCGAGTTGTTACAGAATAACAAACGAGCAGCCTGCTTAACTCTGAAAAAACCTACATGTGAACATTAGTTAGAAGTAGCATCTTCGTGAGAGATTCGTTGCTACTTCTAAAGTTAAATTGTGATTAGTTAGACAAATAGGTGGATTAAGAAGTAATCGAGGCAACAAGCAAGAACCAGATACAAAACTAACATGGATGAACAATTGGAACGACGTCGGGGTGGAAGATCGCAGTGAAGATGAGACCAGGTTCTGCTATTTCCATCAACATTCGTGCGCCAACTTTCAGTCCGTAACACTTGAGAAAGTTTATCCAAGTTCGGCCATAAAAAAGCAGCGATCTTCTTGGTTCATGAACCCAACTCGGAACTTATATCCATGGCTTGTCTTCACTGTGACCATTAAACTGGTGTATTCAGTTAGGCAAGGCTGAGCATCTTGAGTACATGTGTTCTGGCAGAGCAAATAATGCACTGCAGGAAAAATAATATGAGAACACAATGTATTCCCTATCCAAATCTAGAAATAACTTCCTCCTTCACGTCAGTGTTGACCATCGTACTACTAGTACCTTTTATCCAAATATAGCAATCCAAATTTCCAAATTAGTCGACAGCATGTTCAAAAAAAACCCCACCCTCCCGGTAGAAAAGAGGATTCTAGGAACATACTGTGCGCGTTTTAAAATCCTGTGTTAGGATGAGAAGGAAAAAGTGTGCGTCTCGCCAGAGGGCGCAGAAACCTGTAGGGTCCTCGCACTTTGGGCACTACAAATGAAACACACTAGATTCAGTAGGAAGAAAAATGCATCAACGGCGGCGGCTGCCATCCTAGGATTACCCGCGACCAAGGGACTTGGATTTATCGGGGATGGATGAAGAATTCGTACTTGGTTCTCCATGAGAAAACCCTATGCAATCGCCGAGAGGGGGTTTTCTCTGAACAAGCAGATGAGGGAGGAGGGATTCAGGCCCAGTGAAATATTGCTGTCGCCGTCCAGCTTACTGCTAAAGCTGGAAAGGGGTTGTGAGTTTGACGGCTCATTGGAATTACTACGGCGCTACGAACAGGGTGTGTCTACCTTGCGTATGTGCACTCTAATTTGTGCATATGGCACATCGACCCCGTTGCCGGATGCCCCACATATCAGCGAAAGGAAGTAGAAAGACAGGAGTAACTAGTTACACAAAAAAATATTTTTGACAGAGAGATTCTCCCTCTATAAAGAAATATACAAATATTTTATATCACAACTTTATACATAAGAAAAATCAAGGGGAATATATATAAATATATAATTATAAAAAACAGAGTTGTTTTTAACACAGTATAGATGAGTTGGTGATTATGGTGTGCCTGCCATCCTGCAATATTGGCTGTCTGATTTATATCTGACGGATAGGAAGGAAACTATGGCAATTTTGCAAAAAGGTACCCACACACATCTCCACATTTGTAAATAAGGCCTTCCCTCATTCATCCTTTTCTCTCACAAGATAAAATACTCATACAAATGCATCTTGATGTTACGTGCAACGCACGAGCATTATGGGGGTTCAACTGAGAATATAATACTCAGACAGGCTCACGGTTCTGGACTTTGGGCCGCAGGCCCACCCTGCATGTTTGGGGGCCCATGTGTTGTACCTTAGCACTTTTCATATTGCAAGCGATTGGTACGGTGCTGGTTTTAGATGCTGTCGCAAGGTGAATACACAAAATTGAATAAAGCACGACAACTATTGGAATGAAATCGAACAACTATTCCTAACCAGCAATGAGAGTTGCAATTCTATCAACAATATACCATGTGATAAATAATACTGTCGTATTACTTATACACACAGGACACTTGGTTCACCATGCTAGATTATTACATCAAAATCTCTTGTAGGATAGATCAGTTCGGCAGTTGCATGCTGCTACTGAAGAATTTCAAAGTTGATTTGGACCAGCTCTCCTTGCCGGGAAAGTTCGATTTTGACATCATCCCCTACCGCAAGATATGATTTAGATTTGAACCTTGACCATCCTTTAGCATCAATCATCATGCGACCATCCTTTGTACTTACGGTATATTGAGCAGGTTCATTCACACCAAGGCTGCACATGGTAAGAGAAACTTGACCACTGTCGCCCGGATTGTTGAACAACTCCCTCGTTGCTCTAGGAATTCTCTGTTTGCAAACAAGAAGACATACCCAAACAGTTAGATCAACACAGTGAATCATGCGAAACAACATGGAAAGAAAAAAGAATGAAACACTTGGACGACCAATGCTTACCAAGAAGGTGGACATGTCGGTTTTTGTAAGGACTTTGGTATATGATGTGCGAACTGCAGCCCAGTCTGTTGCCGGTGCAACTGCTCGTTCGGTTGCCGCTACACGGGCCGGAGCAGATGCAAGTGCAAGTGTTGGTGCAGGTGCCGAAGCCGCCGCTGCTATCGGAGATGGTGCTCCTTGTAGAGCTGGTGCCGGTGTCAGAGCAGGTGCTGGTGTCGATGCCCGATCCTCTGGTAGATCAGCCTGATCCGCTGACGCGATCGATGCCCAATCCTCAGCTGGATCAGACTGAGCTGCTGCCACTGTCAGTGCTAGAGCAACTGCTGGTGCTCGATCCGTTGCTGAAGGTGGTACCGATGTGCGAGACAACGGCGATCGTGTCTGGTCTGCTATGATCAGCTTTCTAACTTGACTAGGCTTCGTGACCGTGATCCAGTTTTTTTCTTCATTTCTTTTAAACGCGAGAAGGACTATTTTTGGTGTTTTTTAAACCAAACTGCAGTTCATCATAGGGATTCAGCTTGTACTCAGACAACAGACTGATCCAATTTTTTCCAGTAATATAAGTGATGGAAAGTGCCTTCGTTACTGACATGACATAAGAAGTGAAACCTGCAAAAATAGCCATCGTAGAGCAAACCAAATGGTTTATTCTGTGATGAATGTCACATGGCAAAACCTGCATCATAAAATTGCAGGAAAAGAAAGAAAACATGACATTAAATCAATAAGATTTAGACAGTAAATCAATAAGATTTACTTGATGTGACACGAGTGAATCCTTACCAGGAAATCACTATGTTGAAGTTCTAAACAGAAGATTGATCGTCCAACTACGCGTGGCATGCAGGGGCCCCTCCTACTCCCACAAGCAGGACAGTCCAAAGGTCATGACCAAAACATGCCGTCAATAAAAAAATTAAAAATCCTGCCGCGCCTGCTCCCGTCAATCAAAAATTAAAAATCCCGCCACACTCAAACACCAGAGCAACGCAGCGGTGGATATTTAAATTTACCTGCCAGCAAGTAGATAAAAAAGGGGTGAAAAAACAAATGTGGCGGCGGCCTAGCTAATCGGTCGAACTAGCCCAACTAGCTAGCCACCGTGCTTCATTGATGTACTCGGCGGGAAAAGTGGTCTTTCGTGATTTGACGATTCATTTACTTGCTTCGGCAAAAACGCGCAGTAGATAAAAAAAGGGGTGAAAAAACAAATGTGGCGGCGGCCTAGCTAATCGGTTGAACTAGCCCAACTAGCTAGCCACCGTGCTTCACTGGTGTACTCGGCGGGAAAAGTGGTGTTTCGTGATTTGACGACTCATTTACTTGCTTCGGCAAAAACGCGCGGTAGGGCGTCCCACATCAGGAAGAATATATGCGTGCACCACCCGGGAGGACCCCGAAACCGCACGGTAGGGTGTGCCATGTCTTGGCACGGAGGAAAAATGTGCGTGTAAAAATGTATTGTATCAGATGTAGTACCTATGGTTCGACCTCGGGACCCATCCAGTCGGTCGAAAACACCCCACTAGCCACACAGCTTCATCATGCTAACATGGCACAAAGGATAGGTGTGGTTAGCTCCGTCTCGACTAGCCACAACGTCTCTTGTTCTAGGAGATTCTTCTATTTTCCAAGATTTTTTTAGTTGTAATAACACCACGGCAAGCTAGCGACTCAAGGACCTTTGGAGAGAGTTGGGGATTTCACGTTTTTCATATTTGAATTTTTATCAAATGTTGAAACAAGGATCCTTTTGGTTTTAATGATTTTTCTCTCCGAAAATATCTCGAATCAAAATATATGAGAGGAGATAATATGACTTCTCCAAAATAAATGAAATATTGGAGAAAAAATGTTAAAATCAAATAATAAATTTTATTTGGATTTTTATTGCAATTTTATTCAAATTAGGAAAATGCGCGTTTTTCAAAATTGCATTATAGGCCCAAATAAATGTTCACCTTGTCCGACATATTTTTAGAGGACGGGGAAAATTTATTTCAGAATTTTTGGAGTCCGTTTAGTATTTCTTTTCTCTGTTTTTCTGCGTGGATTTTTTTTTAAAAAAAGGTCAACCGACTCCGGGCCGTACATGGCTTGGACTCTGCCCCGGCCGGCCCTTATAAGCCGCGCCCTTGCGACCCCAGTCCACCAGCCCGAGCCGCGCCAACCCTTGCCCCGCCCGAGCGCCGCCACCGCCAGCCTCGCGCCACCGCCTTTCGCCGCCGCCGTCGGCCGCGAGCGCCGCCGCCGGAGCCCCCGCCTTGATGCCCCGCCACCGGAGCCCGCCGCACCGCCCCACTAGAGTTCCCGCCGCCACCAACATGTTTGCCGAGGTAGCCGCTGGTTTTTCTTTTAAAACCGTTTGGTTTATTTCGAACCCTAGATCTGTTTTTTTATCGGTTCGTTCGGTTTTTTTCGATTTGGTTATTTAGCGAACGCCTGTTCGTACATTCGTTTTAACAAATGCCATTCAGCCGTTAGTCATAGACCGCGAACGTTCATTCGTTAGCCTGTTCGTCAGTTTTTCTTTTTCCAGGGTTTTTCGCGATTATTTTCGATCGCGATTTCTGACCCGATTTTCGTTTTAGTTTATCTTTTCGCTCGCTTATCAAAATCAGGCGATTCAAACGCCTAGATCTTCATTTTGAAGCCCTCTTTTTGTTAAACCAACTTGAACAAGATTTTGGTATCGTAAAATTTGACTTTAGTCCAGATTAGTAATTGGATCTTGTTTCTTTCGCAATTTGAGTTTCGTTGCTCCGTTTGATTTGATTCTTTTTGCAAACCAGAGTCCTTAAGTTGAACTTCCTGGTTAGATCTTCTTATTTGAGATTTACTCGTGCATCTTTGCTTGATTGCTTATGTATGTTATTGTTTGATTGCGATAGAACACCCGGAGTGCGAAGCGTGCTACTACGAGTCTGTAGGTTTTGCGGATCATCAGCAAGGCAAGTAACACTTTGATCATTCTCCTTTACCACCCAGTTTTTATGCATTAGTTTCAACCTTCACACATTGCATGAGTAGGATCTATTAACATGTGGGTTTGGGAAGTAGATGATGAGGTAGAACCTATTACCTGTTTTAGTATCAAACCCCTGGGAGTTACTTCTACATTATGCTTATATTGCCATGCCATGCTTGTAGACGTGGATTGGGTTTGAGTGTATCCATGACAGGTGTGAGATTGTTAATTAATGGTTCAACTTAAGTTGGCAAATTTAATACACATCTGGGTGGATTGCTTGTTTTGGGCACCTGGGGATATACTAGTGTTGTCCTAGGAGATCCCGGGGATATACCGTGTGATCCTCCTACGGTCCGCCACCCAGGCTCAAAGGGATCATAAGATTATTCATGCTAGAAACTTCCATGTGCAGCCACAAGCCATGATGGGCTCTGGCATAGTTGAGTATGTTGTGTGACCTCTTTCAGTGGTGGGCTAGCAGATGTAGAGGGAAAGTAGGTGTAACTGTCCACCCGGAGTAAAGAGTTAATGCTTCTGAAAGACTGTGTCTCGGTCATCCGTTTCTCAAACACCATGTAGTGCGAGAAATCCAATGGAGGAGATCGAGTCTTGTGGGGAAAAGTGCGCAAACCTCTGCAGAGTGTACAAACTAATCATGGTTAGCCGTGTCCCCGGTTATGGACATTTTGAGCATCTAGTACTTGGATTATCCTACTGTATCTCATTGATACGTCTCCAACATATCTATAATTTTTGATTGTTCCATGCTATATTATATTCTGTTTTGGACATTATTGGGCTTTATTATACACTTTTATATTATTTTTGGGACTAACCTATTAACCGGAGGCCCAGCCCAGAATTGTTGTTTTTTTTGCCTATTTCAGAGTTTCATAGAAAAAGAATATCAAACGGAGTCCAAACGGAATGAAACCTTCGGGAACGTGATTTTCGGAACGAACGTGATCCAGAGGACTTGGACCCTACGTCAGGACATCAACCAGGAGGCCATGAGGTAGGGGGCGCGCCTACCCCCTGGCGCGCCCTCCACCCTCGTGGGCGCCCCTGTTGCTCCACCGACGTACTCCTTCCTCCTATATATACCTACGTACCCCAAAACTACCAGATACGGAGCCAAAAACCTTAATTCCACCGCCGCAACTTTCTGTATCCACGAGATCCCATCTTGGGGCCTGTTCCGGAGCTCCGCCGGAAGGGGGCATCGATCACGGAGGGCTTCTACATCATCACCATAGCCTCTCCGATGAAGTGTGAGTAGTTTACCAGACCTTCGGGTCCATAGTTATTAGCTAGATGGCTTCTTCTCTCTTTTTGGATCTCAATACAATGTTCTCCCCCTCTCTTGTGGAGATCTATTCGATGTAATCTTCTTTTGCGGTGTGTTTGTTGAGACCGATGAATTGTGGGTTTATGATCAAGTTTCTATGAACAATATTTGAATCTTCTCTGAATTCTTTTATGTATGATTGTTATCTTTGCAAGTCTCTTCGAATTATCAGTTTGGTTTGACCTACTAGATTGATTTTCTTGCAATGGGAGAAGTGCTTAGCTTTGGGTTCAATCCTTGCGGTGTCCTTTCCCAGTGACAGCAGGGGCAGCAAGGCACGTACTGTATTTTTGCCATCGAGGATAACAAGATAGGGTTTATATCATATTGCATCAGTTTATCCCTCTACACCATGTCATCTTGCTTAAAGCGTTACTCTGTTCTTATGAACTTAATACTCTAGATGCATGCTGGATAGCGGTCAATGTGTGGAGTAATAGTAGTAGATGCAGGCAGGAGTCGGTCTACTTGTCTCGGACGTGATGCCTATATACATGATCATACCTAGATATTCTCATAACTATGCTCAATTCTGTCAATTGCTCAACAGTAATTTGTTCACCCACCGTAAATACTTATGCTCTTGAGAGAAGCCACTAGTGAAACCTATGGCCCCCGGGTCTATTTTCCATCATATTAATCTTCCAACACTTAGTTATTTTTATTTCCTTTTATTTTACTTTGCATCTTTATCATAAAAAATACCAAAAATATTATCTTATCATATCTATCAGATCTCACTCTCGTAAGTGACCGTGTAGGGATTGACAACCCCTTATCGCGTTGGTTGCAAGGATATATTTGTTTGTGTAGGTGCGAGGGACTCGTGCGTGGCCTCCTACTGGATTGATACCTTGGTTCTCAAAAACTGAGGGAAATACTTACGCTACTTTGCTGCATCACCCTTTCCTCTTCAAGGGAAAACCAACGCAGTGCTCAAGAGGTAGCAAGAAGGATTTCTGGCGCCGTTGCCGGGGAGGTGTACGCAAAAGTCAACACACCAAGTACCCATCACAAACCCTTATCTCCCACATTACATTATTTGCCATTTGCCTCTCGTTTTCCTATCCCCCACTTCACCCTTGCCATTTTATTCGCCCTCTCTCTCTCTCCATCCTCCCTCTCTTTCTCTATTTGCCTCTTTTTGCCCGTCTCTTGTTTGCTCGTGTATTGGATTGCTTGCTTGTCACGATGACTCAAGATAATACTAAACTGTGTGACTTCACCAATACGAACAACAATGATTTCCTTCGCACTCCGATTTCTCCTCTTACCGATACTGAATCTTGTGAAATCAATGCTGCTTTGTTGAATCTTGTCATGAAAGATCAATTCGCCGGCTTTCCTAGTGAAGATGCCGCTACCCATCTAAATAGCTTCGTTGATTTGTGTGATATGCAAAAGAACAAAGATGTGGATAATGATATTGTTAAATTGAAGCTATTTCCTTTTTCTCTTAGAGATCGTGCTAAAGCTTGGTTTTCGTCTTTGCCTAAAAATAGTATTGATTCTTGGAATAAGTGCAAAGATGCTTTTATCTCTAAGTATTTTCCTCCCACTAAGATCATCTCTCTTAGAAACGATATTATGAATTTTAAGCAACTTGATCATGAACATGTTGCACAAGCTTGGGAGATGATGAAATTAATGATACGTAATTGCCCTACGCATGGTTTGCATTTGTGGATGATTATACAAATTTTTTATGCCGGACTGAATTTTGCTTCTAGAAATCTTTTAGATTCGGCCGCGGGAGGCACTTTTATGGAAATCACTTTAGGAGAAGCTACTAAACTCCTAGATAATATTATGGTTAATTATTCTCAATGGCACACATCTCTCTCTT
>NC_053023.1:67137576-67194383 GCF_003073215.2 Triticum urartu | reverse complement strand
CAGTAGCCCATATGAATTTGGTGACTATTGGTATGTTTAGTCGGGCGGCCGTTAGGTCACCTATTTTGAGTTATGGACACACAAGCGAGGCCAAAACATGTGTGCCGGGCGTGCGGCCATCAACCTACTAGCACTAGGGGAGAAAACTTAGCATGTCGCAACAAAAGCGTCGATTCGAGGCATCAGCAAAACACCGCCATCTGTTCCTAAAACAAAACCCCTTAGCGCCCCGGGACGGGAGTGGAGGACGGCCCTACACAGACAGCAGCAGCGCCGGCTCTACGAAGTCCGAATCGAATCTTTCGGTTGGCTTTCCCGTGAATAAGAATTGTTGGGTGCGGCGAAGCGAGTGCTTCTAGCTGTTTCGCTTGCTTCTTTCTTATTGTGGCGGCTATTATGGCGTGGCTGAAATGAACGAAAAGCGAGATGATTCAAATTGATTGATAGATGGCGTGATCTGTTCTGATAGATCGAAAGGTTTTCTATCAATAATAAGGGTTGACCTCTTTCTATCTATTGATGATACAAGATATCTATCTATTCTTGATCCATCAGAAAGAAATCGATATGTATCTGATTTTTTCTACATCGTATGTAGAGCGCCCAAGCGTTTGGCCAGCTCAGTTCTATTATCCATCGGTCCAATGCACTGGCTCATCTCATGGAGGGAAAAAGCAAATGTAGTTAGTTGTCTTGTTGTTGTTCGCCGCCTCGACACATTCCCCGGCATCGTCCCACACAGAAAGAAAGAGCGTTGAGCCTGAACTGGCGAACCGAAGTCACTTTCGTAACCATACTTCCTACAGCTAACACGTGTCCAGTCCAGCGGGAACGCGAAGCGCAAACGAACGTGAGCTGCTATACCGAATCCCCCGCTGGCCATCGGGGACCTAGTGGTAAGGCCATGATCCGCAGGGGAAGGGATCACTCATTCTTCTATTGGGGACAGGTGCATGAACGACAACTCCAAACGTCAGACATCCGCCGCCTATACCTACCATTTAGGTGGCACCAGCGAGATCCAGTTAAAGTAAGGAACTTCGTGTCACGGCTGCTCCACTCCGCTGCGGTCTTTTGAACTGAACTTCGTTGCCTTCCCGCGCGCGAAACGAATGGGCGCTGTGTCATGGGTCAGTTTTGGGGCAGGGCGCAGAGAGAGACCAGAAGAATGATTCATTTGGATCGACGAGCCATTTCGCAAATCAATAGAATGTCTCTCTATCCATATCTATTCTATCTTTATATGACGGGCCATAAAAAAAGAAGTATTTTTTTATGGCATGCGGGATGATCGCGCCTAGTAGCCACATATCAGCTGCGCTCAATATGCGGGATTTCCGTTGGATCAGATCTTTCGCTTTGACGAATTTGGACCTAGCGAAAAGGACTCTAAGCCTTCACGCAAACAAGCAAAGTAGAAGCAAGACGAGGAAGCGGAGCTGTCGTAGAAGCAGTAGCTTCCCCCGACAATATACAATACAACAGTAGCGACCATGAATAAAAAAGCCCCTTGTTTAACGAGTTCGCTGCTTTTCCCAGGCCGGAGAAGGGCAACTACTTATTGATTGATCGCCTTTCTTTGATATGTGTTCAATTTAGTACAATACAAACTAAAACTAGATCAAAGCGGAAGGGCCACTCACTATAGAAGCTATAACTAGAAAAGCCCTAGCCAATAGTTTAGTAGTCGGCCAAACCCCCATGCTCACGACATGTTCTTGATATTGATTGAGTTGGAGGGAGTCAGAGACTACCACGGAATCCTTCCATAGTCACCCCGGTGACCTTCGTCACCAAAGCGTCACGACAGTTTCCAAGACCCCTCATATAATCTCCAGTGGGGATCAGTCGGAGCACGTAGGAATGCCGACCACTACATAAGCCGCTGGCGGAGAAAGCTCGAAGAGCTTCCCTTCATTCGCTTCACGGGAGTCGCACACAGCACATAGCTGGAAGTCAGAGGGCCCGTACTACCTTCCTAACCCTTCACTCCGAGGGACCGTAGAACGGAAAGTGCCTTCTAAACAACTCGGCAGAAGGGAAGGGGCCTATGTATTTGCATGACCCCTGCGGATTTGACCCTACCTACACCCGGAGCCAATCCCCTAGCGGTCCTGCCACCACGCCGCAAAACAGGAGCTCGTGTGGAACCTTGGATTTCTGGCGTAACAGCGGTGGAAGGTATCAGAATATTACGGCCGCATAACATAGTATATACGCTAAGGTCGGCCAAAATATGGACACCCGAAGGGCCCGGCGCGCACAATCCTATCCTATCCGAGCCCGTCATTGCATGCACTTCGGACAGCCGTCCGTAGCATCATAAGGAGCACCTCCCTTTCGAGGTACCCAAATGGAACGGTCTTTATTTGTGTTGTTGGTTGGTCTTTCTCAACGTGGTCTATAGCACGAAAAACCATTCTTTACAAGATAGGGCCATTCACATGAAAGAAAATACAAAATCCATTCTTCATGGTCGGGCGCATTTCTCCAAATCCTCCAGGATCACAAGTGGAACGCTAAGCAAGGGTGGGGAGGCTGCAAGCTCCGCGTCGAACAAAAAGAAGCAAGCAGGGGGTGTTGCCGTAGCGCGCCGGAGAGCAAGCGTAGGCAACCAAACTAAATAAGGCTACAAAAGTAGCTAGCTAGCGCTTTTAAGTTGGCTGCCTTTTCTAGCGCACGTACTCTTCTGTGGAGTCGCACAGAACGAAACTTGTCTTCCCTCCAACGACTAGCTCCCTTTTCTTGTTCCGGTCACCCTTCTCTTGCCGTGGAAGGACTTTTGCCTGTGGTGTGGTCCAACCCGTGGGCGGAGTCGCCCTCATCCCCCCATTGCTCAGTGCTCCCTGCAGCTTCGCTGGGCTTTACCCGCGTGGGCGCGGGCTTCTATAAGAGAATGAAAAGCTCTCTTTTTACAATAAAACGCGAACCGCGCGGAGCCCACCCTTTTTCGTTTTCTGCCGCCATTGGGTGGCCGCAGGGGAAACACAGCCCGGCCGCCTCTCGGGAAAGGGGGAGGGGGGTGGGCCTACCTATCCCGAGGGAGCAGCTGAGAGGTTCCATATGCCGAGCCGAAGGGCAGAACTTCAGTGCGTGATCGTAGTATGTCACCTCGTCTCGTCCTCGCAGCATCTAAGAGTACCTATGCACTATGTTCCGGTTCACTGATAAGGATGATAGAGTTGGGGTGGGGGTCTACGATGTGATACTATAGTATGCCCCGGGGAGAAAGATGCGCAACTCAAAACGGAAGCAGGAAGCGTGTTGTCAAAAATGTCGGAGGTTACCAGATCTCTGAGACTACCATCGATCCGACAGAGCGGAACGACCAGAAAAAGAAGTGGAGTTAGAAAGCCGTATGATAGGTGGTAACTATCTTGTACGGTTCGGGGGGTAAGCGGCGTACTCTGGGGGAATATTAGGCTCTATCGAACATACAGGGAATTGGAGGTAGCATTTTACTTATGTTAAGTCATGGACTGGTTTCTTCAGCCCTTTTTCTATGTGTTGGTGTTCTATATGACCGACATAAGACTCGACTTGTTAGATATTATGGAGGTTTAGTGAGCACCATGCCGAATTTCTCTACCATTTTCTTCTTTTTCACTTTAGCCAATATGAGTTTACCCGGCACTAGCAGCTTTATCGGGGAATTTCTAATCTTAGTAGGAGCTTTCCAAAGAAATAGCTTAGTAGCCACATTAGCTGCGCTTGGGATGATTTTAGGCGCGGCGTATTCCCTTTGGCTATATAATCGTGTGGTTTCTGGAAATTTAAAACCCGATTTCCTCTATAAATTCTCCGATCTAAATTGCAGAGAAGTTTCCATATTTCTACCTTTTCTTGTTGGAGGGGCGACCGTCTGTTGAACTACCAAAAAAGGGTAAACCAATGTGATCATGACATTGTAGGTGCTTTGCGATGGGACGGATGCGACTTCCCTCATAAGTAATGGGTGGCATAGCCCGTAGCAGAAGTCCCCTTTTTTTATCCATTTCTTTATTACCCCAGAGGGGCCCACCCTGGTGGGACCGAGAGAAAGAAAGGACGGGGGGGGCGACCATGCATGGCACTTCTCGACCGTGTCTCCGAGGGACAGTTGAACGAGCGACTCATGAATGCTGCCGGGTCGGACGAGCCAATAACTCGAACGTGTTCGGTCAGTTTTTTGAGCAAGAATCACAGCGTTACCTTACCTTCACCATGATACGGACTCCAAGTTCTTATGGCAGAGCACGAGGAGTTTCCTTCAATATGATGATGAGAATGGAAACCAGAAGCACGACTGGGTCTTCGTAGTCCGAGATCATACTTATATATCAGTCACAGTAACGTAAGCATGAGACTTTTTGGTAGTACCGGTGAACCAGATGGCCGCGGCGAGGGAATCTGGGACGGAGGACTCGTAATATCTCTATAGATCTGGCAAAAGCGAAAGACCCCTAACGTCAGGGGCTGACCACTGAGCTCACTCAGGCCCCGCTGGGCGGGCCAGAGTGGGTGCGAGCTGGAATTGCCATAGCTTATGGTTAGAGCAATAGGAAAGGGCCCAGCAGAGAGAACAGTCAGGATAACGAGCGCGGAGCCCACTTGGCAGGCGGCAGGAGCAGCGGGAAGTGCTTGCTTGGTAGGCCAACAGCCTTGTGAACCGGGCGGGGCACTCGACGAAAGGGGGGCACGCTGAGCAAGTACGCAAAATTGGCCCTGCGGAGCTTTCAAAAAGAAAAGCAAGGACCACTACGGGAGGTCGAACCACGGACCGGAGGTAGTAGAACGTGATCCGCACCGCTCAATATTGGATCAAACAATAGGGGACCGTAGCACTGACCTTTTTTTTTCAAGACAATAGGTACTGTTCCCTACCGAGACAAGGGACACTCTCAACGGATCCTCCACGCGCTGGGCATACCATAGTTCTTCCGTGCGTCTTTATTGTGGCGGAAACAGAACAAGAGGGAAAGACCCGGCCGACTCGCCCAGGGCTCGAGGGCGAGCCATACGAGAGTGAGTCGAATTCTGTTTACGTTCTCGGTTTGGGTTCGGGCCCCTCTCGATCTTTTGCGTATAAGGGAAGGGGGAAGGAGTCTAAATCTATGGACATTAATGAACCACCATTGATGGACGTTGCACATGACACGAGAAATTCGACTCGACGGTCCGGTGCTAATAGAAGTCGCTTACTCTCCGTCTAGCGAAGGTGCCAGATCCTTAAAGTAAAGTATCTATCAGCCTAGTGTACCAACCACGTGGTACGACGGGCACTCAAAGACCTGGCGAATGAGGGCCCACCCCACCCAAGAGCGCTTATGTCATATGGGAACTCTCGGCTGGAAACAATCCTTATGGTTTTTATATCCGGTTAGAATAATAAGAAAGAATCAAAGTCCAGGTTGGTTGGTGAGCCTAGTGATAGGAGACTATCTAGCTTGGTTCGGAGAGCACTTGTTGGGTTTCAGATTCGTTTTTTGCTAAATGTTACGGCCTAAATGCTGAACTATTGACCCTACTTGTTCGGATGGGTGTTCACCCCAAAGTGTTCCCGGACTGCATGCATACATCCGTAAGTAACTTAGTGCAACATGGCAAATTTCATTGAGAGGAATCAGCAAAGAAAAGAAATCTTCTCCGGGTGATCAAGTTCCTTTTTCGGTCTGGGCCACGTCTTTGCTTTCTTCAGAGGCCCATTTTCCTGGGCATCAGTGAGTGGAATACTTAACAGTGATTACATTCTTATGTAGATTCCATTGCTCGAATGGGACTTGTTTGTTGGCACCGACCTCGATAAGAAGCAAGGGAGTGGTGCCGAAGCGAACGGAGCTGCAGAGCCGTTTGTTTACCAATCCGCCAACTTAAGCTAGGAAAAGTGTAAGAGACCGTGCATCTTCATGTAAATAAAGGTAAATAATCTCAGAAACAGTCAAGAAACCGGGAATTTTTTATTCCATTTCTTAGCCAGGGCAAGCCCTACCGACCTACGACCGGAGAAGATGTTGTGTTGTTCGTATCACTTGCTAGAGATAGAGAAGCTAGAACAGGAACTGCCCGGGAGGGTTCAAAGAATGAGGTCTTCACCTTTGAGCTGGATCTCATCTCATTCTAGCACATACTACGAGCGATTGACTTAAAGAATACAACAAATGGTTGTGGGGTTATCTTTGTACCCTGTGACTACAACCACAAGGTCCGAATCAAGCGAAACGGCTGAGGCGCAAGCCCTTTTCTCGCCACTACTCTGTGTACCCAAAGTCAGCAACCTTTTTGGCACGCTGGCTAGCAAGTTCATTGCTTCAATGACATGAATTCAATCAAGTGGACAAATCCTATCCTGGAAAATATGGGCAATCAGCTGGAAACTCAATAGTCTTACGCGGAAAGCACTCAACCGGCCTTCCTCTTCTGAATTATATGAATGACAGAAATCAGTCCTCACTTGTATTAACTTCATGAGTGAAGAGATAGACAAGGTGGTGAAAAGCATGAAACCAAATACTGCTCCAGGTCCAGATGGCTTCTCTGTTAGCTTTTTAGAGCTTTTTGGCCCCAGTTGAGAGATATACTAATATAAATGCTTCAGGAGCTGTATCATGGCAGGTTGAACTTGTCCAGACTAAACTATGGTGTCATTTCTCTACTGCCAAAGATTAAGGATGCTAATAGTATCCTACAGTATAGACCCATATGTGTTCTAAATGTTATGTTTAAAGCTATTACCAAAGCTCTGACACTTAGATTTACTCCTCTGGCTCGACAAGTAATCAGCTCTCTTCAGACTGGATTTATTCCTGGGAGGTACATTTTGGATGGATGTGTAATTCTTCATGAAGTTTTGCATGAGTTGAAAACCTCTCACTCTGAAGGAATTTTGCTTCAGTTGGACTTTGAAAAAGCTTATGATAGAGTTCAGTGGCCTTTCTTGGCAGAGGTAATGCATAGGAAAAACTTCCCTGACAGGTGGATAGATTGGATTAGACAAGCAGTGGAAGGAGGCAAAGTGTGTGTGAATATGAATGGAGATTGGCGAGAATATTTCTCTACTTTCAGAGGTTTGAGGCAAGGAGATCCTCTTTCTCCTTTGCTTTTTCACCTAGTAGGTGATGCACTATCTGCAATTCTGGATAGAGCTAAGGAAGCAGGTGTGATTAGAGGTTTGGTACCACATCTGATACCAGGGGGGATTAGTCATTTGCAATATGCTTCTGATACTTTGCTTTTTTTGCATAATGACATGGAGTCTATTACTGGATTCTAATTCCTTCTCTACTGTTTAGAGGAAATGTTGGCATGAAAGTCAATTACTTGAAGAGTGATATTTTCACAGTAGGGTTGAGTGTAGAGGAGGAGCAGAGGGTAGCTGATATAACTGTGAGATAGGCAAATTTCCAATAAAATATAATATCTGGGATTACCAATCAGCAAAGACAAGATCTCTTCTAATGATTTTTTTTCATTAAAAGGTAGAAAAGAAGTTGGACTCTTGGCAATGCAAACATTTCTCTTATGGAGGAAGAGATATATTGATCAATGCATGTTTATCAAATGTCCCTATGTACCTTCTGGGTTGCTACACTTTGCCTGTCAAAATACAGAAAAAAGTTGATACAATAATAAATCACTTCTACTGGGAGTAAGAAGAATCAATTTCACATGGTCAGATGGGAACACCTATGCACCCCTAAAGATTATGGTGGGGGGGGCTTCACTGATATGAGAGTCAGAAACATTTGTTTACTGTCAAAGTGGCTGGAGGAGGTCAATTAACTACTGGAGCTTACACTGCAGATACTACTTATTAAAGGGCACACATTTCAAGACACCTTCAAGCTACTGAAATTGGAAAGCAATGATGTTATACTGGGTTATGATTGGCTATATCGTCACAGTCCAATCAATTTAGATTGGAAGGCCAGAACAATGAGTATTTGTCACAATGGGCAAGAAACCATTATTCTTTCTGACAGCAACAATACTACTTCTCCAACATTGTTAGACCCTGATAAGTTTCAGAAGGAAATTGATAAAGGAGCTATGGGCTACTATCTTTATCCCTTATCTTGTGACTCTGCTGATACCGATGATGAAAATACTTTGGAGGAACTTAACTTGGTATAGTGAGCCTAGCAGGCGGCGGGAGTCCCGTACGATTGCTTGCATTTCTCTGGAATTGAACTAGCCCTTGGGAAAGGTAGACGTGAAGGTACCATGATTTCTCACTTTATAGAAGCGTTAGAGCTCGGCTGACACAGTGATCGAAAGTTGCGCAACCAAAACAACTTGAAACCGCCCATGCACCTTTTGCTTTTCCTGATATCGTCCCTTCGGGTAGTTGGATATGAGCACATTCAAATTGGAATTCTTCTGATCCCAGATCCAATAGAAGTTTTGAGGTAAGAGGTACCGTGAGCAGATTTCTTTGTTCGATACCCAGTTTTTGATCTCGCAAGCAAGGAAATCGAAGAATAGCTCAGTATTATTACGTCTCCCTCCGATAATGAGTGGTAGTGAGCTCTGCCCTAGAGAATGAAGACTCCAAGCAGCATCTCAGTCTCGATATTTGCCTTTTCGGGAGACGACTTGTGATAAGCAAGTCAGCCATGTCCTAAAGAAGTAGTGGGAGTGCATGGTTATAAAGGAAGGCGCAAGTGTATTACGAAGCGAAGAAGCTTTAGAGAAAGTTCTACCTCACGGGTGAAACCATAGATTGGAAGGTGTAGGTCACTCACCCGTGTAAACAAAGCGAAATCATAGAGCATAGCTCGTTTGTAATGCCCCTGTCCGAACTGACCACAGGATTTAGGTCGTCCCTCCCAATCAAAAGAAGGAGGATTCTGTTCAGCTTCCGCTGCCACTCTAGGCATTGGAGCGGGATTCGGATGCCACTCTTGACTGACCACAGCTTCCGGGGGAGCGGTCTGCTCCCGGGATGCAGAGGCATCCTCACAGTCAGCCAAAAAAGCTTTGAATAGCTCTTCCGTGTTAGTGGATCCAGAGGGAGGCATTGAAGGGCCTGGGTCCCCCATTCCGTCCCAGTCAGACTCGGAGCGAAGCATCTCCCAAGAAGATTCGAAAAATTCATTATCCCCAACCTAGGGCTGGTCGAGTATGAAGAAAAGACCTATATGGGATTCGGATTACCGAAATTGGATTTCCTTATTGATCCATATGTCGCTTAGACTTTACTTTTCCCCTTTCCTCTATTTGTTCGACGGGGTCTTCGTCTCCGTGTAAAAGCAAACTCTCCAAATTTATGACCAACCTTTCCTTCAGTGATCTTACAACGAACAAGAGTTTTTCCATTGTAAATGAGTACGGAGCAATCAACGAATTCCGGCGAAATAGAAGATCTACGTGACCAAATTTTGCTGCTCCTCAGACTTTCTCTACTATGCCTTTTTTCGTGAACTACTAAATGACTCCTCTTGCTCCAAGCTCCCTTTTGTTGCCTTCTCGTTCACATCCTCGTTCAATTGAAACAAGCTTTCAATCAATATATGTAGGCACATTATAGAATTCCTATATGGAAATTCATTTGCGGAAGACCTCCATTCAAACATGAGAAAAGCTTCTGGGCCCGTCCAAGATGGGATGGGAGAAAAAAAGCTAAAAAATCTGGATTGTGCATTGGTCGGGATCTCCGTAACAAGTAGGTGAACGGTGATGATCAAAACCAGGAGAAAGATCTGAAAAAGGGGACTTGGATAGGATTTTGACCATGATCAAAAGATAGGAGGGGTTCTCTTTCTTTCATCACCGTCAAAAGCAAAGGCTACCAAAAAAACCTTTACTATCACGGAGATCGTTACAGAAAACATGGATCCAAATGCCAAAGGGGAAAAATGGTGGAAAAGCTTCTCAAGGCCTCGTCCTCCTCACCGCGCAAGCATGGGAAAAACGTTATGTGCTATCGTTGCGGGGAGAAGGGTCATCTTGCGGAGATCTGCAGAAAAGAGGCGACCCGCTTCGTTTGTGGCACCTTCGGCCACAGATCCTTCTACTGTCCTAGGAGAGGGAAGCAAGGTAACCAAGTAATCCTCTTTCTTGTGCTTCAGCCCTATGAGGATATGGTGAGAAACGTGGAACATTTGAGAAAATGTGCTGTGTCGTTGAGGGGAAGAGCTTTTCTTTCGAAGGCATCTTTCTGAAGGAAGAGTGTCCCCTCCATTTGGATACAGTTTCTGATTGTTAGCTAGAATATATGGGTGTATTGTCATTCAAGTTCTATAGATGGTGTCTGTCTCACTATCTGTTTGAGTGCCTGAAGGCCTCTGGAGGAGTCGTTCTGTGAGTTGTATTCAAGCTCGCCCTTAGACCGAGTCAAGTTAGCAATAAGAGTCAGCTACTTTGGCCTTGTCATTCGCTTTTTTGCCATATAGATAGGTTGGAGTGTGGGTGGCCACTAACCCAACGAACGAACTTACGTGTAGGTGTGATCCTATCTGCTCTTCCACTATAGGACTAGAAATCCAGTACAACCATGTCCCTTTCTTAGGGGAAAAGCCCTCTTTGAAGGAGAATCCACTTCTGAGTGCCAAAGGCGGGCATCCGACGTCACCAAAAAGAAGGAGAAAGGCATTCAGGCACCGCAAATCCAAGAAACTCCGAATACAGGCCGGCATGAAAAGAGAAATGACCAAAGGGATTGGGGCTGTTTCGGCACCAAAAAAAGTGTCACTATGCTAAACACATCGAATATCCGTCTCTTTATGTGGGAGCGAACCATCTTCGCTTACGGGTCTACCAATCCTATAGCTCTGATATAGATTTAAGTAACTTGGCAGAAAAAAATGCGGAAAAACGGTTTTGGATGGAAGAGGTAGATGAGAAAGACTTTCCACTTAGAGTCAGAAGTCCACGCTAGATGACCGATCTTTATGACCTTGAGGAAAATTACCTATCTTGAATTAATACACCAAAATCGGTTATTTCAATCGATCCACGAAAGGAATTGATCACCACGATAATGTGACGCAAGGCAAAATCTGCAATCAACATCGGTTATGTGAAATAGGTCATTTGAGAAAAAAAGAGAGAATAGGACAATCTATATGTTTAACACAAGCGGTTAAGTCGATAGCTTTCTTAAGGAACAACTAAAGAAAATGCTCTCACGAATCCTATTTTCTGATTATGTATGCCACGACATTACGATTTGGAGCTTTGATCCGGCCATGTAGAGCACTCATAGAGGTCCGTCTTCACGTCAGTAATCTACCAAACCCATGCTGGAATTCAGTAGAGTCCCACGAGTCAATCGACAAAAGCGAGAAACGAGGTTGTTCGACAAGGCTACGGTCTAACTTTTTCTTCCTAGCGGAGTTCAATACGAAAATAAAGGCGCTCCGCATTGGGAATGGCGTACTACGTACGGGTGGTATTTCAGGTATAACTGATCAGGGTTGTTCTGAAAGCAAGTCAATTGGTGCTTCGGAAAGTGAGTGCCAGAGGCTAGTCACTGCTTGGTTTACAGAAGGGAAGGAAGAAAGAGATACCGAAGCAGATTCAGTATAGAAAAGAAGAAATTGATACCATTCATTCCAGTTTATTTGATACCCACTTAAAGTTTCTATCAAACCATGTCTTTTTCTTCGAACGTCAATCTCGTAGGAATTTCGATTGGAAGTGTGGTATTGAAGGGCGAAGCCTTTACTCTTTGACTTGTTTCTTTGAATATAACATAATATTGACTGCGCACTTCGAAAGATGATGGTGTATTCCGAGGATCAGTCCGTTTTTTATTGAATTCGCTGATAGATCTGGATGATTCAAAGAAATGATTCTTCCCTGGGTATTTCCCCGGTACCATTATTTAAATTGGAGCTTTTCAATTCCATTTTTGAGATTGAGGTGAGGGTTTAAGACCGCTCGTAACGATTTTTTTCTTTTATGGCTGGGTGGGCAAGAAAAGGATTTGATTCTTGAAGATATCAACTCATACGCCTGCTCCATACATTCAAAAACATTTTTGGTACTTTCTATGAGAATGGATAAATAGAAATGGGTACATTCCTCTTTCTCTTTCTGGCCAAACTACCCATAAAAAAGAAGAGAGAGAGCTGTAAGAGCGGTAAAAGCAAGCTCGGTGGCCCGGTTTCACTACAGGTTGATATATCCTTTTGAAAGAAAAGTAAATTCGCTATGCTATAAGGTACCAATTCATCAAGGTATAAAACCACATCTACAGTGGGAGTCCCTATCTACTTTCGATTCCCTTCTTACTGGCTTTGCCAATACATCATACTGATTTGACGCTTCCTTACGCTTTCTTTCAAGCATTGCTTCCAGGACAACGGAGAGTATTCCAAGATAAAGAACCAGAACTGAGGTTGACACTACTGAAAGATAAAAGAATGGTGGATAGATGGATTCGCACCATCCCAAAACCGAAATACAGACAGACCAAAAAAATACGCAAATAAATACTCCACCACCAGCCTACCTACTAGCATGTATTAAGCGAATAGCTTGTATGGTAGTTGTTAAAGAAAAGATGTATGTAATCCCGGAAGAGAAGCAATTGTCGTACGACCTGTAAGCGTCACTTTTTGACTTCCTTGCCGTTTGTGAATTGAGTCAATCGAGTTACGTTTGAAAAATGAATGGAATTCTGGAGTGGACCGAATATCCATGGCAGAACCCCACACTGGCTAGGAACTGGGCTGCACTAAGCCCGACACTTTTTGGGCTTCTTCATGAATCTAGTTTTCAGGTAAGGTCAGATCATCTTATTGAATAAATATCTGAAAGAAAGCAAAGGAATGAATCGTTTTTCCAATTACCTTCTCTCGAAAACCATAGATCTTCTGGTTACCATTGACTATCCGGCACTTTCGTCTGTAGAGCGAAGCAAGAAATTGCATGGAAGGGCTTTTATGCTAATATCAGCCTTGTTTGGAACAATAGATGCAATCCATTTCAGTGTATGTCACTGAGTTCACCATTGCAGTTGAGACGTCAGGCAATTGAGCGTTCCCTAGAGTTTGGTTCAAAGGCTAAGGACTCCCCGCCGCCTTCATAAGGGCACTAAGGTGGAGCACAGAAAAGCAAATTGGGCACCCATGTTTTACCAGTCCCGGATCTCAGGGCCGTTTTGCCAACCGCCGACATGAACGAAATCGAATTTCATTGCGGGAAATTCGGATTTCATGAGGGAGGAAAAGGGGGTGGAGAGTCGTACAATGCATTGGTGGGATGAAGGTGCTAGCTTGGCTGAGATAGGAAGTTTCGATGTGTATGTAGATTTGGTTCTAGTGCCCCCACCCTTTTCGAGATCTGTCAGGATTAGCAAGATGTTCTGGTGTAAACTATAGAGAAATGGAATGAATGAAATGTATCTAAGAAGAAAGGAAGCCATGCTCCATCCTGTTTCTAAAAAGAACATCACCTCCCTTTTTGGTTAGATACCGCTCCGTTAGGTACTAATGCTTCTACCTATCACCCGGAGGGTGAGTTTGAGAGCTGTATTTTTTTCCAACGTTAATAGCATTCCGCGAGAAAAGTCATCTACTGATGTTGTCAGCGGAGTCCCTCGTCCATCCATGTATGAATAGCGGTATCCCCCATTTTGGACAGTGATGAGGTAGTCGACGCAATTTGCATGTGTATTTGCGTTCGGCTTTGCTACTTTCCTTCTAGAAAAGAATGTCCGCGGAAGGGAATAGTCTACGTGGCCCGGGGTAGTCTTTCAATTCCTTTATCGGGTGGGAGAGTTTAGAACCAGTTAAGCCAATAGCTGCTGCTTTAGTCACACTAGCTACATCAGTTGATCATGGATTTAGCATACCACCTCAGAATAGTCTACGTGGCCCCTTGTTTTTACTACAATTTGATATAGTGAATCCAGTAATGCAGACAGCCCTTTTTAAAGCGCTTTTAAAGCCCCTGACTCTCAAAAAGAGCTGGAGGTTTTGCCTCAACTCATTCCATGAATGTTGTTTCATTCCCCACGCGGCTGAATCCAACTCAGTCTTTATCCTGCCTTGGAGTTCTCTCTCATAACTGAAGCCAGGAGGTATTCGATTTATCGGATTTCGAGCTAGCTGCCCTTTTCTTGCTCCTTGCCATTAGCGCAGCCCTTTTCTTTTTCTTAGCTAGCGTAGTTTTTCACCTTCAAAAGAAGGCGCCAGCGCTTTTGTAGTGACCCCTCCAGGGTCCCGGGTTGCTTTGGCGTGCGCGCCCCACCCCGTCAGTCCTGTGTTGTACTTGACTTGACTCTCCCCCGCTTGCTGCTTGCTGATCGCAGTGTTCAAAAATGACACGAAGCTGGATATGAGTAGATGTTGTTGGTCGAAAACGTCTTTCATTCACAATGAAACAGAATGGTCTCGCTCGATGCGTCATTTTAGAATGTGTATTTTCATATTAAGAGTTCTTAAAAGTTCTCAACTCAAAGCCCAACCGTCAAAAGGATGCTACAATGTTCGAAATTATCAACTTAACATGCCCCCTTACTTCCTTCGTGACCTCCCACTACTTCATCTACCGAAATGATTAGGCAGATCTCGTTTTTTCTAGCATTAAACCTGCTCATGATCCTTTATAGAGCATGGAGCAGACAGAGAGATGAAAGGACCACCTTCTCCTGCTTGCTTGATCGGAATCTATTCACATTTAGAATAGGTGAAGTGCTACTTAACTTCACTTAGTAGTTGAAACTCGGAGAGACAGAGAGAGTCCTCTCTCATACTTGCCAATTCCAAGGCTGATCAGCATGGGAATTGGCAGGAACCAACCTTAGTTGCCCCTCGGTAGAGTGAGTCTACTTAGCGAACTGGCAGGACGCGGAGATCGATTGATCAATATGCATATCGAGAGTTGATGGTTGACCGCCGCCCCCCTTGTCCTGCCCCGACCGGGGAGGCAAAGGGGATTGCTATTGTCACCCTTTCTCCCGGTGTATGTGAAAGAGAAAAAGTGACGCACTTTTAGGATTTTCGGTCTGCGGTTGGTTGGGCCAAAGAACGAAAGTCAGCTTCCTTAAGTCCGTTCTTCCTCAGTAGCTCAGTGGTAGAGCGGTCGGCTGTTAACTGACTGGTCGTAGGTTCGAATCCTACTTGGGGAGATTTGATTCATTCAGAATTCGAATTGATAGTTATAGCTTTTTTGACTAGCGACCCCTGTCCTTCTCCTTTTTTTTCTAAAGACGCAGCAGAATCATCAAACGGGACATCAAAAGTGGGAAGTTGATTGTAGGATTTCTATTCCTCACTCTTGTATAGGTGAACTTGGTTCGTTCAATGAAAAGGGATAAGAAGGATCCACTGGGAATGAATGGGAAGACTGGGGTAGTATCTTCATTAGCCGGAAGGAATTAGTCTCCACTAGCGTAATTCGAAGAACGAACAAGAAAAGGCGTCTTTATGTAGGAGGATGGATGGATGTGGTCCAATGGCTAAAGCTCTGCCAGCTTCTTGTAGACTGGCAGTCTCCGAGAGGAACCTTAACCCCCCGGGCCGGGTGGGATGGTATAACTTTTTTTCCGCCACAAGTGGGAACTCAGTCCTTGGTAAGACACAAGGGGGAAGGAAGATCTTCACTCATTCATTAAGTAAGTGCCTGCGGTGAGACCCACAACAAACGAAGGGGGTGGAGGGAGACCGAAGAAGGAACAATTGTCTTGAATGCTACGCTGGGATCAGCAGCTTCTAGTGTTTTCAAAATGAGTCGGGCAGGAAGAGGAAGATCGGGCGGGGAAAACGGGGTTCGAACCCACGACTTCTGGCATGACAGACCAGCACTCTAACCAACTGAGCTATTTCCCCCTTTCGTAACTACTGTCGATTCAACAGTCACCTACCAGTTACCTTTGTAACTATACCAAAGTAGCTGTACAACAGAATGCCATTCGCCTTTAGTACTTTTCTTTTTCTTTTGAGGACAGTAGAAAGAAATGGCTCTGCTCGCTTAGAGAAGGGGCTCCGCGCTCTATCAGCTATCAGTTAGTTGGCGCTACGCGCGACTTCAGTTGACAAAAGCGAACAAAATAGCGCTAGCGCCCGCGGAGAACTTTCGTTTGTTCGCCTTCTAAAAGGCCTACTGACCTGCCGGTGAAAAGCCGGTTACAAAACAAATAATAAGACATAGTGAAAAAGTACCAAAACAACTGAAGCCTACATCCCACTACGCCTGGGTTCCCCCTTCCTATGAACCTTGAGTTAATAGGTAGGGTCAACTATACCAAAGTGGAAGGGCCACTATCTAAGCTATTAGTGGGCTGGTTTGAACTGTTGATTTACTGAATCGAGTGAAGCTGTGTTGCGTAACATATAGGTCGCCAAGGCCTAGAAGTACAAGTGGTCGCCCTAACGGTCACTCTCAAACTCACTACTTGAGTGACGAAAGTCACTTAGCTTCTTTAATAGGGCTTGCCAAAGAACCCCTCCGGGGCCCCGGGAAGAGGAAGAAGGAGATAGAGCAAAGGTCTCCTCTTTCTGTCCGCTCTTCCCGGCATGTAGAGATCCGATTGGGCTTATAGTTTAATTGGTTGAAACGTACCGCTCATAACGGTGATATTGTAGGTTCGAGCCCTACTAAGCCCATCTGACCTGCTTAATCAATGACTCCGGTAGTCACCTGAACCACTCTCTCGGATAGCCCACAACCTCTCTTCTGGATGCGAAAGAAGATTCGATCAACGTACAAGGTTTGCCTTCTTGTGAGAAGGAGGGTTCTGAATTGTGTTCTCAGTGCAAAGGGAGTCTTTGAGAAGGTTCCGTTTTTCTGAAGAGAGAGAAGATCAGTAGAGCAGTCCGGCAGCTGTTCGGGGGTCAGCTTTGGGATTTGCCTGATCGACCCCTACCAGTGTATTAATCTACAAAAATGAAGATTGACATTCGTCAATTTACCGGATCTATCCTCTTCTACTAACTTTACAAAATGGAAGGGAAAATGTGAAGACCAAAGATGTCAACTACTAAGCATAGTCAATTGCAAATCGGCCGGTTGGTTTGCTTCTCTCCAAGTATGGGAGATTTTCCAATCTTCGAAAGACGCTCGTACTTTCTTGATCTTATGAAGAAGGGGCTTTCCTTAGCTGCGGACTTTGGGATCTTGAGAGTAGACCATGTCTTACGTTAGGGAATCCGAATCAATCCAAATCCTCTGACACTCCTTTTCAGCTGCTATTTGAATACATGTTCAGATGCAAAAGAGCTCGACTTCGAGTATGGTCTTGTTCTTAACTGCTTGAGAGAACGCATATATCCCCTTTTTATTGCTAAACCTCCACAAGCCTTCCCATGCTCGCTAATTGAACCGTCCGTCTTTATCTTAATCCATTCATTTCCCGGTGGTCAACACACAATAGAATATGTTTGTTTTTGATCGAATTGAGACAAAAGTACCATTTTTAGGATGTTCGCCGATTCTTCCTCTTCTTTCTCTCATAAAACTGGAGATACTAGCTTCTAATCTGCATATTTTTGCAAATCCTTTTCCATTTGGATTTTTGAAAACATTAACTTACCTCTAGAATTCCACTATATATAACGTTGACGTTCCGCCAAAATGTGCCAGAGCGAGTGAAAGGCAAGCCTACCCATGGTGTTAACTTGCCATCCCCAACAAATCTGCTAGCAGCCCATTCGAGTTCCGCTTGGAAACAAGAAGCTCTTCTTTATTTGCGTTTTTTTGCCCAAGATAAGCCCATTTTCCAGAGCCAAGCCTATTATAAGAGTTCAACTGCCATATTCGGATGGAGTCCAAATGCTTGCATCTTGGGCTGAATAATGACCCAATTCCTTAGCTTCCATGCATTAATCATATCCGGGGATGTGGGAATAGGGAGATGCCATCCATCTACACGACACGATAGCTTAAGCAAAGAATAGAGAGAGCTAAGCTAGAATGAATACAAACAAATAAGATATTCCACTAGCGTAGGCCTACCATAGAAAAGTCTAAAAAAATCTTTTCTTTGTTTGTCAGCGGGAGAGAAAGCAAGCTTACGGTGCTTTGGATGTTAACGTTTTTGTAGGATACTAAACACCCATATATATACATTGTTTTATACTCCTCTGTACAAGCGTATAAGAGCTATTATGCTCGATAAAAGGAAGTTTATGAATAAGTAAGTCTTTATTTTTTGAATAGCCGGCAGGAGAACTTACTTTTCTGGCTATCGTATGAACAATGCCGTCCGCTTTTCTTTTTTGAGTTTCCATGGATCTCTCCGACGAAGTAGCGGAAGCATGAAATGCTATTCACGAATGAGCATTTCTATCTGCTTCCTACAAAAGAGATAGGGGAAGCTCACTTTTGTCAAATGGGGCTAGAAAGCATAGAACCCCGTCTTAAATCAACCGGTGAATCCAGAATCAAAGTGAGGAGAACAGGATATGTTATGAGAAGAGTGACGTGGGAATAGATTGCATTTCAAAAAGAATCTATACACTCAATAAGCCAGAACGGGAAGATTCAACTGCAAAAAGAACTGGTACGGTGTGAGAAGAGGCCTATTCTCAATAATGAACAAGATGATGCAGCTCTAGTTGCTGGAGGCAGAGGACGTGGACGCGGCAGGAATAGATCCAGGGGGAGGACGCGAATAAAAAAGGCTATGAGGATCATAAAAATTGAGGTGGAGGGAGATTGTACAACTAAGGATCGAGTAGAGGAAGACGTCAGTCTTTCAGTTGTAGATGATCATTACCGAAAAAGATGTACATTCGAATGAAAAAAGAGGGCCTGTCCGAGAGGAAATAAAGAATATTCATTTGCGGATTCTTCCGTACAAGCAACAGATTGAGCAACTAGCGCGAAAGCCGTTGCGCGTTAGCGCATCCGTTTTCTTGCTCGGGAACGAGGGGACTAAAAAAATTGTCAAAAGCCATCTTTCTCTTTAACTAACTAAGTATTCTTAAAAATATGTATGTCTATGAGGTATTTTGACTTAATGGGAAGTAGGTATCTCATTCATAGGCAAGAGCAGGCCGTCCTGAAGGCATGAACTGAAGGCAGGCAAGAAGGCATTAAATGGATTTTAAGGATTCGGTGTAAAGATGCGGAGTACATTATCTTTCTTTCTATAAAAATATATAGAATCCGTGATCCTATCCTATTTTTTAAGTCATTTTTTCATTCGAAATTATTTTCTTTCGCAAGAGCACTCAAACATAGATTGAAGATCTTCAGTTCTTCGGTCGGCAGCCGCAGTCAGTAATAGCAAGCAGCGTCCCATACTACTTTTCCTTTGAATGTTCATTCTGGAATTGAAATGTCACAAACAAGACTCATACTTCAGAAAAAAAACTGCTTGAATCAGGAGCTGTAATCCGCAGCTTTAGAGATAGGGGCGGCAGTCACAGCATTGGCAGCAGTGAGCAGAGGTCAAGAAGAAGAAGCGGTAAGAGCAGTTAGAGAGCAAGCAGCGGCTCATCAAACCTTTCTGTTTCGGTTACAGCTCAAGCGGTTTGTTTTCAAGTAAGGTACTCAAGCAAGCTTTCCTCCTGAAGACAGAGTTTCGGGTGAGCTAGCAAAGAAAGTCAGCAGTTAACCGGAAATTTAGGTCAAATTAGCATTTCGTAAGTTTTAGTAAGGCCAGTTATGGGAAGCAGGCCATGGAGAAAGAGAGGAATCAATCGTCCAACGCTATGTTAACAAATACGTGAAAGGTTTGATTATTCCATACACTTGAACGCGTTCCTTATGAATAGGTTTCAGAGAGACGAGCAATGATTGCTTGACGATCTTCACTGCATGAGACTAGACTTGACTCAAGCTTCATACGAAAGCATTTACTGAACTAAAGCCGTTGAGCCAAGTCAAGCGAAAGACTTATTCGAAGAAAGCTTTAAGAGAGTTTGTTGTCCATGCCTTTCTGATGGTGAACCTCCTACTGCTTCTTCCAATTCTGAAACTGGGATTGGCCTGTTGACTTTGCCCTTCCTTTAGACAAAGAGCCCCCAGTTTCGCCAAAAGACCTCTGCGTGTTGTCATTCAACTCCACACAAGCCTGTCGTTGGGCTACTTGCGTCTTCGGCAGATACAAAGGAGACGTGACGGTCGGTGAAATAGCCCTCCAACTCGTAGCTCTTCTTGCTTAACGTGAAAACTCTCCTTTCCAATGAAAACGAGAAAGAAAGATGTCAGCTACTAAATGTGCTGTTTTGTGAATTTGATACTAGGTAGTTCTCCCCCCTCGGCAGGCAAGTAGCCTTTGCGACTTACATCTCTGCTACAGGAGGGTATGAACCCTCGGATCTAGGCGAGGTGATGGCGGGGAACTCCAACAGGTTTTGGTTTCCTCCTCACTGATTGATGGAGCCCAAGACTGCTTGACGACTTTCGGTGTGGGGTCAGCTTGAGCCGAGGTCGTCTTGTAACAGGAACAGGAAGAATAGCAAACAAGCAACACAAGCAGGAATAGGAATATTGGCTGTCACTATCCTATGGTTAGCAATCAACTACGGAGCTGGCAACTCACAAGCCAGCAAGTCAACCTGTGTCAGATCTTCGGCCCAGTTTATGGACGAAACTGACTCTACTTCCTCATTCAGGCTGATATGAACTGCAAAAGTTTTCATCTTTAGCATGGGGATATCGTAGGTATAAATGAAAGAAACTGGAATCAGGAAGTTGTTTCTTTCTCTCGATACGCAGAGGGGAGAGCATGCCCTGTCTCAGGCAGTATATCAGTCGTTAACGATCTTACCGGGACACATCCAATTGAAACTAGAATCCCAACCTCTTTGGAAGAAGCTCCAAATAGAAAAAATTTCAGAGCGGGGAATCTTCCTACAAACTAAAATGTGTTAAATATATATATACCTACCTCTGCCTAGAAAAACTGGAGTTTCAGGCACCCTCGTGGGAGACATTGGATGTTGTCAACCGGCCTTAAAATGCTCATAAACAGCTCTTCCCCCTTTGACTTAGTTTTCGCTCTCCTCTGTTTCTAGTAGAAAAAGCCTGATCCTACTTTGCGAGTCCAACAGGTCTAGTATTCTTTTCTTTTTCGTCTGAGGGAACGTGGTAGCCCTGATCTAGCTAAGACTTGAGATTCCATTCTATTTCATTCTTGATCTCGTTATGAGGAAATAGGTGAGGCGAGGCTAAGACAAGATATGGGACTTCCCGCGCTAAGTTGTTCCAATCTCTGTACTTAAGTAACCGAACTCGAAAGTGCTGCTATGAGCTAGATTTGTGCGTACAAGGGTAAAGAAGTGAGCAAGGCTACCTTTCCGCTGGAAATCCTATACCTGAGTGCTATTTGATCAGAGTGAGTTGTAATTGAGATTGATTTACTTGCTCTTCTATTTGCATTTTTTGTTAAGTATGTGGGTGACTCATCGTCGTGAGATCGGTTGGTCGAAAATTCTTTTCAAGTAGTCTCAGTCGGCGAACTCGGCTCCACAGAAGAAGTTAGTAGTGAATCAAAGAACTCACGCATGTAATCAGTGACTAGGGATCGATCAATCGGATGCAACCGAGCCATACAAAAAGAATTGGAAAAGGGATGACGCAAGAGCAGTGGAAGGTGACTTAGCAACATCAGTCATTTCCTATAGAAAGGAAGGAAAGGATCTCTCTTCTGTCTAGACGAAAGATCTCATTTTTGCTACCGCTCTCCCTCTTATGAGTCTCTGTCAGCCGTTGTTTAGTAGCTTTCAACGCGAGTTCAATCATTCTCTTATATACTGAAAAGTACGAACTGACTTAAAGCACGAACATGAAGGAAATGCTGAATTCGAAACATCTTGAATCGGATTCTCTCTTCTCAGAGAGCTTGAGAGTGAAATGAGTGGGCCGGCCAAAGAAGACCACTATGGAAGTGAAAGGGGAGGGCAAGAGCGGTTCGAAGACCATAGCCCGATGTGGGTACATTGGCGTCATCGTCGTATGAAATTCACGCACAAAGGGCGCCGCATCACTCTCAATGGCATTCAAGATAATCCTTCCTGCCGTCCAATCTCTGTCCGTAAGCTGCAAGGATTGCGGAAACGGGGTGCTGTTAGCCAGTGTGTGCAAGTGCGTCAGATTCACCAGGAGCATGATCTGCAAGCAATTACTCTGGATGCTGATCCTGCAGAGCAGACACCTCCAGCTGTTCAAGAACTGCTACAGGAGTTTGATGCTTTGTTCCGGGAGCCAAAGGAATTACCCCCTCGTCGTGCCTGTGACCACCAAATTCCGTTGGTGCCAGGTGCAGTGCCAGTCAATGTCCGGCCATATAGATATGCACCCCACCAGAAAACAGAGATTGAGAAGCAAATCTGTGAGATGATGAACAATGGCATTATTCATCGCAGCACGAGCCCCTTCGCTTCTCCAGTGCTCTTGGTTCGTAAGAAGGATGGATCCTGGCGCTTTTGAAATATCCTGTGCCAGTCGCGGGTTGTCCCAAGCTCAACGTAGGTTCACAAGAGAAAAAGAGGGGGGTACCTTGTCTGTCGGTCGAAGAAGGCAACAAACAAGTGGAAGCAACCGATGCTTTGGTCATTCTACTCCTTGATGCCAGTCTGTGCTTGCTGTCATGCTGGCAAAAGCGGGGGTTTCGGCCGGCTTTACCTACTATTGGATTTGAACCAATGACTCTCGCCGTATGAAAGCGATACTCTAACCGCTGAGTCAAGTAGGTCAAGCTGAGTCAAGTCAGAGAAAATCGAAAAAAAGAGAAAGCCAACCAAAGCGCAACCAGAGTTCTCCGCGGGGTGGAGCGCTAAGAAAGAGAAAGCGTTATCGCTATACGAAATGAAGCAGCGGCTAGCACACTAAGATAAACCACTTGGTTTAAAAAACTGCTTAGTGGCCTGTGATTTCAACACTATTCCAGAGGTATATGAAAAAAATTGTGGGAGAGACCTGTATGTTCCTCAGCTTAAATCATTCTATGATTGTTTACAATTCTGTCATCTATTTTACATGAGGGCTAGAGGGTGGTCTTGGAGCAAGAAAAGTGTTGAATCCAGGCGCATTATGGTACGACTGAGACTGAGTTGGGCAGGAGCAAGCGGTTGGATTGGCCTGACTCTTCAAGACCAAAGATACTCGGCTTCCTCTTCATCAAGTCACGAAATTCGACCCTTAGTTAGCAGCACCAAAACTAGAGCAGGCCCAAGACAAGCAAGAACAGTCAGTCAGCACTGATCAGGCAGGAAGCAGACAGTAAGCTAAGAATAATGGACGAAGGTGGTCGCTCAGCCAAAGCCCTAGTTCAACCAGAACAGTAGGGAAAGCGGTAGAGGCCGTTCCGTAGCTTTGGTCGTCGCACTCTAATCCGCTTTAGAAGAAGCAGCTATTCTATTGCTTGGCTATAAAGCCTATAAGTAAGAACTCTGGGGAAGGAATCCGATCTGCAGATGAAGCAGAAGCAGGCAAAAGGCGAGCGCACAGCGAGGAATTTTCCATACTAGATCGACTCAACATTACCGAATCTACTCTGAGACTCTCTTCTCTTCATGGTTGGCTGTAAAAAAAGAGTCTCTTTAGTCCCCAACTCTATGGATTTTACTTTTTGGCCCCTGCTCTCGACGTTTGCTCGGGACGGGAGGCTATGAAATAGTTGAAAGCAGATGCAACATTAAAGAAAGTCAATCCAGTAGCCTTAAGTCGTACCGAACACTATGTCCTAATAGTAAGGGATTTCTTTCAACCCGGTGGTAAGCCGGTGGTACCCGGAGAAAACGTTGCCCGAAGGAAGGGACTAAACCCATCTGTTCAAGTAGTAGCCAAGTAGTACCGAAGGAGTATCTCCGAGTTAAGGAGTACCGAAGGGAAGGAAGAAAAACCAAGTGAAAGAAAGAGATCGCAATGGTCTAAGATATAGTCAGTGAACAATAACTCAGATCTGATGTCGGATCGAAACAAAAATGCAAAAAGACAACACAAACGTAAAAGATCGAACTCTAATTTAGTTACTGAGTGAGATGTTTTGCTACCTACAAAAGGTTGGTTCTTCCCCTACAACCCCTACCCCTCCAAGGCAGTACTCTTCATCGGCAAATCCGAATGTCTCGATCCGAGTTGAGACCCACCTACAGAAATTGATCCATCAACGACTTTTTCTATAGTGGCAGGAAGTCTCCAACTCTTCGATATGCGCTAGCTAGGTAATCCCTTTACTTAATCTGATATGGGATCTCTTGCTACCAGAAAGGAACTGAACTGGCTTGCCCGGAAAGAATGGATTGTGACCCTTGGAGAGCTAATGGTACTGGACTGATAGCGCACTGATTGAACCGACCCCGGACATACCACTGGGGAACCTGTGGCTGGAGAGAATCTATCGCGATGGAGAAATGTCAAATGGGAAGCTCTATGGAGGCACACATTGTGTCGTTCGTCATCGAAATGGGACTGACTCGCTTGGGAACAGGCATAGGATTGAGGAACTTTCTGGCATAACACACCCGTAATGGGGCAATCTGACTAGATGGTCAAAACCCTTTCCGCAGTGTTTAAGTGGTGCTGGAAGGAATCAAGAGGGGAGGAGGAAAGCTGTACCAGGTGGAAGGAGAAGAGCTGATTGCTACTAAATCAGAACAAGCTTAGTTCTGCATGATGGCTCAATGGTGCATGGTCAACTCAGTAAACCTAACATCTCTGATCTCTGATCCAATTTCAACCCTACTGAACTCTTAAGAGTAGGTGTTTCAAGAACCTAAGTCCTTACAAAAAAAGAATCCATGATCACTATATACCCCCGAAGGTACTGAGCCCAAACATCTGAAGCCATACGGATACTCACATCTGCAAAAGGCTGAGATTGAGAATTGAGGAATTGCTGAAGAATTCACTGATACAATCCTCTACTAGCCCCTTTGCTTCACCTGTGCTGTTAGTGAAGAAGAAGGATGGGACATGGAGGATGTGCATTGAAACCAGGCAGCTGAATGCCAGTACAGTAAAGAAGAAATACCCAATTCCGGCACATAGATGCCCTATTGGATGAGTGGTGCTAAATATTACAGCAAGATTGACTTAAGATCTGGCTATCATCAGATCAGGATGAGAGAGGAAGACAAGCCCAAAACTTCATTCAGAACCCTGTAACTATGAATTCAATGTGATGCGGGCTTACAAATGCTCCTGCAACGTTTCAAGCACTCATGAATGATGTGTTCAAGCCCAGAAGATTTGTGTTGGTTTGATGATATACTTCTTGACAGTAAAACACTGAAGGAGCATCAACAGCACTTGCAGCTAACACTTTTTCTGCGGAATCAGCTACATGCTAAGATGAGCAAGTGTGAGTTTTGACTTTCAAAGGCGGAATATTAGGGGTAAAATGGAAAATAAGGTGGCAGATGCATTTAATAGGAGAAAGGCCGGAACATCTGTCCAGCTGGTCCAAGGTGTGCAAACCGCTTTGTGAAGGCCGACTGAGAATGAGGGACCTAGTAGTGTATTTCGAAGCCTTCTAGGTAAAGCTGCTTTGGCATGCACTGAAAGGGCGTCTTCCTTTCCTATATTATTCCAGAGGTGAGTGCATAATCTGGTGTAGAACGGAGGGGATATCCTAAGTTGATGTGCACAAGTGCTTCCTCTGATTGAAGTCGATTGCCTCAACCAATTTATTAGTACATCAACACAAGAAGTGGCGAATTGGGGATGGTACTACCTCAGTGAAACTGTGGGAAGATGGGTAGGTGGGGCCTCTCAACCAAGACATCGCGGTTGGCGAGTGGGGACTCTACTGAATTCTAGCATGGGTGTGGTAGATTACTGACGTGAAGCCGGACCTCTATGAGTGCTCTACATGGCCGGATCAAAGCTATTCTAAAAACTAGATCCATTGGAGTGGGAAGTACTCAAAGATGTAGAAGAGGACTCAAGCAGGTTTGGTCCTCTTTCTCTGATGTGTTCTCAGAACCCACTACCCTCCCTCCTAAAAGACCATGTGACCATCGGATTCACCTCACGATAGTCAACCAGGGAATCAAAGGCCTTATAGGTATTCACACCACCAGATGAAATTGAAGCCATAATTAAGGAGTTACTCTAGAATGGTACTCTACAACCTAGTTCATGCCTCACCGGCTCTTCTTTACAAGAAGAAAGAAGGTTCGTGGCGCCTATGGATTATAGGCAACTCAATGCGCAAACCGTAAAAAAGAAATACCCGATACCGGTCATTGATGATCTTCTGGATGAGCTACACGGTTATACTGTGTACTCAACAATCATTTTATCTATTCCCAGATCGATTCACCAATCCTGGAACTCGTTATGGATAGAAGGTCCGTAGAAGTGAAAGTAGGACGACGGGAGAAAAGAGTAAGGAGTACCGGAAAAAGAAGATTTTGGACTTTCTGCCCACGAAGAAATAGTAGCATTTGAAACTGGAAAGATTTACTTTGGATAGTAAATCCCCAAGGAAGGGCTATAATCCAAACAAAGGAGGAGCTAGCGGACAGTTCGAATTTCAACGATTAGGGAGGGGAATGAAACACTTGTCTTTCACAATCAATTCTTTTTTTATGTTTAGGACACGTGAAGCGAGAGCGAAACTCGCTATGAGGAGAAGACTCGGCAAGAGAGGTTTGAACAAGAGGAACTGCCGTCTAGTTGAGTTTGATCATTCTCTCTTTCTATCTCTCTTTCTTTCAAGAGCTGAATAAGGGCATATCCGCAAAGGAGAGAGAAATCGGACTTTCTTCTTTACCCCCCTCATTATTCAAGACGTGAATATAAAGTGTATTGTACTCCCTTGGATCTTTTCCGGGATCTTTACTCATCGTTGATCAAGGAAGCTAGAAGGAAGATGGGTGGTAGGGTGAATGGACATTTGTATCCTCTCCGACTCATCGGTTAGGAGAGTAGCGACCAAAAAGAAATCATTATACAGGATAACCGCTGTAGAGATAAAATGTAGGAAGGAGAAAGTTGGTTTCAATGAGTCATGTGAATTGTAGAAGAAATAGGTAAACAAGGCGGGTTAATATATATACGTTGAAAAGCAAGGGGATAAATTGAACGAAATGAAGAGCAATCCAGAATCCTATTTTGTATACTATAAGAAAAAGGCACTGAAAACTTGGAAACAGAAGATGTTGTAACTGATATGGGTAGTCACACATTTGGCAAAATGGTGTAGTGGTTGGGCCAGGTAGCTTCTTCTTTTGAACAGCATTTCATTCTGTTTTGGATGCTTTCTACTATGTTTCAAGTGATCAAAGAAGAGTTTATTTCCCACTACTCATATCACATCTTATGTGTTGATGCAAGCTGACTAAATCAATAAGATGGTATTCGTATTTGATTAGACAAGATGGTATTCTTCTTTATTCCGGAGCACAACAATCCGGATCTCTATCTTATAGCTTATCCTTCCTATTCTGTATGTATTACGGTCATGTCAAGTCAATGGTCTGTCTGCCCTGCAACCGGTCTTGAATGGCTTCAGTGAATTGTTTGCTGAGCCTACAGAGTGACCTCCTAGGAGGACAATAGACCACAAAATACCCTTACTACCAGGCACTAAACCTGTCAATCATTAGAGAAGGGACAGAGTTCAAGATAAGACTATCTTGCCTGTTTGGTAGAGAGAGTACCGGGTATTCCGATGGTTAAAGATTCAAGTCTTAGTGGCAAAGGGGGACAGCTTTGGCCTGCAACCGTTTCCACTTTACGGCCCACAGCTTGTGTTCTTCGCTATTAATTCGGTTTCTGTTTGTTTGGCTTGTCTCGCGCACCACCTGAATTGAATCATAGTAATGGGACTTTGGTAATCCAGTGATGAAGTCAATGCTGATAATGGACCATGCTTCATCAGGAATGGGTAGAGGATCGAAGAGGCCAGGGAGTTTTTAATGTTCTACCTTAGCTTGCTGACAGATTTGACACTTGTTGACAAAAGATTCCACTGATTGAAAGATTCCTGTCCAAGCAAATAGTGCCTTGATGCGGTGATAAGTAGCAGTAATGCCAGAGTGGGCACCAATACCACTGGCATGAAGTGCTTGCAAGATGTTTTTTTTCATTTAGAAGTTTGCACCAACCCATACTCTTCCTCTATATCGAATGACCCCATTATGCAATGAATATTTGCTATTCTTGTGAGTGCTCAGGACTGCCAATTCAGATAGTAAATTCTGGGTGAATGTGTCTTTGCTGTACCCTGCAACAATATCAGTGAGCCATTGTGGTTGACAGGAAGTAATGGCATTGAGTTCATCTGGCTCATGTAATCTAGATAGTGGTGCATCAGCTGCCCTATTCTCTGAGCCTTTTATTGGATGGTATATTGTAATCCCATGAGCTTGAGGAAAGGAAAGCTTTGTGCTGCATTGGTGTTTTAAGTCTTTGAGCAGTCAAATGAGCTAAGCTCCTGTGAATGAAACGCCTGTCCTGCTAAGCCCAAACTCTAATGTGCTTGACTTGGAAGTAGGCCACTCTTTCACTATGAGGATCTTCTTTTAGTCTGTAGCCACCCCTTGCCCACTAATGACATGACCCAGGTATTCTATCTGTGGTTGAGCAAACAGTCAAATCTGAACCTTGTCGCTCTTCTTTCCTCGTGGGAAGGAAGCACACCAGCAGCGTGCGTTGCGTGATTCCACTGTGTTTTTTGCACTTGACTGGGTGGACAGTTGACCGGAAGATAACTTCGATTCGCCCGGCCAGCAGGCGGGCGGCGTGCTTATCTTGTGTGACAACACTACAGAGCGAGTAGCTCTTCTAGTCGGGCAGCTGTGTGACAACACTCCTGAGAAAGCGGCGCTTTTGTGTAACATGCTATGGTCTCAACGCCCTTACGAGGTAGTGATGAGTTTCACGCGCTCTAAGCCCGGCCCGCGCGCAGTTAGGAGGATTGGCTGCTATCTGAGCGGTACCACCCACCCTACCCTATTCTTTTGCAATTAGATCGATCTCCCAATGCTTATATATGTGGTGCCCCATAGTGATGAATGGAGCAAAAGCTAGGAAGAATTAGGAAGCATCATCCCGGAATGACCCCAAGACTTATTTGCAGGAATCATAGCCAGCCAATAGAATTACTCTTTTAATATAGCAGCGACCCTCCGGTCTCTGCATCAATCGATGCATGCTGCCATATTATTAAATAAAAACGTAACAAGGTCATAAGGTTCAAAGATGATCATAAACTGAGCAGTAGTCGAAAGTAAATAAATCTGAAAAAACGCCACACCTGGGATATAAAAATAAGCTACGATGCCTACACACCTAGCCTATTATTAGCTCGCTACCCAAATTAGCTGAAGATAGTCCGTGCTACCTTCTTCCGCACCCAATAACCAACGCCCCCCTGAACTTTGCATGAGTGAGTAAGGATCACATACGGTTTCAAGTTGTAGCTCCGTAGATAACTTGCAAAAAGATGGTGAATTGTGTCCCACTAAAAATCATATCATTTCTAATGTTGCATATAGTCCAAAATAATGCACACATTCCTATCCGAATATGTTTAGCTAAGTGTACGTCCCCTTCATTAAGCCGCATCCCAAATAACGTGTTTATGCTTCTTGGAGGTTGAATGTTAAAGGCTATATGAATTGATCGTCATAATAATTGTGCAAGAGGACATTCGAGAAAGAGGTGTCTAATTGTTTCATTTTCATCACACAAACAACACCTAGAGTTACCAACCTAATTCCTTTTTGCCAAATTATCTTTGGTTAGAATAACCTTTTTATGGACAAACCACATAAATATTTTAATACGAAGCAAAACTTTAATCTTCCAAATGTGCAACGACCTCGACAATGGCCCGAAGTCGATTAGGTCCGAATACATGGATTTCACTGAGAAGATTCCATTCATGGTTAACTTTCAGCGAATTGTATCCACCTGATCAGATAGGTGAACCTCCATCAACCTACGAACCAGGTGCAACTAAGTATTCCAACGTTCCCCTACTAGGAATCTCCTAAATTGGATATTAAGCGGTATCGAATTTAATACTGTGACAACATAATCCATCTTACGTTGCACAATATTATATAAGGATGGATATTGCAAAGCCAAAGGCGTCTCCTCTAGCCATGTATCTTTCCAAAATCGAGTAGTATTACCATTACCAACTAGGAATTTCACTCGTTGGAAGAAAGTTGCTTTCGCCCTCATTAATCCCTTCCAGAATGGTAAGTCCGTTGGCCTAGCGATGACTTGGGCCAAAGTCTTGGAGTGTAAGTATTTATTTCACAAGATTTGTATCCACATACCCTCGGTCTCAGTAGATATTCTGTACAGCCACTTGCTAAGCAGACATCTAATTTTGACCTCTAAATTTTCGATCCCTAACCCGCCCTGGTCTTTGTTTGCAAATAATATCCCATCTAACCAATCTGTACTTCTTCTTGACCTCATCACTTTGCCAAAAGAATTGAGATCTATAAAAGTCAAGTCTTTTCCGTACCCCTACCGGTACCTCAAAGAAGGATAGAAGGAACATCGACAGGCTCGTCAAAACCGAATTTATCAAA
Source organism: Triticum urartu (assembly GCF_003073215.2). Lineage (NCBI taxonomy): Eukaryota > Viridiplantae > Streptophyta > Magnoliopsida > Poales > Poaceae > Triticum > Triticum urartu. The sequence goes on along the minus strand of NC_053023.1, from coordinate 67,164,006 downwards.
ACCAAATGACCTCCATATGACATGAGCTTTCCCTTCCAGCAGCTCAGTTTCTTTTCAAATCGATCTTCTATACATCTCCATTCCTTGTTCGTTAAACGTCTATGATGAATTGGGATCCCTAGATAACTAAAATGTAAGGATCCCATTCCACAACCGAACAAATTTCTATAGTCATCTTGTTCCTTTTTGGCTCTCCAAAAATAGAAAAATTCACTTTTATTGAAGTTGATTTTGAGCCCAGACAGTTGCTCAAAAAGACACAATACAAGCTTCATATTCCTAGCTTTTGCAAGATCATGTTCCATGAATATAATAGTGTCATCCACGTATCGTATGACGGAGACTCCCCCCTCTACAAGGTGGGGGACGAGTCCTCCTACTTGGCCACTCTCTTTGGCCCGGCCAATTAGTACTACCAACATATCTGCTACAATGTTAAACAGCACCAGAGACATGGAATCTCCTTGTCGTAACCCCTTACGTGTGAAAAAATGTCTTGTATCATCATTGACTTTTATTTCGACACTACCTTTCTGTATAAATGAATCCACCTGAGATCTCGAAGACTCATTGAACTCCTTCACATGTAAGGCTTGCTGCAAAAAGGGTCATTTGACCTTATCATACACCTTTTCAAAATCCACTTTGAAGATAACACCATCTAATTTCTTCGTATGGATTTCATGCAGTGTTTCATGTAAGACCACAACCCCTTCAAGGATGTGTCGTCCTGGCATGAAAGCAGTTGATACGTCTCCAACGTATCTATAATTTTTGATTGTTCCATTCTGTTATATTATCAATTTTGGATGTTTTATAATCATTTTAAAGTCATTTTATATCATTTTTTGGTACTAACCTACTGACATAGTGCCAAGTGCCAGTTGTTGTTGTTGTTGTTGTTGTTGTTGTTGTTGTTTTTCATGTTTTTTACATCGCAGGAAATCAATACCAAACGGAGTCCAAATGCTACGAAACTTTACGAAGATTTTTTATGGACCAGAAGACACCTAATAGGCCAAGGCTGCGCCTAGGGGTGCTCCGAGGAGAGCACAACCCACCAGGGCGCACCATGAGGCCCAGGCGCGCCCTAGTGGGTTGTGCCCACCTCGGGTACCCCCCGGACCGCCTCTTTGCTTTATAAATACTCCAATATTCCAGAAATCCTAAGGGAGTCGACGGAAATCAATTCTAGCCGCCGTAGAGTCCAGAACCACCAGATCCAATCTAGACACCATCACGGATGGGTTTCATCACCTCCATTGGTGCCTCTCTGATGATGCGTGAGTAGTTCTTTGTAGACCTTCAGGTCCGTAGTTAGTAGCTAGATGGCTTCCTCTCTCTTGTTTGATTCTCAATACAATGGTCTCTTGGAGATCCATATGATGTAACTCTTTTTGCGGTGTGTTTGTTGGGATCGATGAACTTTGAGTTTATGATCAGATCTATCTTTTTATATCCATGGAAGTATTTTAGTTTTCTTTGATATCTTTTATGATGATTTCTTATAGCCTCGTATTTCTTCTTTGATATTTGGTTTTTTGGCCAACTTGATCTATTTATCTTGCAATGAGAAGAGGTGCTTTGTAGTGGGTTCGATCTTACGGTGATTGATCCTAGTTACAGAAGGGGAACCGACACATATGTATCGTTGTTACTAAGGATAAAATGATGGGGTCTATCTCTACATAGATAGATCTTGTCTACATCATGTCATCGTTCTTATTGCATTACTCCGTTTCTCCATGAAATTAATACACTAGATGCATCCTGGATAGCGGTCGATGTGTGGAGTAATAGTAGTAGATGCACGCAGGAGTCAGTCTACTAATCTTGGATGTGATGCCTATATAATGACCATTGCCTGGATATCATCATGACTATTTGAAGTTCTATCAATTTCCCAATAGTAATTTGTTTAACCACCATTTATTATTTTTCTCGAGAGAAGCCACTAGTGAAACCTACGGCCCCCGGGTCTCTTTCTCATATTATTTGCCTTTACGATCTAGTTTTCCTTTGCGTTTATTTTCAGATCTATTAAACCAAAAATATAAAAATACCTTGCTGCAATTTATTTTATTTGGCGTTCGATCTATCAATATTTACAACTCTCTCATGTTCGTTTGCCAATTTCTGGCACCGTTACCCGAAAGGGATTAACAACCCCTTTAACACGTGGGTTGCGAGTATTTGTTATTTTTGTGCAGGGGCTGTTTACATTGTGTTGCTTGGTTCTCCTACTGGTTCGATTACCTTGGTTTCATATCTGAGGAAAATACCTACCGCCGATGTGCTGCATCATCCCTTTCTCTTTGGGGAAATACCGACGTAGCTTCAAGCGACATCAAAAGGAATTTCTGGCGCCGTTGTCGGGGAGGATCAAGTCAAGATAATCTCCCAGCCACGCACCATTTCTGGCGCCGTTGCTGGGGAGGATCTTCAACATATACCAGGTTCCTAATCACAAATCCCATCTCCTCGCAATTTACATTATTTGCCATTTGCCTCTCATTGTTCTCTCCCCCACTTCACAAAAATTTGCCATTTTTATTCGCCCTCTTTTTTGCTCGCCGTCTTCTTGCCAGATCTGTTTTCGAGTGCAATCTTGTTGCGTAGTCATCATGACTCAAGAGAACACCAAGTTGTGTGATTTCTCAAATACCAACAACAATGATTTTATTGGCACTCCGATTGCTCCTCCCTCCACTAGTGCGGAGTCTTGTGATATTAATACTGCTTTGCTAAATCTTGTTATGAAAAATCAATTTTCCGGTACTCCTAATGAGGATGCCACGTCCCATATTAATACCTTCATGGAATTATGCGATATGCAAAAGAAAAAAGATGCAGACAATGATGTTGTGAAGATGAAATTATTTCCGTTTTCTTTGCATGATTCTGCAAAAAATTGGTTTTATTCTTTGCCTCGCAATAGTATCGATTCTTGGAATAAGTGCAAAGATGCTTTTATCACTAAGTACTTTTCGCCCGCAAAAATTATTTCCCTTAGAACCCAGATCATGAATTTCAAGCAACTTGAACATGAGCATGTTGCACAATCTTGGGAACGGATGAAAATGATGCTAAGGAATTGCTCAAATCATGGGTTAAATCTTTGGATGATCATACAAAACATTTATGCAGGATTGAATTTTGTTTCTTGTAATCTTTTAGATTCTGCCGCGGGTGGTACTTTTATGGAAATTACTTTGGGTGAAGCCACCAAATTGCTTGATAATATCATGGCAAATTATTCACAATGGCATACCGAAAGAGCTCCTACTAGTAAAAAAGTTAATTTGGTTGAAGAAATTTCTTCTTTGAGTGAAAAAGTTGATGCTCTTATGAAAATGGTTGCTAGTAAAAGTGCTCCTATTGATTTTAATGATATGCCTTTGTCCACTTTGATTGAGCAAACTAGTGATGCCATAGATGTGAATTTTATCTCTCGAAATAATTTTAACAACAATGCTTATAGAGGTAATTTTAATCCTAGGCCTTTCCCTAGTAATTCCTCTAATAATTATGGTAATTCCTATGGAAATCCTTCTTATAATAATAATAGGAACACCTCTGATATTGAGAATAATATTGAATAATTTATCAACATGCAAAAAGTTTTCAACACTTCCATAGAAGAAAAGTTGAATAAGATTGATGGTTTGTGTAGAAGTGTTGATAGAATTTCTCATGATGTGGAAAATCTCAAGATGAAATTTTTTGTGACTAAGGTTTATGAATCGATTAAAGCTCTTTATGTTTCTATGGATCAAAGTAAGAAAAAGAACTGTTATGCTTAGAGCTAAAAGAGAATTTTTAGAAAAAGCATTTTCTAGTGATTTTTTTGCAAAGGTGATGAAGATCTTAAAATGGTTGGTGTTTATTCTATTGATTCCTTGTTTAGTAAAGTTAAGATTGATGAAAAAGGAACTTGAGAAGAGTCAACTTTAGTTATAAGGCGTCCCGATAATTCGGAGGGTGAAAATCTTGTTGAGAAAATTGATAAAAGTGGGTTTGAAGAGGTCAAAACTTTAGCTAGTGATGTACCCACTCTTTTGGATTACAAAGACTTTAATTATGATATTTTCTCTTTGATTGATTTTATTTCTTTGTTTCAATCCATATAAATTCACCCCATGCTAATGAACAAAATAAAGCTTTTACTAAACATATTGTTGATGCTATGATGAAAGCTTTAGAAGAAAAGTTGGAATTAGAAGTTTCAATTCATAGAAAATTGCATGATGAATGGGAACCTACTATCAAAGTCAAGATTCAAAATTATGAGTGTTTTGTATTGTGTGACTTGGGTGCTAATGTTTCTACTATTCCGAAATCTTTATGTGATGTGCTTGGTCTTACCGATATTGAATCATGTTCTTTGAATTTGCACTTGGAGGATTCTACTATTAAAAAGCCTATGAGAATAATTAATGATGTTCTTATTCTTGCAAATAGGAATTATGTGCCCATAGATTTTATTGTTCTTGATATTGATTGCAATCCATCTTGTCGAATTATTCTTGGTAGGCCATTTGTACGCACTATCAGTGCCGTGATTGATATGAAAGAAGGCAATATTAAGTTCCAATTTCCTTTGAGGAAGGGTATGGAACACTTCCCTAGAACAAGAATTATGCCACCATATGAATCAATCATGATGGCATCTTATGGATCTCGAAACAAAGATGACAAAACTTAGATCCTTGCTTTATGCCTAGCTAAGGGCGTAAAACTATAGCGCTTGTTGGGAGGCAACCCAATGAATAAAATTTATTTTTTATTTTTGATTCCTGTTTTTGAGTGTTAGCACAATTATGCTACTATTATTATTGTGTTTTTTGTGTTTTAATTAGTGTTAGTGCCAAGTAAAGCCGTTAGGATCTTCTTGAGTGATAGTTGTTTGATTTTGCTGAAAAAATAGAAACTTTTGCGCTCGCGAAAATAATTCTCATTTTTAACCAGAGAGCGATAAAATAACCAATCCTTTTTCAGTAGATCAATATACAAATTTTTCAGGTTGTCCCAATTTTTCAGAGTTTTTGGAGTTACATAAGTACTCAAAATAGTCAGATTACTACAGACTGTTCTGTTTTTGACAGATTCTATTTTCTTTGCGTTGTGTGCTTGTTTTGATGGCTCTATGGTTTTCTTTGATGGAGTTTTTGCCATAGAAAAGTTGGAATACAGTACATATAATGCGAAAACAAAATATGAATTGGTTTGATACAATACTTAGAGTAGTGATTTATTTTCTTATACTAACGGATCTGACGAAAGCTTTTGTGAGTTTTATGTGATTAGAGTTTTCAAGTTTTGGGTTATCTTACGATGGATGAAGAAATAAGGAGTAAGAAGAGCATAAGCTTGGGGATTCCCTGGGATCCCAAGCTATTGTCCAAAAGAAAGCAAGCAACTAAGCTTGGGGATGCCCCCGAGTGGCATCCCCTCTTTCTTCTAACGACCATCGGTATTTTACTCGAAGCTATATTTTTATTCGTCACATACTATGTGTTTTGCTTGGAGCGTATTGTATGATATGAGTCTTTGCTTGTTTTATTTTGTGTTTTAAGTCTTGATTCCTTGCTGTACACACCTATTTGAGAGAGACAAAATTATGTCATGACTTGTTAGAATTGCTCTCTATGCTTCACTTAAATTTTTATGAGCTATGGACTTGCTCTAGTGCTTCACTTATATCTTTTTGAGCACGGTGTGCTTAGTATTTTTGAAGAAATGCTCTCTTGCTTCACTTAGATTTATTTGAGAGTTAGTAAAATTTTCACGAAATTCTCTCTTGCTTCACTTAAATTAATTTGAGATAAAGAAAAATTATGCTCATGATCTTCACTTATATTTGTTTGAGCTTGTCAAAAGCAACATATGAAAATTAGTCCCAAAGCGATAGGTATCCAAAAAGGATATAATAAAAACTTTCATAAAGATCATTGGACAAAATAAACTTGATTCTTAGTAATAGTTTTGAGATATGATGATGTGATATGTGAGTTATGTTGATGAGTAATTATGCTTTAGTAAGAATATTGGTGTTAAGGTTTGTGATTCCCTATGCAAGCACGAAAGTCAATGATTATGCAATGAAATTATATCCTACTTGTGGTGCATTATTCGCTGTTAATTATGCTTAATGCTCGCTTATGAGATTATTCGTTTCTTGGTTGGCCGCTTCTCAATCTTTTACTAGCCTTCATTTTGCACTAAGTATGATCACTACTTGTGCATCCAAAAACCTTTAAACCACTTTTGCCACATGAGTCCACTATACCTACCTATATGCGGTATTATTTTGCCGTTCTAAGCAAATTTGTATGTGCCATCTCTAATTTTCAGAATAAACTTCTCTTTTGTGTGTTTGTTTCGCTCGCGGAGCGGTGAGGGGTGGCTAATATTTTCCATGCTAGATGTGTTATTCTCACGATGAGTGTTTATTCTATTGTCATTGCACGAGAGTAAGGCAAAGGTATTAGGGATGCACAGTCCCAAAATGAAAAATGAATATACTTTATGTTTTCAAATAATAAATTCCTTGGAAAGTGTTGGTATGAAGGGCAACTGTGGATATGGCTAGCCATGGAAAGTGAAAGTATGGTTGAAAAAGGAATAAACTTTATTTTCTGTTTGGGAACAGCTTATGATATATCTAGCATGGAAAGTGTTGGGAACTCTAAGTTGTTTTCGCTAGTGGGAAGGATACACCTCCCAAAATGGTTTTATCTCTAAGTTTTTCGCTTTGAGCTCTGGCACCTCTACAAATCCCTACTTCCCTCTGCGAAGGGCCTTTCTTTTACTGTATACATTTTTTATTTTTGAATTTAGGTCTCCATCTTCTCTTATAAAAGCACCAACTAGGATGCACTATGATCGTACTTGAGCATTGGGTGTAGTTAATATGCGAGTGTGTTTCATGAATGGATCAATGATTGAGCTGAAGGAAATATGCCCTAGAGGCAATAATAAAGTTATTATTTATTTCCTTATATCATGATAAATGTTTATTATTCATGCTAGAATTGTATTAACCAGAAACATGATACATGTGTGAATACATGGACAAACAGAGTGTCACCAGTATGCCTCTACTTGACTAGCTCGTTGATCAAAGATGGTTATGTTTCCTAGCCATAGATAAAGAGTTGTCATTTGATTAACGGGATCACATCATTAGGAGAATGATGTGATTGACTTGACCCATTCCGTTAGCTTAACACTTGATCTTTTAGTTTGTTGCTATTGCTTTCTTCATGACTTATACATGTTCCTATGACTATGAGATTATGCAACTCCCATTTACCGGAGGAACACTTTCTGTGCTACCAAACGTCACAACGTAACTGGGTGATTATAAAGGTGCTCTACAGGTGTCTCCAAAGGTACTTGTTGGGTTGGCGTATTTCGAGATTAGGATTTGTCACTCCTATTGTCGGAGAGGTATCTCTGGGCCCTCTCGGTAATGCACATCACTTAAGCCTTGCAAGCATTGCAACTAATGAGTTAGTTGCGGGATGATGTATTACGGAACGAGTAAAGAGACTTGCTGGTAACGAGATTGAACTAGGTATTGAGATACCGACGATAGAATCTTGGGAAAGTAACATACCGATGACAAAGGGAACAACGTATGTTGTTATGCTGTCTGACCGATAAAGATCTTCGTAGAATATGTGGGAGCCAATATGAGCATCCAGGTTCCGCTATTGGTTATTGACCGGAGACGTGTCTCGGTCATGTCTACATAGTTCTCGAACCCGTAGGGTCCGCACACTTAACGTTTCGATGACAGTTATATTATGAGTTTATATGTTTTGATGTACCGAATGTTGTTCGGAGTCCCGGATGTGATCACAGACATGAAGAGGAGTCTCGAAATGGTCGAGACATGAATATTGATATTTTGGAAGCCTATGTTTGGATATCGGAAGTATTCTGGGTGAAATCGGGATTTTACCGGAGTACTGGGAGGTTACCGGAACCCCCCGGGAGCTTAATGGGCCATAGTGGGCCTTGTGGAGAAGAGGAGAGGCGGCCAGGGCAGGGCCGCGCGACCCTCCTCTCGTAGTCCGAATAGGACAAGGAGAGGGGGGCGGTGGTGGAATTAGGTTTTTGGCTCCGTATCTGATCGTTTGGGGGTACGTGGATATATATAGGAGGAAGAAGTACGTCAGTGGAGCAACAGGGGGCCCACGAGGCAGGGGGCGCGCCCTAGGGGGGGCGCCCTCCACCCTCGTGACCGCCTCGTGGCTTTCTTGATGGAGGGTCCAAGTCTCCTGGATCTTATCTGATGAGAAAATCACGTTTCTGAAGGTTTCATTCCGTTTGGACTCCGTTTGATATTCCTTTTCTTCGAAACCCTAAAATAGGCAAAAAAACAACAATTCTGGGCTGGGCCTCCGGTTAATAGGTTAGTCCCATAAATAATATAAAAGTGGAAAATAAAGCCCAATATAGTCCAAAACAGTAGATAATATAGCATGGAGCAATCAAAAATTATAGATACGTTGGAGACGTATCAAGTATCCCCAAGCTTAATTCCTGCTCGTCCTCGAGTGGGTAAATGATAAAAAGAGAATTTTTGATGCGGAGTGCTACTTGGCATAATTTTAATGTAATTCTTCTTAATTGTGGTATGAATATTCAGATCTGAAAGATTCAAGACAAAAGTTCATATTGACATAAAAATGATAATACTTCAAGCATACTAACTAGGCAATTATGTCTTCTCAAAATAACATGGCCAAAGAAAGTTCATCCCTACAAAATCATATAGTTTAGTCATGTTTCATTTTCATCACACAAGAATGCTCTCATCATGCACAACCCCGATGACAAGCCAAGCAATTGTTTCATACTTTAGTAATCTCAAACCTATAAACTTTCACGCAATATATGAGCGCGAGCCATGGACATAGCACTTGTTGGGGAACGTAGCAGAATTTTAAAATTTTCTACACATCACCAAGATCAATCTATGGAGTCATATAGCAACGAGGGAGAGGGCAATTCATCTACATACCCTTGTAGATCGCAAGCGGAAGCGTTCAAGAGAATGGGGTTGATGGAGTCGTACTCCTCGTGATCCAAATCACCGATGACCGAGCGCCGAACGGACGGCACCTCCGCGTTCAACACACGTACGGTTGGGAAGACGACTCCTCCTTCTTGATCCAGCAAGGGAAGGAAAGGTTGATGGAGATCCAGCAGCACGACGGCGTGGTGATGGAAGCAGCGGTGATCTCGGCAGGGCTTCGCCAAGCTCCAACGAGAGAGAGAGGTGTTACGAGGGGAGAGGGAGGTGCCAGGGACTTGGGTACGGCTGCCCTCCCTCCCCCCACTATATATAGGGCCCTAGGGGGGGCACCGGCCCTAGGAGATGGGATCTCCAAGGGAGGGCGGCGGCCAAGGGGGACTTGCCCCCCAAGCCAGGTGGGGCGCCCCCCACCCCTAGGGTTTCCAACCCTAGGCACAGGGGGAGGCCCATGGGGGCGCACCAGCCCACCAGGGGATGGTTCCCCTCCCACTTCATCCCATGGGGCCCTCCGGGATAGGTGTCCCCACCCGGTGGACCCCCGGGACCCTTCCGGTGGTCCTGGTACAATACCGATTACCCCTGAAACTTTCCCAATGGCCGAAACTGGACTTCCTATATATAAATCTTCACCTCCGGACCATTCCGGAACTCCTCGTGACGTCCGGGATATCATCCGGGACTCCGAACAACTTTCGGGTTACCGCATACTAATATCTCTACAACCCTAGCATCACCAAACCTTAAGTGTGTAGACCCTACGGGTTCGGGAGACACGCAGACATGACCGAGACGACTCTCCGGTCAATAACCAACAGCGGGATCTGGATACCCATGTTGGCTCCCACATGTTCCACGATGATCTCATCGGATGAACCACGATGTCGAGGATTCAATCAATCCCGTATTCAATTCCCTTTGTCAATTGGTATGTTACTTGCCCAAGATTCGATCGTCGGTATCCCAATACCTTGTTCAATCTCGTTACCGGCAAGTCACTTTACTCGTACCGTAATGCATGATCCCATGACCAAACACTTGGTCACATTGAGCTCATTATGATGATGCATTATCGAGTGGGCCCAGAGATACCTCTCCGTCATACAGAGTGACAAATCCCAGTCTCGATCCGTGTCAACCCAACAGATACTTTCGGGGATACCTGTAGTATACCTTTATAGTCACCCAGTTACGTTGTGACGTTTGGTACACCCAAAGCACTCCTACGGCATCCGGGAGTTACACAATCTCATGGTCTAAGGAAATGATACTTGACATTGGAAAAGCTCTAGCAAATGAACTACACGATCTTGTGCTATGCTTAGGATTGGGTCTTGTCCATCACATCATTCTCCTAATGATGTGATCCTGTTATCAATGACATCCAATGTCCATAGTCAGGAAACCATGACTATCTATTGATCAACGAGCTAGTTAACTAGAGGCTCACTAGGGACATGTTGTGGTCTATGTATTCACACATGTATTACGATTTCCGGATAACACAATTATAGCATGAACAATAGAAAATTACCATGAACAAGGAAATATAATAATAACCATTTTATTATTGCCTCTAGGGCATATTTCCAATAGTCTCCCACTTGCACTAGAGTCAATAATCTAGTTACATTGTGATGAATCGAACACCCATAGAGTTCTGGTGTTGATCATGTTTTGCTCGCGGAAGAGGTTTAGTCAACGGATCTGCGACATTTAGATCCGTATGTACTTTGCAAATATCTATGTCTCCATCTTGAACATTTTCACGAATGGAGTTGAAGCGACGCTTGATGTGCCTGGTCTTCTTGTGAAACCTGGGCTCCTTGGCAAGGGCAATAGCTCCAGTGTTGTCACAGAAGAGAATGATCGGCCCCGACGCATTGGGTATGACTCCTAGGTCGGTGATGAACTCCTTCATCCAGATTGTTTCATGCGCTGCCTCCGAGGCTGCCATGTACTCCGCTTCACATGTAGATCCCGCCACGACGCTTTGCTTGCAACTGCACCAGCTAACTGCCCCACCATTTAAAATATACACGTATCCGGTTTGTGACTTAGAGTCATCCAGATCTGTGTCGAAGCTAGCGTCGACGTAACCCTTTATGACGAGCTCCTCGTCACCTCCATATACGAGAAACATATCCTTAGTCCTTTTCAGGTACTTCAGGATGTTCTTAACCGCTGTCCAGTGTTCCATGCCGGGATTACTTTGGTACCTTCCTACCAAACTTACGGCAAGGTTTACATCAGGTCTGGTACACAGCATGGCATACATGATAGACCCTATGGCTGAGGCATAGGGGAGGACGCTCATCTTTTCTCTATCTTTTTCCGTGGTCGGACATTGAGCTGAGCTCAATTTCACACCTTGCAACACAGGCAAGAACCCCTTCTTGGACTGATCCATATTGAACTTCTTCAATATCTTATCAAGGTATGTGCTTTGTGAAAGACCTATGAGGCGTCTTGATCTATCTCTATAGATCTTGATGCCTAATATGTAAGCAGCTTCTCTAAGGTCCTTCATCGAAAAACACTTATTCAAGTAGGCCTTAATACTGTACAAAAGTTCTATATCATTTACCATCAAAAGTATGTCATCCACATATAATATGAGAAATGCTACAGAGCTCCCACTCACTTTCTTGTAAACGCAGGCTTCTCCATAAGTCTGCATAAACCCAAAAGCTTTGATCATTTCATTAAAGCGAATGTTCCAACTCCTAGATGCTTGCACCAGCCCATAGATGGAGCGCTGGAGCTTGCATACCTTGTTAGCATTCTTAGGATCGACAAAACCTTCCGGCTGCATCATATACAATTCTTCCTTAAGAAAGCCGTTAAGGAATGCCGTTTTGACGTCCATTTGCCATATCTCATAATCATAGTATGCGGCAATTGCTAACATGATTCAGACGGACTTCAGCTTCGCTACGGGTGAGAAGGTCTCATCGTAGTCAACCCCTTGAACTTGTCGATAACCCTTAGCGACAAGTCGAGCCTTATAGATGGTAACATTACCATCCGCGTCCGTATTCTTCTTAAAGATCCATTTATTCTCTATCGCTCGCCGATCATCAGGCAAGTCTGTCAAAGTCCATACTTTGTTTTCATACATGGATCCTATCTCGGATTTCATGGCTTCAAGCCATTTGTTGGAATCTGGGCCCGCCATTGCTTCTTCATAGTTCGAAGGTTCACCGTTGTCTAACAACATGATTTCCAAGACAGGGTTGCCATACCATTCTGGTGTGGAACGTGTCCTTGTGGACCTTCAAAGTTTAGTAGCAACTTGATCCGAAGTACCTTGATCATCATCATTAACTTCCTCTCTAGTCGGTGCAGGCACCACAGGAACATCTTCCTGAGATACGCTACTTTCCGGTTCAAGAGGTAGTACTTCATCGAGTTCTACTTTCCTCCCACTTACTTCTCTCGAGAGAAACTCTTTCTCCAGAAAGGACCCGTTCTTGGCAACAAAGATCTTGCCTTCGGATCTGAGGTAGAAGGTATACCCAATGGTTTCCTTAGGGTATCCTATGAAGACGCATTTTTCCGACTTGGGTTCGAGCTTTTCAGGTTGAAGTTTCTTGACATAAGCATCGCATCCCCAAACTTTTAGAAACGACAACTTAGGTTTCTTCCCAAACCATAATTCATACAGTGTCGTCTCAACGGATTTAGATGGTGCCCTATTTAAAGTGAATGTAGCTGTCTCTAGAGCGTATCCCCAAAACGATAGCGGTAAATCAGTGAGTGACATCATAGATCGCATCATATCCAATAGAGTGCGATTACGACGTTCGGACACACCGTTATGCTGAGGTGTTCCAGGCGGCGTGAGTTGTGAAACGATTCCACATTTCCTTAAGTGTGTACCAAATTCGTGACTTAAATATTCTCCCCCATGATCTGAGCGTAAGAATTTTATCTTTCGGTCACGTTGATTCTCTACCTCATTCTGAAATTCCTTGAACTTTTCAAAGGTCTCAGACTTGTGTTTCATCAAATAGACATACCCATATCTACTTAAGTCATCAGTGAGAGTGAGAACATAACGATAGCCACCGCGAGCCTCAACGTTCATTGGACCGCACACATCAGTATGTATAATTTCCAATAAGTTGGTTGCTTGCTCCATTATTCCGGAGAACGGAGTCTTGGTTATTTTACCCATGAGGCATGGTTCGCACGTGTCAAATGATTCGAAATCAAGAGACTCCAAAAGTCCATCTGTATGGAGCTTCTTCATGTGTTTGACACATGTGACCAAGGCGGCAGTGCCACAGATATGTGGGACTATCATTATCAATCTTACATCTTTTGGTATTCACACTATGAATATGTGTAACATCACGTTCGAGATTCATTAAGAATAAACCATGGACCAGCGGGGCATGACCATAAAACATATCTCTCATATAAATAGAACAACCATTATTCGCAGATTTAAATGAGTAGCCATCTCGTATTAAACGAGATCCAGATACAATGTTCATGCTCAAAGCTGGCACTAAATAATAATTATTGAGGTTTAAAACTAATCCCGTAGGTAAATGTAGAGGTAGCGTGCCGACGGCGATCACATCGACCTTGGAACCATTCCTGACGCGCATCGTCACCTCGTCCTTCGCCAGTCTCCGCTTATTCCACAGCTCCTGTTTTGAGTTACATATGTGAGCAACCGCACCGGTATCAAATACCCAGGAGCTACTACGAGTACTAGTAAGGTACACATCAATTACATGTATATCACATATACCTTTAGTGTTGCTAGCCTTCTTGTCCGCTAAGTATTTGGGGCAGTTCCGCTTCCAGTGTCCCTTTCCCATGCAATAAAAGCACCCAGTCTCAGGTTTGGGTCCATTCTTTGACTTCTTCCCGGCAACTGGTTTACCGGGCGCGGCAACTCCCTTGTCGTCCTTCTCGAAGTTCTTATTACCCTTGCCTTTCTTGAAACTAGTGGTTTTATTGACCATCAACACTTGATGTTCCTTTTTGATTTCCACCTCCGCTGATTTCAGCATTGAAAATACTTCAGGAATAGTTTTCACCATCCCCTGCACATTGTAGTTCATCACAAAGCTCTTGTAGCTAGGTGGGAGCGACTGAAGGATTCTGTCAATGACCGCCTCGTCCGGGAGGTTAATGTCCAGCTGGGACAAGCGATTGTGCAACCGAGACATTTTGAGTATGTGCTTACTGACAGTACTATTTCCCTCCATCTTACAACTGTAGAACTTGTCGGAGACTTCATATCTCTCGACCCGGGCATGAGCTTGGAAAACCATTTTTAGCTCTTCGAACATCTCATATGCTCCGTGTCGCTCAAAACGCTTTTGGAGCCCCGGTTCTAAGCTGTAAAGCATGCCGCACTGAACGAGGGAGTAATCATCAGCACATGACTGCCAAGCATTCATAATGTCTTGGTTCTCTGGGATGGGTGCATCACCTACCGGTGCTTCTAGGATATATGCTTTCCTGGCAGCTATGAGGATGATCCTCAGGTTCCGGACCCAGTCCGTATAGTTGCTGCCATCATCTTTTAGCTTGGTTTTCTCTAGGAATGCGTTGAAGTTGAGGTTGACATGAGCTTTGGCCATTTGATCTACAAGACATTTTGCAAAGGTTTTTAGACTAAGTTCATGATAATTAAGTTCATCTAATCAAATTATTTAATGAACTCCCACTCAGACAGACATCCCTCTAGTCATCTAAGTGATACATGATCCGAGTCAACTAGGCCGTGTCCGGTCATCACGTGAGGCAGACTAGTCATCATCGGTGAACATCTTCATGTTGATCGTATCTTCTATACGACTCATGTTTGACCTTTCGGTCTTCCGTGTTCCGAGGCCATGTCTATACATGCTAGGCTCGTCAAGTCAACCTAAGTGTTTTGCATGTCTAAATCTGGCTTACACCCGTTGTATGTGAACGTTAGAATCTATCACACCCGATCATCACATGGTGCTTCGAGACAACGAACTTTCGCAACAGCGCACAGTTAGGGGGAACACTTTCTTGAAATTATGTGAGGGATCATCTTATTTACTACCGTCGTTCTAAGAAAAATAAGAAGCAAAAACATGATAAACATCACATGCAATCAAATAGTGACATGATATGGCCAATATCATTTGCTCCTTTTGATCTCCATCTTTGGGGCGCCATGATCATCATCGTCACCGGCATGATACCATGATCTCCATCATCATGATCTACATCATCGTGTCTTCATGAAGTTGTCTCGTCATCTATTACTTCTACTACTATGGCTAACAGTTTAGCAATAAAGTAAAGTAATTACATGACGTTTATGTTGACACGCAGGTCATAAATAAATTAAGACAACTCCTATGGCTCCTGCTGGTTGTCATACTCATCGACATGCAAGTCGTGATTCCTATTACAAGAACATGATCAATCTCATACATCACATATATCATTCATCACATCCTTTTGGCCATATCACATCACATGGCACATGCTGCAAAAACAAGTTAGACGTCCTCTAATTGTTGTTGCAAGTTTTTACGTGGCTGCTATAGGTTTCTAGCAAGAACGTTTCTTACCTACGCCAAAACCACAACATGATATGCCAATTTCTATTTACCCTTCATAAGGACCCTTTTCATCGAATCCGATCCGACTAAAGTGGGAGAGACAGACACCCGCCAGCCACCTTATGCAACTAGTGCATGTCAGTCGGTGGAACCAGTCTCACGTAAGCGTACATGTAAGGTCGGTCCGGGCCGCTTCATCCCACAATGCCGCCGAATCAAGATAAGACTAGTAACAACAAGTAAATTGACAAAATCAACACCCACAACAACTTGTGTTCTACTCGTGCATAGAAACTA
Source organism: Triticum urartu (assembly GCF_003073215.2). NCBI lineage: Eukaryota > Viridiplantae > Streptophyta > Magnoliopsida > Poales > Poaceae > Triticum > Triticum urartu. Next base: position 67,148,094 of record NC_053023.1, on the reverse strand, counting down.
CGCATAAACCTGGCTCTGATACCACTGTTGGGGAACGTCGTAGAATTTTAAAATTTTCTACGCATCACCAAGATCAATCTATGGAGTCATCTAGCAACGAGGGAGAGGGGAGTGCATCTACATACCCTTGTAGATCACGAGCGGAAGCGTTCAAGAGAACGAGGTTGATGGAGTCGTACTCGTCGTGATCCAAATCACCGATGACCGAGCGCCGAACGGATGGCACCTCCGCGTTCAACACACGTATGGTTGGGAAGATGTCTCCTCCTTCTTGATCCAGCAAGGTAAGGAGAGGTTGATGGAGATCCAGTAGCACGACGGCGTGGTGATGGAAGCAGCGTGATCTCGGCAGGGCTTCGCCAAGCTCCAACAAGAGAGAGAGAGGTGTTACGAGGGGAGAGGGAGGCGCCAGGGACTTGGGTACGGCTGCCCTCCCTCCCCCCCACTATATATAGGCCCCCTAGGGGGGCCTCTAGCCCTAGGAGATGGGACTCCAAGGGGGGCGGCGGCCAAGGGGGACTTGCCCCCCAAGCCAAGTGGGGCGCCCCCACCCCTAGGGTTCCCAACCCTAGGCGCAGGGGGAGGCCCATGGGGGGCGCACCAGCCCACCAGGGGCTGGTTCCCCTCCCACTTCAGCCCATGGGGCCCTCCGGGATAGGTGGCCCCACCCGGTGGACCCCCGGGACCCTTCCAGTGGTCCCGGTACAATACCGATTACCCCCAAAACTTTCCCGATGGCCGAAACTGGACTTCCTATATATAAATCTTCACCTCCGGACCATTCTGGAACTCCTTGTGACGTCCGGGATCTCATCTGGGACTCCGAACAACTTTCAGGTTACCGCATACTAATATCTCTACAACCCTAGCGTCACCGAACCTTAAGTGTGTAGACCCTACGTGTTCGGGAGACACGCACACATGACCGAGACGACTCTCTAGTCAATAACCAACAGCGGGATCTGGATACCCATGTTGGCTCCCAAATGTTCCACGATGATCTCATCGGATGAACCACGATGTCGAGGATTCAATCAATCCCGTATTCAATTCCCTTTGTCAATCGGTACGTTACTTGCCCGAGATTCGATCGTTGGTATCCCAATACCTCGTTCAATCTCGTTACCGGCAAGTCACTTTACTCGTACCGTAATGCATGATCCCGTGACCAAACACTTGGTCACATTGAGCTCATTATGATGATGCATTACTGAGTGGGCCCAGAGATACCTGTTCGTCATACGGAGTGACAAATCCCAGTCTCGATCCGTGTCAACCCAACAGATACTTTCGGGGATACCTGTAGTATACCTTTATAGTCACCCAGTTACGTTGTGACATTTGGTACACCCAAAGCACTCCTACGGCATCCAGGAGTTACACGATCTCATGGTCTAAGGAAATGATACTTGACATTGGAAAAGCTCTAGCAAATGAACTACACGATCTTGTGCTATGCTTAGGATTGGGTCTTGTCCATCACATCATTCTCCTAATGATGTGATCCCGTTATCAATGACATCCAATGTCCATAGTCAGGAAACCATGACTATCTATTGATCAACGAGCTAGTTAACTAGAGGCTCACTAGGGACATGCTGTGGTCTATGTATTCACACATGTATTACGATTTCCGGATAACACAATTATAGCATGAACAATAGACAATTACCATGAACAAGGAAATATAATAATAACCATTTTATTATTGCCTCTAGGGCATATTTCCAACAGCACTATGGGTGGAATAGAATATAATGAGGGGGTTATGTGGAGAAGATAAAAAAGGAGAAAGTCTCACATCAACGAGGCTAATCAATGGGCTATGGAGATGCCCACCGATTGATGTTAATGCAAGGAGTAGGGATTGCCATGCAACGGATGCACTAGAGCTATAAATGTATGAAAGCTCAACAAAAGAAATTAGTGGGTGTGCATCCAACTTGCTTGCTCACGAAGACCTAGGGCACTTGAGGAGGCCCATTGTTGGAATATACAAGCCAAGTTCTATAATGAAAAATTCCCACTAATATATGAAAGTGATAACATGAGAGACTCTCTACTATGAAGATCATGGTGCTACTTTGAAGCACAAGTGTGGTAAAAGGATAGTAACATTGTCCCTTCTCTCTTTTTCTCTCATTTTTTTGGGCCTTTTCTTTTTTTATGGCCTTTCTTTTTTTGGGCCTTCTCTTTTTTATGGCCTTTCTTTTATTTATTTATTCCTCACTTGGGACAATGCTCTAATAATGATGATCATCACACTTTTATTTATTTACAACTCAATGATTACAACTCGATACTAGAACAAAGATGACTCTATGCAATGAACCAAGAGTGACATTTATGAAAGAATTATGAACGGTGGCTTTGCCACAAATACTATGTCAACTACATGATCATGCTAAGCAATATGACAATGATGAATGTGTCATGATGAACGAAATGATGGAAAGTTGCATGGGAATATATCTCGGAATGGCTATGGAAATGCCATAATAGGTAGGTATGGTGGCTGTTTTGAGAAAGATATAAGGAGGTTTATGTGTGAAAGAGCGTATCATATCACGGGGTTTGGATGCACCGGCAAAGTTTGCGCCAACTCTCAATGTGAGAAAGGGCAATGCACGGTACCGAAGAGGCTAGCAAGGATGGAAGGGTGAGAGTGCGTATAATCCATGGAATCAACATTAGTCATAAAGAACTCACATACTTATTGCAAAAATCTACAAGTCATCAAAAACCTTGGCACTACGCGCATGCTCCTAGGGGGGTAGATTGGTAGGAAAAGACCATCGCTCATCCCCGACCGCCACTCATAAGGAAGACAATCAAACAACACCTCATGTTTCAAATTTGTTGCATAACATTTACCATACGTGCATGCTACGGGACTTGCAAACTTAAACACAAGTATTTCTCAATTTCACAACTACTCAACTAGCATGACTTTGATATTATTACCTCCATATCTCAAAACAATTATCAAGCATCAAACTTTTCTTAGTATTCAACACACTCATACGAAAGTTTTATTATTAATCTTGCATACCAAGCATATTAGGATTTTAAGAAAATTACCATGCTATTAAGACTCTCAAAATAATCTAAGTGAAGCATGAGAGATCAATAGTTTCTATAAAACAAATCCACCACCGTGCTCTAAAAGATATAAGTGAAGCACTAGAGCAAAACTATAAAGCTGAAAAGATATAAGTGAAGCACATAGAGCAAAACTATAGAGCTCAAAGGATATAAGTGAAGCACATAGAGTATTCTATCAAATTCCAAGTTATGTATGGGCTCTCTCAAAAGGTGTGTACAGCAAGGATGATTGTGGCATACTAACAAACAAAGACACAAATAATAAAAGATGCTCCAAGCAAAACACATATCATGTTGGTGAATAAAAATATAGCTCCAAGTAAATTACCGATGGAAGTGGACGAAAGAGGGGATGCCTTCCGGGGCATCCCCAAGCTTTGACTTTTTGGTGTCCTTGGATTATCTTGGGGGTTCCATGGGCATCCCCAAGCTTAGGCTCTTTCCACTCCTTGTTCCATGATCCATCAAAAGAATTCACCAAAAACTTGAAAACTTCACAACACAAAACTCAAAATAGAAAACTCATGAGTTCCGTTAGCGAAAGAAAACAAAAGACCACTTCAAGGTACTGTAATGAACTCATTATTTATTTATATTGGTGTTAAACCTAATGTATTCCAACTTCTCTATGGATTATAAACTATTTTACTAGCCATAGATTCATCAAAATAAGCAAACAACACACAAAAAACAGAATCCGTCAAAAACAGAACAGTCTGTAGTAATCTGTAGCTAGCACAAGATCTGGAACCCCAAAAATTCTAAAATAAATTGAAGGATGTGAGGAATTTATCTATTAATCATCTTCAAAAATAATTAACTAAATATCACTCTTAAAATAAAAATGACATCAGTTCTCGTCAGCGTTAAAGTTTCTGTTTTTTACAGCAAGTTCAACAAGACTTTCCCCAAGTCTTCCCAACGGTTCTACTTGGCACAAACACTAAGTAAACACAAAAAACACAACCAAAATAGAGGCTAAATAATTTATTTATTACTAAACAGGAGCAAAAATCAAGGAATAAAAATAAAATTGGGTTGCCTCCCAACAAGCGCTATCGTTTAACGCCCCTAGCTAGGCATAACAAGCAAGGATAGATCTAGGTATTGCCATCTTGATTCTGAATTCTTTTAGCGATGTTATGCTCGAATCCGGGAGGTTCCTTATGTTTCCCTTCATATTCAGAGATCTAAAGAATCCAACCGCTTATTGCGAAGAGTAATCAACATATTCATGCGGTGAAGATTTAAGCTAACGCTCTTAAGAGGTTCAAGAGATTTCTGTAAAATCTTAGTTAGCTCGCAAATTTTTTCAAAAACCTGCGTTTTCTCTTGGGTATGATGGAGCCCCTTTTGTCGAGGTGAAGTTCCCACTATACCTTCTATAATTTCATGCGCGATATTGGGATCAATTTCAATAAAATTGCCCTTGGCAACACAATCTAAAAGTTGTCTATGAGACAAATTAAGCCCAACATAAAAGTTGCGAAGCAAAATTCTGAAATATACTTCTAGGGTGCATTTATGATAAGATTCCATCACTCTAAACCAAGCATCCTTTAAATTTTCTCCTTGCTTTTGGTTGAAGTGAAGGACTTCAAACTCAGGGGACATAGGAGCAGAAAGAGGACTAGCCATGATGACAAGCAAACAAAGAGGCAAACAGAGAGGGATGATAGGGAGAGAGAGGGCGAATAAAACGGCAAGGGTGAATTGGCGGGAGAGGAAAACGAGAGGCAAAAGGTAAATAATGTAATGCGAGAGATAGGGATTATGATGGGTACTTGGTATATTGACTTTTTGCGTAGACTCCCCGGCAATGGCGCCAGAAATCCTTCTTGCTACGTCTTGAGCTTGCATTGGTTTTTCATGAAGAGGAAGGGATGATGCAGCAGAGTAGCGTAAGTATTTCCCTCAGTTTTTGAGAACCAAGGTATCAATCCAGTAGGAGCCCATGCTCAAGTCCCTCGTACCTGCACAAAGCGATAGCTACTCGCAACCAACGCGATTAGGGGTTGTCAAGCCTTTCACGGTCACTTACGAGAGTAAGATCTGATAGATAGAATATTTTTGGTATTTTTGATGTAAAGATGCAAAGTAAAAAGTAAAAGCAAAGTAAATAGCAAAACAATATAAAAGTGATGGAGATTGATATGATGAGAATAGACCCGGGGGCCATAGGTTTCACTAGTGGCTTCTCTCAAGAGCATAAGTATTCTACGGTGGGTGAACAAATTACTGTTGAGCAATTGATAGAATTGTGCATAATTATGAGAATATCTAGGCATGATCATGCATATAGGCATCACATCTGTGACAAGTAGATCGAAACGATTTTGCATCTACTACTATTACTCCACTCATCGACCGCTATCCAGCATGCATCTAGAGTATTAAGTTAAAAATAGAGTAACGCCTTAAGCAAGATGACATGATGTAGAGAGATAAGTTCATGCAATATTAAATAAACCCCATCTTGTTATCCTTGATGGCAATGATACAATACGTGCCTTGCTGCCCCTTCTGTCACTGGGTAAGGACACCGCAAGATCGAACCCAAAGCTAAGCACTTCTCCCATGGCAAGAACTACCAATCTAGTTGGCCAAACCAAACGGATAATTCGAAGAGACTTGCAAAGATAACCAATCATGCATAAAAGAATTCAGAGAAGATTCAAATATTATTCATAGATAGACTTGATCATAAACCCACAATTCATCGGTCTCAACAAACACACCGCAAAAAGAAGATTACATCGAATAGATCTCCACAAGAAAGGGGGAGAGCTTTGTATTGAGATTCAAAGAGAGAGAAGAAGCCATCTAGCTACTAACTATGGACCCGAAGGTCTGAGGTAAACTACTCACACTTCATCGGAGGGGCTAGGATGATGTAGAAGCCCTCCGTGATGACGGCCCTCTTCTGGCGGAGCTCCGGAACAGGCCCCAAGATGGGATCTCGTGGATACAGAAAGTTGCAGCGGTGGAATTAGGTTTTTGGCTCCTGTTCTGATCGTTTGGGGGTACATGTGTATATATAGGAGGGAGGAGTACATCGGTGGAGCACCGAGGGGCCCACGAGACAGGGGGCGTGCCCTAGGGGGGGGCACCCCCACCCTCGTGACCACCTCTTTGATCCCTTGCAGTAGGTCCAAGTCTCCTGGATCACGTTCGGTGAGAAAACCATGTTTCCGAAGATTTTATTCCGTTTGGACTCCGTTTGATATTCTGTTTATCCGAAACACTGAAATAGGCAAAAAACAACAATTCTGGGCTGGGGCTCCGGTTAATAGGTTAGTCCCAAAAATAATATAAAAGTGGAAAATAAAGCCCAATATAGTCCAAAACAGTAGATAATATAGCATGGAGCAATCAAAAATTATAGATACGTTGGAGACGTATCAGCCCTCCTCCTCCTTCTTCTTCCTTGACCTCCTCCCTAGATGGGAGAAGGGTTTCCCCTCTGGTCCATGGCCTCCATGGCACGGGAGGGGCGAGAGCCCCTCCGAGATTGGATATGTCTCTCTGTCTCTCTCTGTTTCTGCGTTCTCAGATTCTTCCCTTTCACCGTTTCTTATATTCCCGGAGATCCGTAACTCTGATTGGGCTGAAATTTTGACACGATCTCTATTCAGAAATTAGCTTTCTTTCAGCGAAAGAAGGGCACAAACCACCTTACGGGGTGGCCACGAGGGTCAGGGGCGCGCCTGACACCCTGGGGCGCGCTCCCCTACCTCGTGGGCCCCTCGAGCATCGTCTCACGTGGATTCTTCTTCCCAAAAATCATATATATTCCAAAAAAATCTCCGTCAGTTTTTATTCCGTTTGGACTCCGTTTGATATGGATATTCTGCGAAACAAAAAACATGCAACAAACAGGAACTGGCACTGGGCACTCGATCAATATGTTAGTCCCAAAAAATAGTATAAAAAGTTGCCAAAATTATATGAAAGTTGAATAATATTGGAATGGAACAATCAAAAATTATAGATACGACGGAGACGTATAAGCATCCCCAAGGTTAATTCCTGCTCGTCCTCGAGTAGGTAAATGGTAAAAATAATAATTTTTGATGTGGAATGCTACCTAGCATAATCTTGATCATATGTCTAATCATGGCATGAATATTAAGATACGAGTGATTCAAAGCAATAGTCTATCATTTGACATAAAAACAATAATACTTCAAGCCCACTAATAACGCAATCATGTCTTTTCAAAATAACAAGGCCAAAGAAAGTTATCCCTACAAAATCATATAGTCTGGCTATGCTCCATCTTCACCACACAAAATATTCACATCATGCACAACCCCGATGACAAGCCAAGCAATTGTTTCATACTTTTGATGTTCTCAAACCTTTTCAACTTTCATGCAATACATGAGCGTGAACCATGGACATAGCACTATAGGTGGAATAGAATATGATGGTGGAGAAGACAAAAAGGAGAAGATAATCTCACATTAACTCGGCGTATCAACGGGCTATGGAGATGCCCATCAATAGATATCAATGTGAGTGAGTAGGGATTGCCATGCAACGGATGCACTAGAGCTATAAGTGTATGAAAGCTCCAAGTGAAACTAAGTGGGTGTGCATCCAACTTGCGGGTTCCGCCCATGAACCTATGCATAGGGGTTGGCACACGTTTTTGTCGTGATTCTCCGGTAGAAACTTTGGGGCACTCTTTGAGGTTCTATGTGTTGGTTGAATAGATGAATCTGAGATTGTGTGATGCATATCGTATAATCATACCCACGGATACTTGAGGTGACATTGGAGTATCTAGGTGACATTAGGGTTTTGGTTGATTTGTGTCTTAAGGTGTTATTCTAGTACGAACTCTAGGGCTGTTTGTGACACTTATAGGAATAGCCCAACGGATTGATCGGAAATAACAACTTTGAGGTGGTTTCGTACCCTACCATAATCTCTTCGTTTGTTCTCCGCTATTAGTGACTTTGGGGTGACTCTTTGTTGCATGTTGAGGGATAGTTATGTGATCCAATTATGTTATTATTATTGAGGAAACTTGCACTAGTGAAAGTATGAACCCTAGGCCTTGTTTCAACGCATTGCAATACCGTTTACACTTACTTTTATCATTAGTTACCTTGCTGTTTTTATATTTTCAGATTACAAAAACCATTATCTACTATCCATATTGCACTTGTATCACCATCTCTTCGCCGAACTAGTGCACCTATACAATTTACCATTGTATTGGGTGTGTTGGGGACACAAGAGACTCTTTGTTATTTGGTTGCAGGGTTGCTTGAGAGAGACCATTTTCATCCTACGCCTCCTATGGATTGATAAACCTTAGGTCATCCACTTGAGGGAAATTTGCTACTGTCCTACGAACCTCTGCACTTGGAGGCCCAACAACGTCTACAAGAAGGTTGTGTAGTAGATATCAAACAGCTCCGCCGGAGCCCTAGATTGATTCCGCCAAGGTTTCGCCTCATGGCGGTGGAGTCTCGTCCCGAAAGTTGGCTTATGATTTTTTCCTCATTGAAAGACTTCATATAGCAGAAGATGGGCATCGGAGGGCCACTAGAGGTCCCACGAGGCAGTGGGCGCACCCAGGGGGTAGGGCGCGCCCCTCACCCTCATGGGCAGGGTGTGGCCCCCCTCCGGAACTTCTTGCGCTCAGTATTTTTTATATATTCTGAAAATGACTTCCGTGAAGTTTCAGAACTTTTGGAGCTGTGCAGAATAGGTCTCTAATATTTGCTCCTTTTTCAGCCCAGAATCCCAGCTGCCGGCATTCTCCCTCTTTATGTAAACCTTGTAAAATAAGAGAGAATATGCATAAGTATTGTGACATAATGTGTAATAACAGCCCATAATGCAATAAATATCGATATAAAAGCATGATGCAAAATGGACGTATCAGAGCCCTTGAGGCCTATGGCTTGTAATATAAAGTTGTATTATTTTAATTTGTGTCTAGAATTATGTTGAGATATCTTTCTGTGAGTCTCTGATCTTGATCGTGCGCATTTGTGTATATGATTAGTGCATGATAAGTCCGAGCGTCACATGCTTGTACACATAGATCGGTAAAACAGGTGAGGCATGCTGGTGGGGGTTCATCCACTACTAGAAAAAGGGCTATAGATGAAATTGACACTAATGGCGCACCAAAGAAATAGTGCGCCACTACTATATACTAATGGCGCACCATGTGCCGATGCGCCATTAGTGTGGAAGACACTAATGGCGCACCAGACACAAGGTGCGCCACTAGTAACAAATTTTTTTTTCATTTTTCCAAACATACTAATGGCACATCCGGGCAAAGTGCGCCATTACTAGTTCTAACTAGTAATGGTGCACCGGCCATAGAGTGCGCCACTACTGTATTTTTTTACTCTATTTTTTTGCAAAACTACTAATGGCGCACCGTGGCACAGTGCGCCATTAGTATATATATATATATATATATATATATATATATTGCAAAACTACTAATGGCGCACGGCCAGCAGGTGCGCCATTAGTATGTTGGGTTACTAATGGCGCATGGCTGGGTGGTGCGCCATTAGTAACCTGGGACCAGCTAGATACTTTGGACAACCACACCTACACACTCACTTTCCCCATTTCATTCCTCCACCTCCTTCTCCAAGCTTGTCAGCTGCCTCCTCCTCCTCACCTCATTTGCACCATAGATTCATCAAAATTAAGTGGTGAAATTACCTTTTTTTGATAGCTAAGTAAGGGGAAAGCTATGTTCATGTTGTAGATCTACTTTTTTTCTCCCTAGCTCGCTCCAACAACGTGCACATGCACTTTTTGTGGCCTAGCTAGATCTATGTATGTTTGTGGTGTTGCATATGTTTGTGGTGTTGCATATATGTTTGTGTTTGCAGGTACCGGTATTTGAAATGCGATAGTTGCCAATATTTTGCCGGAATGTTGATTCATTTCCATTTCGGCGAGAATTTTGGCACTATGCATTCTTTTTGGTCCTATTTTTAGGGAAAGTCATGCCAAATTTTTTCTTGGTTCTAAAATATCGTTTTGCTCTACCCCGCAGGTGACCATGGTCCGCACGATGACCAAAGGCATCGTGAATAGGTTTTTGAGCTCCGCGAAGGCCGATATGCTTCAAAAGAACGAGACGGAGATAAGATGTCCGTGTCGAAGATGCAAGTTGAAGAGCCTTATTGCGGACCCCGATTCCGGGCAGGTGCGGGACCACCTGCTCTTGCGTGGTTTCATGGATGGCTATCGGTGGCAAGGTGATGAAGATGACTATGAAGTTGTCCATGGGGGCCGGGCAAGAAATGAGGAAGGGCAGCAAGACAACCACCGCGGCTCGGGCGGGCGAGAAGACGAAGAATCTCCAGGACATGATCACAACGGTGATGCTGTACACAGTCATCATGTAGAAGATGCCAG
>NC_053023.1:67125580-67136576 GCF_003073215.2 Triticum urartu | reverse complement strand
ACCTCCGCGTCTCTCCAATGAAAGGTACTCGTCGCTTCGGTATCAAAGGGAAGCTTGCCCCTAGATACGTGGGTCCTTTCAAGATCATTGGCAAAAGAGGCGATCTCGCCTATCAACTTGAGCTTCCATCCAACTTTGCAAACGTGCACGACGTGTTTCACGTGTCTCAGCTTCGCAAGTGTTTCAAGACTCCTGACCGCACCATCAACTTCGAAGAGATTGATCTCCAAGAAGACATGTCTTATCATGAGCATCCCGTTGCTATCCTTGAAGAAACTGAGCGCAAGACTCGCAACAAGTCTATCAAATTCCTGAAAGTGAAGTGGTCACATCATTCCGACCGTGAAGCCACCTGGGAACGCGAGGACCACCTCCGTTCCGAATATCCGGAGTTTTTCCAGTCCTAGATCTCGGGACGAGATCCTTTCGTAGTGGTGGAGTGTTGTAACGCCCCGTATGTAACTTGCCATATTTGTATTCCAACTCTTGCCATTTTCGGCTCTAAGTTATGATATTCCCTCGTGGTTGGGTTTTGTCTTCGTTTTGCATTTGTCCATGTCATGCATCTCATATCATGTCATCATGTGCATCGCATTTGCATACGTGTTCGTCTCATGCATCCGAGCATTTTCCCCGTTGTCTTTTGCATTCCGGCACTCCTATGTCCTCCGGCGTCCCCTTTTGCCTCTTTTCGTGCGGGTGTTAAACATTCTCGGATTGGACCGAGATTTGCCAAGCGGCCTTGGTTACTACCGGTAGACCGCCTGTCAAGTTTCGTGCCATTTGGAGTCCGTTTGATACTCCAACGGTTAACCGGGAACCGTAAAGGCCTCGTGTGTGTTGCAGCCCAACACCCCTCCAAAGTGGCCCAAACCCCCTCCATCCTCTCGGGTCCGTTCGATCACGATCGCGTGGCCGAAAACCGCACCTCATTTGGACTCCTAGCTCCCTCTACCTATAAATATGCCCTCTTCCCCAAAATTTTCGCCCCAAACCCTAGATCCAACCTCCCCGCCGCGGCTGGACACGTCCGAGATGGCCGGACGTGTCCGCACCGCCGCCTGGACCAACCCGCAGCCGCCACGTGTGCCCAGCCGCCACCTCGCCGCCGCCGGCCCACTCGGCCCAGTTCCGGCCGCCCCGTGGCCCGTACGTCGCCACCCCACCGACGCCGCGCGCCTTCGCCCGCGACCGCGCCCGCGCCCGACTTCCTCCCGCCGGCCGCCGCCGCTACCTCGCCGCACCGCGCCGCCGCCGTGCGCACCCCGCAGTGCCGCCCGCGCGCGCCGCCTCCATCGTCCCGTCCCTCCTCGCCGGTGCCCCAGCTTCAACTTCGGCCACCGCTTCCCTCTACTCCTGCGGAGCTCCGGCTGCCTCGAAGCCCGCACCCCGATCCAGATCTGGATTTTGAGCAAACCCTAGGGTTGACCCGTTTTCCTCTAAGTCTTTTCTACATAGTTTTATAGCTCTGTTCATTACATCATAACTCATCATCCATAGTTCCGTTTTGCGCGTGTGATATATCAAATTGTTCGCCTGGATGTGCTCTTCATTTCATTCCATTGCACCATGCTTGTTTGATTCCATCTTGATGTCCTAAATGCTTTTGCAAGAGTGCTATATAATGTTAGTTTCTGTTTCTTAACAGATTATGGACATTTGTCATTTTTGCCATGTTTAATGTGTGCTTCCTATGAACTTGAGCCCTACATGTGTTTTGGGCTATGCCATGCCATCTTTACAGGGGTGTATGCCATATATTTTTGTGATCATTGTGGTGACTAGCACAAGCATGCAAAGTAGCTCTCGTGATGTCGCTGATTTTAGGGACTAGAATTCTTCTAAGTCATTTCCCTGATGTTATTTTTATGCCATGTATTCATGTTGCTACAGAGTGATCCATGCCTCTTTTGAGCATGTTCAGTAAGGATGTTTTTGAGATATTGTTATGTTATATCCATCCATGTCTTTTTTTTGCAATTATGGAGTACCCTAGAATGACTCAATCTTGCTCTACTTTTGCTATAGAATGTTTCTGGTAGATTGTTTACGTGTTAATCAATTTTGCCGAGGTTGTTGTAGTTGATCCATGCATGCTATGAGAGTGTTCTTGCCATGGTTAGCTTCTTGAACATGTATGTATGCTTAGTTTGTCATGTAATGCCTCGTGGTGAGTGCATCGAGCTCGCAAACATGCCTACGTAACTCTGTTTTTGCCATGTCTAGTTTTCTGCTAAGTCTGAATCTGTTAACGAAACTTGCTATGTTTACATGGGTGCCATCATATCTTATGGTCCTTTTTGGCTTATGGTCAGTAAGGGACTTTTGTTATATGCTTTGAGTAGTTTCATGCCATGCCTTGCTTTGCCATGATATGTTCCTGTAGCATGTTGTTATCTTTCTCTAAACATTGCTTCCTGATGTTAAATCCTGTCATGTTATTTTTCACCAAGTCTGTGAACCTGATAACTTTTGCTCTTTTGCCATGCTTGTTTGAACCTGCTATTTTGTGATCTAGCCGTAGCTCAGTGTTCATATTTTGTCAAGCATCTTGAGTGGATCACTGCCATGTTCTTTGTTTTTATGTTACTATGCAGTAGCTTAGTTTCTTGTTACATTCTAGATGGCATCATGCTGTTAATCGCAGGATTGTGCCATTATTGTTTTGCTTGCCATTTGCAAACCGTGCATCCGATTTCGGTGATCTTTATGTTGCTTGCGCATTGCACCATTTGCAAGGCCATCATGTTGCTTGCGCATTGCACCATGGTTGATCGTGGTTCCCTTTGCTTGTGTTCTTGCTTTGGGTAGATCCAGGAGACGAGTACGTGATCGAGGAACCCGTTGAGTACGCTTACGAGGATCAAGCTTACGCCAACTCGGAGAACTTTGTAGGCAGGATGACCATACCCTCGAAATCACTTATATCTTTGCTTGCTAGTTGCTCGCTCTATTGCTATGCCTATGCCTCAATACCTACCACATGCTTTTCATGCCTCCCATATTGCCATGTCAAACCTCTAACCCACCTTGTCCTAACAAACCGTTGTTTGGCTATGTTACCGCTTTGCTCAGCCCCTCTTATAGCGTTGCTAGTTGCAGGTGAAGATTGGAGTTTGTTCCTTGTTGGAACATGTTTATTGTTGGGATATCATTATATATCTTGTTTACTTTAATGCACCTATATACTTGGTAACGGGTGGAAGGCTCGGCCTTATGCCTGGTGTTTTGTTCCACTCTTGCCGCCCTAGTTTCCATCATACCGGTGTTATGTTCCTTGATTTTGCGTTCCTTACTCGGTTGGGTTATAATGGGAACCCCTTGACAGTTCGCCTTGAATAAAACTCTTCCAGCAAGGCCCAACCTTGGTTTTACCATTTGCCACCTAGCCTTTTTCCCTTGGGTTTCGCGGACTCAAGGGTCATCTTTATTTTAAACCCCCCGGGCCAGTGCTCCTCTGGGTGTTGGTCCGAAACGGGCAACCTGCGGGGCCACCTCGGGGCAAATTGAGGTTTGGTTTTACGTGTAGCTTGACCTATCCGGTGTGCCCTGGAACGAGATACGTGCGACTCCTATCGGGATTTGTCGGCACATCGGGCGGCTTTGCTGGTCTTGTTTTACCATTGTCGAAATGTCTTGTAACCGGGATTCGGAGTCTGATCGGGCCGTCCTGGGAGAAGGAATATCCTTCGTTGACCGTGAGAGCTTGTGATGGTCTTAGTTGGGACACCCCCTGCAGGGATTTGAACTTTCGAAAGCCGTGCCCGCGGTTATGGGCAGATGGGAATTTGTTAATATCCGGTTGTAGAGAACCTAAAACTTAACTTACTTAAATTGAATCAACAGCGTGTGTAACCGTGATGGTCTCTTTTCGGCGGAGTCCGGGAAGAGAACACGGTCTCATGTTATGCTTGAACGTAAGTAGTTCTAGGATCACTTCTTGATCATAGATTCTAGACCGTGCTTTGCCTTCTCTTCTCGCTCTCATTTGCGTAAGTTAGCCACCATATATGCTAGTGCTTGCTGCAGCTCCACCTCATACCTTTTCCCTACCCATAAGCTTAAATAGTCTTGATCGCGAGTGTGTGAGATTGCTGAGTCCCCGCGACTCACATATTACTTCCAAAACCAGATGAAGGTGCCGATGATACCATTTCAGGGGATGCGACTGAACTCAAGTGGGAGTTCGACGAGGACTCAGGACGTTACTACGTTTGCTTTCCAGACGATCAGTAGTGGAGCCCAGTTGGGGCGATTGGGGATCTTTCGCATTTCTGGTTGTCTTTATTTTGGTTCCGTAGTCAGACCTTGATTGTATCTGGATGATGTAATGCTATATTTATGTATTGTGTGAAGTGGCGATTGTAAGCCAACTCTGTACCTCTTTCTTATTCAGTACATGGGATGTGTGAAGATTACCCCTCTTGCGACATGCCTACAATGCGGTTATGCCTCTAAGTCGTGCTCCGACACGTGGGAGATATAGCCGCATCGTGGGTGTTACACAAAGTATATGAAAGACATCATCACAAATAAGAGAAAAATACCGGAAGCTGAAATCTCCACTATGCTTGCTAATTACACTTTCAAGGATGGAGTACCTAAAAAACTTGGAGATCCGGGAATACCAACTATACCTTGCTCTATCAAAAAGAATTATGTGAAAACTGCTTTGTGTGGTTTAGGAGCTAGTGTTAGTGTTATGCATTTATCTTTATATTAAAGACTTGACTTGAATAAACTCACACCTACTAAGATATCTTTGCAAATGGCTGACAAATCTAATCTATGGGATGCTTTCCCTGGACAGGATAATTTCATATGTGGCAAGAATCATGGCAAAGCAATGTGCTCTGAATCGGAGTTAAGGAATAGCACAAAGATCAAGTTCATACCCTACTTCGGTGGTGAACTTGCTATGGCGGCAACGGCGGGGCAGATTGCCGTTGACGGCGGCGGAGACCAGCGATGGGAGGTCGCTGGCGGCGAGAGGACGATCTGGAGACCCGAGGAGGCAGAGCAGGTCACGCGCGGGTGAAAGGTTTTGGAAAAAATCCAAAATTTGACCTGTCAGTATACATAACCTGACCCTGTCGGTGTGACCAAGTGGAACAACTCGGTGGCACCGAGATGCAGAACTGCAAGCGGTTACTGCAACTCGGTGTGACCGAAAAGTTCTAATCGGTTGCACCAAGATTGAAAACCTAGATCAACTTAGTGATCTTAGTGTGACTGATATGGATGACTCAGTCATACGAAAATGCAGAAAGAGGTTTTGGAAGTTTAAGTCTATGATGAATCGGGGACTCCGAGTGCTCCTCACACAGAGTGGTTCGAATCTGACTTGATCAAACTTTGTGATGTAGCATGAATAGAGTTTGAGACGAGGAAAAGCATAGATAGATAGAGGGAGTTCTTAGGCATTCTTGTCCATCCATTTGGCAAAAGAGAAAAAGCCAAACAATCAAAGCAACAAATGGATGTCCTCGAATGAGTAAAATATGCAACCAACATGCTCACACAATAAAATGGCAAATGAAATATGTGACAAAGCATGCACAAACACTCTAGCATCTATCAAGCAATTTGGCGATGACTAGGTCATCTATATATGAGTATATTGACTTAGGAGTCAAATGAGAACATTTGATCATAGGTCATACTCATCGTTTAAGCACAAGTGGGGTTGCCACTTTTACATAAAGCATTGTTGTGCTCACACCATTAGAGTTGCTTTAGCTCAATTGATTAGAGTAAAGCTCCCCCTAGATGTGATATCCCCCCTAAGAGGGATGAACTAACCTTGGGTTTTGTCGATGATGACTTCATGTAGGTGTTGAAGATGTAGATGCTCAATGTTGATGTAGATCATTCGGAGCAATCCTTTGGAGTGAGTTGCACTTTCAATACCTACACGGGTTAGTCCCACAAGGAACAAACAAGGATATCCATAGACATAGAGTGATATTCACATGAGATGATGTCCATGAATGCATTAGGTTACCTTGTCCCTTGTCTTACCAACAAGAGGGTTTGTGACTCCTTGAACTAGTGCAAGATATGGAAGTTGTTTGCACTTGTCCTCGCCAAAATGATATGAGTGAAGTGTGTTGGCGGAGTCACCCTCAAGAACTCTCTAGTTCTTCTTCTTCGGGATCCACACCATCTTGATGGGAATCCTTGGAGTTGTAGTCATACTTGATGAAGTAGAACTTGATGTAGTCTTGGGAACCCACTTGACCAAGCTTGGGAGCTTCTTCAAATGCATCAATCTCCTCTTGAAGCTTGTCCTTGCCTTTTTGCTTGTGGTCTTGTGGTGGAAGATCATCTTGAGCTTTTGTTCCTTGGAAAGAAGTAGGATCATAATTCTCTTGTTGAGGAACAAATTTCGTCTTCGGGTATTGATCTTCTTCCCACTCAACTCCATTGGCATTGAACTTTCATTCAAAACCAACACCTTGATTCTTCCGGTGTCTTCTTTGCTTGCGTACAATTTCCTTAAATTGCTTACTTCCGGCAAGGCTCTTGTAAACACCTTTCTCTATAATTCCCTTCAATAAACTATTTTCTTTCTCAAGTGTATCTTGGCTAAGAGAATCATTAGTGGAATCAAGAGAACTACTAGAAGCAACATCATTGGGTTTAGCATGATTATTGTTACTACTAGAAGAAGAATCTTTCTTACTCTTGTTGCTAGATTTAACTTGTGTCATGTAAGTAGAAAAAAGTAAACGCTTGGCAATGTAAGAAGAACTTTTCTTGTGAAGATCATCATTGATTGCCTTTTAAGAACTCATGCTCTTGCTCAAGGTTGAGCTTTTCTAAGTGTAGCTTCTCAGGAGTTTTTAAAAGTTCTCGATGATCTTCCAAGGTAGTTTCATGAGCTAACTTAAGAGTGTTTAGTTCTTTAGTTTGGCGCTAAATCTCCTTCCTATCATTGTCATTCGTTTTATCTTGATTAGCATGATTAATAGCAAGTTCATCATAGCTTTCATCACTAGAATTGTCAACAAGTAAATCATCATCACCTAGCAAATCATCTTCATCACTATTGAAATCAACATACTCGGGGTGCGATACCTTTGGGCCTTTAGCCATGAAGCATCTTCCAATTCCTTCATTTGGTGACTCAAATATGCCGTAGGAGTTGGTTGACACAAGTGCTAGACCGGCAACACCTTCGTCTTGAGTATATTCGGAGTTGGAGTGATAACTTCTCTCGGAGTGATCGTCGGAGTCGAAGCCGGATACCCATTCACCAACGTGAGCTTGATGTCTTTGTTTTGTGTATCCCCTTGATGATTTCTCCTTCCTTTCCGAATCCTTGCTTCTCCGTGATGTTCTTCGTTCATAACGGTCATATCTATTCCTTCTCTCTCTTGGTGGTGATTCTCCTCTTCTACTTCTTCTTTTAGGAGAATATTTTCTTCTTTTGTAGGGAGCCATACACTCATTGGAATAGTGCCCGGGTCTTCCACAATTGTAGCAATTACGTGCACGACTTGAAGATCTTTTGTCATTGTAGGACCTTGGCTTGGAACTTCTTTACTTGCTTCTACTCTTGTAGAACTTGTTGAAGTTCTTCACCATTAGGCTCAATTCTTCATTGAAGTTTTGTTTCTCACTTGATGATGTGGGAGCATCACATGAGGCTTTGTAAGCACCACTTGACTTGTTGTGAAGCTCTTCCTTATCCTTGAGTGACATCTCATGAGCAACAATCCTTCCAATGACTTCCGTTGGCTTGAGATCTTTATAATTGGGCATCATTTGGATCAATGTGCACACGGTATCATATTTTCCATCCAAGGCTCTTAGGATCTTCTTTATGATGAATCTATCGGTCATCTCTTCACTTCCTAAGCCGGCAATCTCATTTGTGATGAGAGCAAGCCTAGAGTACATTTCAGCGACACCTTCACCATCCTTCATTTTAAACTTGTCAAGTTAACTTTGAAGCACATCCAATTTGGATTCCTTGACGGAGTCGGTACATTCGTGCATATCAATCAAAGTATCCCAAATTTCCTTTGCATTCTCAAGACGGCTGATTTTATTGAATTATTCGGGGCACAATCCGTTGAAGAGAATATCACAAGCTTGAGCATTATATTGCAGCATCTTCAACTCTTCTGCGCTAGCCTCACGGTTTGGTTCCCTCGCATCAAAGAATTCACCTTGCAAGCCAATACACACAATAGCCCAAACGGCGGGGGTATGTCCAAGAATATGCATTTTCATCTTATGCTTCCAAGTAGCAAATTAATACCATCAAAAAAGTAAGGACCTCTACGGTGATAATTTCCCTTGCTAGACGCCATACTCTCCTAGGTTGTGAAACCATGGCTATGACCACCAAAAGCTATGGAAACCAAAGCAAATGGAAACCAAAGCTCTTATACCACTTGTAGGATCGAAAGTATATCTAGAGGGGGGGGTGATTAGACTACTTGACCAAATAAAAATCTAGCCTTTTCCCAATTTTATTCTTGGTAGATTTTAGAAACTTTGCACAAGCAAGAAATCAACCTACACATGCAATTCTAAGAGTACAACAACGGAATGTAAAACAATTGCATATGAAGGTAAAGGGAGGAGTTTTGAGGGAGCAAACACAATGTAGACACGGAGATTTTTGGCGTGGTTCCCATAGGTGGTGCTATCGTACATCAACGTTGATGGAGACTTCAACTCATGGAGGGTAACGATAGCACGAGTCCACTGAGGGCTCCACCCACGAAGGGTCCACGAAGAAGCAACCTTGTCTATCCCACCATGGCCATCGCCCATGAAGGACTTGCCTCACTAGGGTAGATCTTCACGAAGTAGGCGATCTCCTTGCCCGTACAAACTCCTTGGTTCAACTCCACAATCTTGACGGAGGCTCCCAAGTGACACCTAACCAATCTAGGAGACACCACTCTCCAAGAGGTAACAAATGGTGTGTTGATGATGAACTCCTTGCTCTTGTGCTTCAAATGATAGTCTCCCCAACACTCAACTCTCTCTCATAGGATGGATTTGGTGGAAAGATGATTTGAGTGGAAAGTGATACGTCCATTTTGCATCATGCTTTTATATTGATATTTATTGCATTATGGGCTGTTATTACACATTATGTCACAATACTTATGCCTATTCTCTGTTATTTTACAAGGTTTACATGAAGAGGGAGAATGCCGGCAGCTGGGATTCTGGGCTGGAAAAGGAGCAAATATTAGAGACCTATTCTGCACAGCTCCAAAAGTCATGAAACTTCACGGAAGTTATTTCTAGAATATATAAAAAATACTGAGCGCAAGAAGTACCAGAGGGGGGCCACCCACCAGCCACGAGGGTGGGGGGCGTTCCCTACCCCCCTAGGCGCCCCCCTGCCTCGTGGGCCCCCTGGTGGCCCTCCGATGCCTATCTTCTGCTATATGGAGTCTTTCGTTGAGAAAAAAAATGATAAGCACGCTTTCGGGACGAGACTCCGCCGCCACGAGGCGGAACCTTGGCGGAACTAATCTAGGGCTCCTGCAGAGCTGTTCTGCCGAGGACACTTCCCTCTAGGAGGGGGAAATCATCACCATCGTCATCACCAATGATCCTCTCATCGGGAGGGGGTCAATGTCCATCACAATCTCACCAGCACCATCTCATCTCAAACCCTTAGCTTTCATCTCTGTATCCAATCTTTGTATCCAAACCTCAGATGGTACTGTGGTTGCTAGTAGTGTTGAATTACTCCTTGTAGTTGATGCTAGTTGGTTTACTTGTGAAAGATCATATGTTCAGATCCATTATGCATATTAATACCCCTCTGATTATGAACATAAATATGCTTTGTGAGTAGTTTACGTTTGTTCCTGAGGACATGGAGAACCTGCTATTAGTGTAGTCATGAATTTCGAGTTCGTTCGATATTTGATGGATGTATGTTGTCATCCCTCTAGTGGTGTCATGTGAACATCGACTACATGACACTTCACCATTGTTGGGCCTAGAGGGAGGCATTGGAAAGTAATAAGTAGATGATGGGTTGCTAGAGTGACAGAAGCTTAAACCCTAGTTTATGCATTGCTTCGTAAGGGGCTGATTTGGATCCATGGTTTCATGCTATGGTTAGGTTTACCTTAATACTTCTATGTAGTTGTGATGCTTGCAATGGGGTTAATCATAAGTGGGATGCTTGTCCAAGTAAGGACAACACCAAGCACCGGTCCACCCACATATCAAATTATCAAAGTACCGAACGCGAATCATATGATCGTGATGAAAACTAGCTTGACGATAATTCCCATGTGTCCTCGGGAGCGCTTTCCTTCATATAAGAGTTTGTCCAGGCTTGTCCTTTGCTAAAAAAAGGATTGGGCCATCTTGTTGCACCTTATTTACTTTTATTACTTGTTGCTCGTTACAAATTACCTTATCACAAAACTATCTGTTACCGATAATTTCAGTGCTTGCAGAGAAACCTTACTGAAAACTGCTTATCATTTCCTTCTGCTCCTCGTTGGGTTCGACACTCTTACTTATCGAAAAGGCTACGATAGATCCCTATACTTGTGGGTCATCAAGACTCTTTTCTGGCGTCATTGCCATGGAGTGAAGCGCCTTTGGTAGGTCGAATTTGGTAAGGAAAAATTTATATGGTGTGCTGAAATTTACTGTCACTTGTTACTATGGAAAGTAATCCTTTGAGGGGCTTGTTCGGGGTATCTTCACCCCGACTGGTAGAGAAAATAGTTGCTCCTCAACCTACTGGACCTACTTAAAATGAAAATGTTTACTTCAAAATTCCTTCGGGTATGATAGAGAAACTGCTGGCTAATCCTTTTGCAGGAGATGGAACATTGCATCCCGACTTACACTTAATCTATGTGGATGAAGTTTGTGGATTATTTAAGCTTGCAGGTATGCCCGATGATGTTATCAAGAAGAAGGTCATCCCTTTATCTTTGAAGGGAATGCATTGACATGGTATAGGCTATGTGATGATATGGGATCAGGACTC